>NC_092563.1:12165246-12500493 GCF_037975245.1 Apostichopus japonicus | reverse complement strand
AATACGTTAAATACAGAGTTAAAGCTAGATAAGGTAGAAATTAGATAGATTTATTCGACAATGAGTAAAGTTTACCAGTAGAAAGTCCTAGTATGTCATAATTGAAACCTCCACGCTACTAGGTTTAATTCTCGACTATGTCTGCTGTATCCGCATTATCTGCTTTGTGTACCGTCATGAATACCGCACATTTCGATCGTTTTTAATGCACGGAGAGCTCGTGGCATTGTTTATGACGTTACCGTACCTGTTTGTATCACATTGTCTTTCAAACGCCTGCCTCAGTAAATCAGCATTTAAGAAATGTGAAGTTGTTCTAACAGGAGCATAGCTGTTTCCACATTTAACGGTTTATAAAGGCTAAGTAATGACACAACATTCCCGAAGAACAAATATTATCAAGCTTGTCAGAAAAGACGTCGCGGTGGCCTTACACTGTACAAAAGAAGCCTTTCTTTTGTAGGTACAGTTTTCGTCCTTATGTATACTTTCATTAAAATTTCCAGTGAAAGGCGACGAGCGAGACGGAAATCAAATTTACTATTCACTCTTAAGTTCCGATCGGTTTCTATTGACAAGTTGTGCAAAATTTTGCAATGACCTACCTACTGTGTTTACGCGAAACAAAATACCAAATAGAAACAACCCCCCCCCCCCCCAATAAAAAAACAGACAAACAAACAAAGCAAAACACATTTAAAACACCATGTATATACATGCAGATATTAACAACAACCCCCAAAAATAAATAATAATAATAACATATAAAATAAAATAGTGCTTCGGCGGGGAATCGAACCTAGGCAAACATGAGCATCAATTTAATCTTAAATAAATTGTGATTACTTAGCGAGAAAAAGATGAATGAAAAAGGCAATAATTAATTTGAATTATTGTTTTATAAAATTGAAGACAGAAAGCTAAAATTAACAAGAGATTACGCCTCATCGAGGCCATGGTTTCACTGAACGTTGAACATCAACCCAGTCCGAATCGACGTGAGCTCTCCATTGCAAGTCAGCTAGCCCACTTCTGGCCCGAAGGCGGACTCTCATCGTAATCTCCCGGATGCTTTTGCGAACTAAGGGAGGATACGGAATTGGGATCCTAGGCCCGTATAAAAATTCCACCTTGGCGATGCCATTATAAACAAAGCAGTGTCTGTCATCCGATCGGCGCGATTCACACAGCCTGACAACAAACACCGACGCGCAGTGCTGTCTTCCAACCGTTCAGGCCCACCACGCCAGCCTGTTGATTCTTGGGTCGAAATAATACTTAGAGTTCCAGATTGTTCCAAAACAATGTGATATGAATGCATACCATGCCCCAACTGGAGTATTGTACATTCGCACAAAAGTTTAACCGTGAAAAAAAAAAAAAACGAAAAAAAAAAAACAAGAAAAACAAAAACACGAAAAGACAAGTAAAGCAAAAGCACACACACACACTAGACGTAAAATGACCTAACGCAGTGCTTGAAGTTTTGGCATATTCCAGTCACCACGATCGTTTTGAATGTCTTGATGTGGAAGCGCCTAAATCAAAGTAGAGATGGTGTGCAAATAAGGAGGATTGGAGGTGACACAGAGCAGTTAAGAAATTCTGTGTTTAAATCTGGATATGTTTCTCCGTGCGAGCAGACGGTTCAGTGTGCTTAACTTGCTCCTCTTCTAGCTCAAAGTCTAAACTGCGTCATGATATAGAAATGTGCATGCACCCTGACAGGCCAAGCCCTCAGATATCAACGTTGGGGTATGATTTGTCAGTTGACAACTTCTAGCTATACTTTAGCGGACCCTAAACGTGACGGACTTAGTGTGTAAGATACTGGAAGGATTACTTCTGGTACGACACCTACAACAGCTATAAAATAGAAAGCTCCTGATTAAAACCCTAAGAGGGCTGCCAACCGTGACTGGAATAAACACCGTCGCGTTCTGACTTTACAGCGATTATAAAGGCCAGTCTCTTAACATTAGCAATTCCGTTCGATTTGTACATTTTTTTTTTTACCATAGAATAGTTACAATACTACGGTGGCTTAATAGGGACCTAGGAAAGGAAACAAGTCTGCTCAAATCTGAAAAATTTGGACTTTTTGTCTCTACATTTGGACTTTTGTTATTGGATCCAAATTTTGAAGGGAAAAAAAGAGGCAACATTTGAGATAAAAAGACAACATTGTGAGATTTCGGGGACACTGTTTTTCTTTCCTATGTCCTCATTAAGCCACCGTACAATGCTGACATATTGTGCACACAAAATTAAACTGCCGCATGCAACCATCACAGTAGTCTACTGCTGTACACATGTAAGTAAAGGTTTAGTAGCTACAGCGTGATAGTCTGGCGTCTATCTTGTCCGTGCGCGCATGCAAACAGTGATACAAGAGCGCCCACTAGAATATCGGCACAAAATCAGAAGCGCGCGCTCCGAAATATTTGTCTGCATTGCATGCTGTATGTACATAATACCTCCGTGCGCGCGTGTGCGTTGATCTATATACCAGTGTTTACTATACCGTCATACACAGTGGTTTTCAATGGAAAATATTTGTTGTCATTTTGTAGGCGTTCATATCAACACGTACTGTACTGTACTGGGCAGTTCTCTCTCCATTGCAAGCAGTGTAGTCTAGACGTTGGATATATCTTGACGTCGTTCTTCGCCTTAATTTAGTGTGTTCGAACGACTCCAATGACGGCCCGGGGTTGCAGAGAAGAAAAGGACGACATTTGAAGACATAGTTAACATAACGTGATTACGGTTAGTGATATTTTACATGATCTGAAGTTTTCTGTATGCATGTGTGTCTGTCTGTGAAGTTAGCCTATACATAGTCTGCACAGTATACCTAGTTTAGGCCTATCAGTATATGCCTTACTTTTGACTTCAGTTTTATGCACAACGAGAACAGTGTTACGTCATGGACATGTACCTATTAGCAACTGAGGCATTTTGACGGCACTTATAATGATTTCTGAGATCAGTGTAGAAAAGTCTGTAGGAGAGTTAAAATCATGTTCGGTCGGGATTGCGCCAGTAATATGTCGGTTACTTCTTGTAGGTGCCAGACGTGGCACGAGAAGTTGAGAGCGCCATCGATGGCCATCTTCTACATGTCATCTATTCATTAGCGGCAGGGCTATTATTCACGATGTTACCATAGCAATGGAGCGTTAGATTCGAACGGAGCTATTTTTAAACGAATAAACAAGTCCCATGGAATTGTCGTGAATTTCATATTTGTTTTGCTCATAATACGTTAAATACAGAGTTAAAGCTAGATAAGGTAGAAATTAGATAGATTTATTCGACAATGAGTAAAGTTTACCAGTAGAAAGTCCTAGTATGTCATAATTGAAACCTCCACGCTACTAGGTTTAATTCTCGACTATGTCTGCTGTATCCGCATTATCTGCTTTGTGTACCGTCATGAATACCGCACATTTCGATCGTTTTTAATGCACGGAGAGCTCGTGGCATTGTTTATGACGTTACCGTACCTGTTTGTATCACATTGTCTTTCAAACGCCTGCCTCAGTAAATCAGCATTTAAGAAATGTGAAGTTGTTCTAACAGGAGCATAGCTGTTTCCACATTTAACGGTTTATAAAGGCTAAGTAATGACACAACATTCCCGAAGAACAAATATTATCAAGCTTGTCAGAAAAGACGTCGCGGTGGCCTTACACTGTACAAAAGAAGCCTTTCTTTTGTAGGTACAGTTTTCGTCCTTATGTATACTTTCATTAAAATTTCCAGTGAAAGGCGACGAGCGAGACGGAAATCAAATTTACTATTCACTCTTAAGTTCCGATCGGTTTCTATTGACAAGTTGTGCAAAATTTTGCAATGACCTACCTACTGTGTTTACGCGAAACAAAATACCAAATAGAAACAACCCCCCCCCCCCCAATAAAAAAACAGACAAACAAACAAAGCAAAACACATTTAAAAACACCATGTATATACATGCAGATATTAACAACAACCCCCAAAAATAAATAATAATAATAACATATAAAATAAAATAGTGCTTCGGCGGGGAATCGAACCTAGGCAAACATGAGCATCAATTTAATCTTAAATAAATTGTGATTACTTAGCGAGAAAAAGATGAATGAAAAAGGCAATAATTAATTTGAATTATTGTTTTATAAAATTGAAGACAGAAAGCTAAAATTAACAAGAGATTACGCCTCATCGAGGCCATGGTTTCACTGAACGTTGAACATCAACCCAGTCCGAATCGACGTGAGCTCTCCATTGCAAGTCAGCTAGCCCCACTTCTGGCCCGAAGGCCGGACTCTCATCGTAATCTCCCGGATGCTTTTGCGAACTAAGGGAGGATACGGAATTGGGATCCTAGGCCCGTATAAAAATTCCACCTTGGCGATGCCATTATAAACAAAGCAGTGTCTGTCATCCGATCGGCGCGATTCACACAGCCTGACAACAAACACCGACGCGCAGTGCTGTCTTCCAACCGTTCAGGCCACCACGCCAGCCTGTTGATTCTTGGGTCGAAATAATACTTAGAGTTCCAGATTGTTCCAAAACAATGTGATATGAATGCATACCATGCCCCAACTGGAGTATTGTACATTCGCACAAAAGTTTAACCGTGAAAAAAAAAAAAAACGAAAAAAAAAAACAAGAAAAACAAAAACACGAAAAGACAAGTAAAGCAAAAGCACACACACACACTAGACGTAAAATGACCTAACGCAGTGCTTGAAGTTTTGGCATATTTCCAGTCACCACGATCGTTTTGAATGTCTTGATGTGGGAAGCGCCTAAATCAAAGTAGAGATGGTGTGGCAAATAAGGAGGATTGGAGGTGACACAGAGCAGTTAAGAAATTCTGTGTTTAAATCTGGATATGTTTCTCCGTGCGAGCAGACGGTTCAGTGTGCTTAACTTGCTCCTCTTCTAGCTCAAAGTCTAAACTGCGTCATGATATAGAAATGTGCATGCACCCTGACAGGCCAAGCCTCAGATATCAACGTTGGGGTATGATTTGTCAGTTGACAACTTCTAGCTATACTTTAGCGGACCCTAAACGTGACGGACTTAGTGTGTAAGATACTGGAAGGATTACTTCTGGTACGACACCTACAACAGCTATAAAATAGAAAGCTCCTGATTAAAACCCTAAGAGGGCTGCCAACCGTGACTGGAATAAACACCGTCGCGTTCTGACTTTACAGCGATTATAAAGGCCAGTCTCTTAACATTAGCAATTCCGTTCGATTTGTACATTTTTTTTTTTACCATAGAATAGTTACAATACTACGGTGGCTTAATAGGGACCTAGGAAAGGAAACAAGTCTGCTCAAATCTGAAAAATTTGGACTTTTTGTCTCTACATTTGGACTTTTGTTATTGGATCCAAATTTTGAAGGGAAAAAAAGAGGCAACATTTGAGATAAAAAGACAACATTGTGAGATTTCGGGACACTGTTTTTCTTTCCTATGTCCTCATTAAGCCACCGTACAATGCTGACATATTGTGCACACAAAATTAAACTGCCGCATGCAACCATCACAGTAGTCTACTGCTGTACACATGTAAGTAAAGGTTTAGTAGCTACAGCGTGATAGTCTGGCGTCTATCTTGTCCGTGCGCGCATGCAAACAGTGATACAAGAGCGCCCACTAGAATATCGGCACAAAATCAGAAGCGCGCGCTCCGAAATATTTGTCTGCATTGCATGCTGTATGTACATAATACCTCCGTGCGCGCGTGTGCGTTGATCTATATACCAGTGTTTACTATACCGTCATACACAGTGGTTTTCAATGGAAAATATTTGTTGTCATTTTGTAGGCGTTCATATCAACACGTACTGTACTGTACTGGGCAGTTCTCTCTCCATTGCAAGCAGTGTAGTCTAGACGTTGGATATATCTTGACGTCGTTCTTCGCCTTAATTTAGTGTGTTCGAACGACTCCAATGACGGCCCGGGGTTGCAGAGAAGAAAAGGACGACATTTGAAGACATAGTTAACATAACGTGATTACGGTTAGTGATATTTTACATGATCTGAAGTTTTCTGTATGCATGTGTGTCTGTCTGTGAAGTTAGCCTATACATAGTCTGCACAGTATACCTAGTTTAGGCCTATCAGTATATGCCTTACTTTTGACTTCAGTTTTATGCACAACGAGAACAGTGTTACGTCATGGACATGTACCTATTAGCAACTGAGGCATTTTGACGGCACTTATAATGATTTCTGAGATCAGTGTAGAAAAGTCTGTAGGAGAGTTAAAATCATGTTCGGTCGGGATTGCGCCAGTAATATGTCGGTTACTTCTTGTAGGTGCCAGACGTGGCACGAGAAGTTGAGAGCGCCATCGATGGCCATCTTCTACATGTCATCTATTCATTAGCGGCAGGGCTATTATTCACGATGTTACCATAGCAATGGAGCGTTAGATTCGAACGGAGCTATTTTTTAAACGAATAAACAAGTCCCATGGAATTGTCGTGAATTTCATATTTGTTTTGCTCATAATACGTTAAATACAGAGTTAAAGCTAGATAAGGTAGAAATTAGATAGATTTATTCGACAATGAGTAAAGTTTACCAGTAGAAAGTCCTAGTATGTCATAATTGAAACCTCCACGCTACTAGGTTTAATTCTCGACTATGTCTGCTGTATCCGCATTATCTGCTTTGTGTACCGTCATGAATACCGCACATTTCGATCGTTTTTAATGCACGGAGAGCTCGTGGCATTGTTTATGACGTTACCGTACCTGTTTGTATCACATTGTCTTTCAAACGCCTGCCTCAGTAAATCAGCATTTAAGAAATGTGAAGTTGTTCTAACAGGAGCATAGCTGTTTCCACATTTAACGGTTTATAAAGGCTAAGTAATGACACAACATTCCCGAAGAACAAATATTATCAAGCTTGTCAGAAAAGACGTCGCGGTGGCCTTACACTGTACAAAAGAAGCCTTTCTTTTGTAGGTACAGTTTTCGTCCTTATGTATACTTTCATTAAAATTTCCAGTGAAAGGCGACGAGCGAGACGGAAATCAAATTTACTATTCACTCTTAAGTTCCGATCGGTTTCTATTGACAAGTTGTGCAAAATTTTGCAATGACCTACCTACTGTGTTTACGCGAAACAAAATACCAAATAGAAACAACCCCCCCCCCCCAATAAAAAAACAGACAAACAAACAAAGCAAAACACATTTAAAACACCATGTATATACATGCAGATATTAACAACAACCCCCAAAAATAAATAATAATAATAACATATAAAATAAAATAGTGCTTCGGCGGGGAATCGAACCTAGGCAAACATGAGCATCAATTTAATCTTAAATAAATTGTGATTACTTAGCGAGAAAAAGATGAATGAAAAAGGCAATAATTAATTTGAATTATTGTTTTATAAAATTGAAGACAGAAAGCTAAAATTAACAAGAGATTACGCCTCATCGAGGCCATGGTTTCACTGAACGTTGAACATCAACCCAGTCCGAATCGACGTGAGCTCTCCATTGCAAGTCAGCTAGCCCACTTCTGGCCCGAAGGCCGGACTCTCATCGTAATCTCCCGGATGCTTTTGCGAACTAAGGGAGGATACGGAATTGGGATCCTAGGCCCGTATAAAAATTCCACCTTGGCGATGCCATTATAAACAAAGCAGTGTCTGTCATCCGATCGGCGCGATTCACACAGCCTGACAACAAACACCGACGCGCAGTGCTGTCTTCCAACCGTTCAGGCCACCACGCCAGCCTGTTGATTCTTGGGTCGAAATAATACTTAGAGTTCCAGATTGTTCCAAAACAATGTGATATGAATGCATACCATGCCCCAACTGGAGTATTGTACATTCGCACAAAAGTTTAACCGTGAAAAAAAAAAAAACGAAAAAAAAAAACAAGAAAAACAAAAACACGAAAAGACAAGTAAAGCAAAAGCACACACACACACTAGACGTAAAATGACCTAACGCAGTGCTTGAAGTTTTGGCATATTTCCAGTCACCACGATCGTTTTGAATGTCTTGATGTGGAAGCGCCTAAATCAAAGTAGAGATGGTGTGCAAATAAGGAGGATTGGAGGTGACACAGAGCAGTTAAGAAATTCTGTGTTTAAATCTGGATATGTTTCTCCGTGCGAGCAGACGGTTCAGTGTGCTTAACTTGCTCCTCTTCTAGCTCAAAGTCTAAACTGCGTCATGATATAGAAATGTGCATGCACCCTGACAGGCCAAGCCCTCAGATATCAACGTTGGGGTATGATTTGTCAGTTGACAACTTCTAGCTATACTTTAGCGGACCCTAAACGTGACGGACTTAGTGTGTAAGATACTGGAAGGATTACTTCTGGTACGACACCTACAACAGCTATAAAATAGAAAGCTCCTGATTAAAACCCTAAGAGGGCTGCCAACCGTGACTGGAATAAACACCGTCGCGTTCTGACTTTACAGCGATTATAAAGGCCAGTCTCTTAACATTAGCAATTCCGTTCGATTTGTACATTTTTTTTTTACCATAGAATAGTTACAATACTACGGTGGCTTAATAGGGACCTAGGAAAGGAAACAAGTCTGCTCAAATCTGAAAAATTTGGACTTTTTGTCTCTACATTTGGACTTTTGTTATTGGATCCAAATTTTGAAGGGAAAAAAAGAGGCAACATTTGAGATAAAAAGACAACATTGTGAGATTTCGGGACACTGTTTTTCTTTCCTATGTCCTCATTAAGCCACCGTACAATGCTGACATATTGTGCACACAAAATTAAACTGCCGCATGCAACCATCACAGTAGTCTACTGCTGTACACATGTAAGTAAAGGTTTAGTAGCTACAGCGTGATAGTCTGGCGTCTATCTTGTCCGTGCGCGCATGCAAACAGTGATACAAGAGCGCCCACTAGAATATCGGCACAAAATCAGAAGCGCGCGCTCCGAAATATTTGTCTGCATTGCATGCTGTATGTACATAATACCTCCGTGCGCGCGTGTGCGTTGATCTATATACCAGTGTTTACTATACCGTCATACACAGTGGTTTTCAATGGAAAATATTTGTTGTCATTTTGTAGGCGTTCATATCAACACGTACTGTACTGTACTGGGCAGTTCTCTCTCCATTGCAAGCAGTGTAGTCTAGACGTTGGATATATCTTGACGTCGTTCTTCGCCTTAATTTAGTGTGTTCGAACGACTCCAATGACGGCCCGGGGTTGCAGAGAAGAAAAGGACGACATTTGAAGACATAGTTAACATAACGTGATTACGGTTAGTGATATTTTACATGATCTGAAGTTTTCTGTATGCATGTGTGTCTGTCTGTGAAGTTAGCCTATACATAGTCTGCACAGTATACCTAGTTTAGGCCTATCAGTATATGCCTTACTTTTGACTTCAGTTTTATGCACAACGAGAACAGTGTTACGTCATGGACATGTACCTATTAGCAACTGAGGCATTTTGACGGCACTTATAATGATTTCTGAGATCAGTGTAGAAAAGTCTGTAGGAGAGTTAAAATCATGTTCGGTCGGGATTGCGCCAGTAATATGTCGGTTACTTCTTGTAGGTGCCAGACGTGGCACGAGAAGTTGAGAGCGCCATCGATGGCCATCTTCTACATGTCATCTATTCATTAGCGGCAGGGCTATTATTCACGATGTTACCATAGCAATGGAGCGTTAGATTCGAACGGAGCTATTTTTTAAACGAATAAACAAGTCCCATGGAATTGTCGTGAATTTCATATTTGTTTTGCTCATAATACGTTAAATACAGAGTTAAAGCTAGATAAGGTAGAAATTAGATAGATTTATTCGACAATGAGTAAAGTTTACCAGTAGAAAGTCCTAGTATGTCATAATTGAAACCTCCACGCTACTAGGTTTAATTCTCGACTATGTCTGCTGTATCCGCATTATCTGCTTTGTGTACCGTCATGAATACCGCACATTTCGATCGTTTTTAATGCACGGAGAGCTCGTGGCATTGTTTATGACGTTACCGTACCTGTTTGTATCACATTGTCTTTCAAACGCCTGCCTCAGTAAATCAGCATTTAAGAAATGTGAAGTTGTTCTAACAGGAGCATAGCTGTTTCCACATTTAACGGTTTATAAAGGCTAAGTAATGACACAACATTCCCGAAGAACAAATATTATCAAGCTTGTCAGAAAAGACGTCGCGGTGGCCTTACACTGTACAAAAGAAGCCTTTCTTTTGTAGGTACAGTTTTCGTCCTTATGTATACTTTCATTAAAATTTCCAGTGAAAGGCGACGAGCGAGACGGAAATCAAATTTACTATTCACTCTTAAGTTCCGATCGGTTTCTATTGACAAGTTGTGCAAAATTTTGCAATGACCTACCTACTGTGTTTACGCGAAACAAAATACCAAATAGAAACAACCCCCCCCCCCCAATAAAAAAACAGACAAACAAACAAAGCAAAACACATTTAAAACACCATGTATATACATGCAGATATTAACAACAACCCCCAAAAATAAATAATAATAATAACATATAAAATAAAATAGTGCTTCGGCGGGGAATCGAACCTAGGCAAACATGAGCATCAATTTAATCTTAAATAAATTGTGATTACTTAGCGAGAAAAAGATGAATGAAAAAGGCAATAATTAATTTGAATTATTGTTTTATAAAATTGAAGACAGAAAGCTAAAATTAACAAGAGATTACGCCTCATCGAGGCCATGGTTTCACTGAACGTTGAACATCAACCCAGTCCGAATCGACGTGAGCTCTCCATTGCAAGTCAGCTAGCCCACTTCTGGCCCGAAGGCCGGACTCTCATCGTAATCTCCCGGATGCTTTTGCGAACTAAGGGAGGATACGGAATTGGGATCCTAGGCCCGTATAAAAATTCCACCTTGGCGATGCCATTATAAACAAAGCAGTGTCTGTCATCCGATCGGCGCGATTCACACAGCCTGACAACAAACACCGACGCGCAGTGCTGTCTTCCAACCGTTCAGGCCACCACGCCAGCCTGTTGATTCTTGGGTCGAAATAATACTTAGAGTTCCAGATTGTTCCAAAACAATGTGATATGAATGCATACCATGCCCCAACTGGAGTATTGTACATTCGCACAAAAGTTTAACCGTGAAAAAAAAAAAAACGAAAAAAAAAACAAGAAAAACAAAAACACGAAAAGACAAGTAAAGCAAAAGCACACACACACACTAGACGTAAAATGACCTAACGCAGTGCTTGAAGTTTTGGCATATTTCCAGTCACCACGATCGTTTTGAATGTCTTGATGTGGAAGCGCCTAAATCAAAGTAGAGATGGTGTGCAAATAAGGAGGATTGGAGGTGACACAGAGCAGTTAAGAAATTCTGTGTTTAAATCTGGATATGTTTCTCCGTGCGAGCAGACGGTTCAGTGTGCTTAACTTGCTCCTCTTCTAGCTCAAAGTCTAAACTGCGTCATGATATAGAAATGTGCATGCACCCTGACAGGCCAAGCCCTCAGATATCAACGTTGGGGTATGATTTGTCAGTTGACAACTTCTAGCTATACTTTAGCGGACCCTAAACGTGACGGACTTAGTGTGTAAGATACTGGAAGGATTACTTCTGGTACGACACCTACAACAGCTATAAAATAGAAAGCTCCTGATTAAAACCCTAAGAGGGCTGCCAACCGTGACTGGAATAAACACCGTCGCGTTCTGACTTTACAGCGATTATAAAGGCCAGTCTCTTAACATTAGCAATTCCGTTCGATTTGTACATTTTTTTTTTTACCATAGAATAGTTACAATACTACGGTGGCTTAATAGGGACCTAGGAAAGGAAACAAGTCTGCTCAAATCTGAAAAATTTGGACTTTTTGTCTCTACATTTGGACTTTTGTTATTGGATCCAAATTTTGAAGGGAAAAAAAGAGGCAACATTTGAGATAAAAAGACAACATTGTGAGATTTCGGGACACTGTTTTTCTTTCCTATGTCCTCATTAAGCCACCGTACAATGCTGACATATTGTGCACACAAAATTAAACTGCCGCATGCAACCATCACAGTAGTCTACTGCTGTACACATGTAAGTAAAGGTTTAGTAGCTACAGCGTGATAGTCTGGCGTCTATCTTGTCCGTGCGCGCATGCAAACAGTGATACAAGAGCGCCCACTAGAATATCGGCACAAAATCAGAAGCGCGCGCTCCGAAATATTTGTCTGCATTGCATGCTGTATGTACATAATACCTCCGTGCGCGCGTGTGCGTTGATCTATATACCAGTGTTTACTATACCGTCATACACAGTGGTTTTCAATGGAAAATATTTGTTGTCATTTTGTAGGCGTTCATATCAACACGTACTGTACTGTACTGGGCAGTTCTCTCTCCATTGCAAGCAGTGTAGTCTAGACGTTGGATATATCTTGACGTCGTTCTTCGCCTTAATTTAGTGTGTTCGAACGACTCCAATGACGGCCCGGGGTTGCAGAGAAGAAAAGGACGACATTTGAAGACATAGTTAACATAACGTGATTACGGTTAGTGATATTTTACATGATCTGAAGTTTTCTGTATGCATGTGTGTCTGTCTGTGAAGTTAGCCTATACATAGTCTGCACAGTATACCTAGTTTAGGCCTATCAGTATATGCCTTACTTTTGACTTCAGTTTTATGCACAACGAGAACAGTGTTACGTCATGGACATGTACCTATTAGCAACTGAGGCATTTTGACGGCACTTATAATGATTTCTGAGATCAGTGTAGAAAAGTCTGTAGGAGAGTTAAAATCATGTTCGGTCGGGATTGCGCCAGTAATATGTCGGTTACTTCTTGTAGGTGCCAGACGTGGCACGAGAAGTTGAGAGCGCCATCGATGGCCATCTTCTACATGTCATCTATTCATTAGCGGCAGGGCTATTATTCACGATGTTACCATAGCAATGGAGCGTTAGATTCGAACGGAGCTATTTTTTAAACGAATAAACAAGTCCCATGGAATTGTCGTGAATTTCATATTTGTTTTGCTCATAATACGTTAAATACAGAGTTAAAGCTAGATAAGGTAGAAATTAGATAGATTTATTCGACAATGAGTAAAGTTTACCAGTAGAAAGTCCTAGTATGTCATAATTGAAACCTCCACGCTACTAGGTTTAATTCTCGACTATGTCTGCTGTATCCGCATTATCTGCTTTGTGTACCGTCATGAATACCGCACATTTCGATCGTTTTTAATGCACGGAGAGCTCGTGGCATTGTTTATGACGTTACCGTACCTGTTTGTATCACATTGTCTTTCAAACGCCTGCCTCAGTAAATCAGCATTTAAGAAATGTGAAGTTGTTCTAACAGGAGCATAGCTGTTTCCACATTTAACGGTTTATAAAGGCTAAGTAATGACACAACATTCCCGAAGAACAAATATTATCAAGCTTGTCAGAAAAGACGTCGCGGTGGCCTTACACTGTACAAAAGAAGCCTTTCTTTTGTAGGTACAGTTTTCGTCCTTATGTATACTTTCATTAAAATTTCCAGTGAAAGGCGACGAGCGAGACGGAAATCAAATTTACTATTCACTCTTAAGTTCCGATCGGTTTCTATTGACAAGTTGTGCAAAATTTTGCAATGACCTACCTACTGTGTTTACGCGAAACAAAATACCAAATAGAAACAACCCCCCCCCCCCCAATAAAAAAACAGACAAACAAACAAAGCAAAACACATTTAAAACACCATGTATATACATGCAGATATTAACAACAACCCCCAAAAATAAATAATAATAATAACATATAAAATAAAATAGTGCTTCGGCGGGGAATCGAACCTAGGCAAACATGAGCATCAATTTAATCTTAAATAAATTGTGATTACTTAGCGAGAAAAAGATGAATGAAAAAGGCAATAATTAATTTGAATTATTGTTTTATAAAATTGAAGACAGAAAGCTAAAATTAACAAGAGATTACGCCTCATCGAGGCCATGGTTTCACTGAACGTTGAACATCAACCCAGTCCGAATCGACGTGAGCTCTCCATTGCAAGTCAGCTAGCCCACTTCTGGCCCGAAGGCCGGACTCTCATCGTAATCTCCCGGATGCTTTTGCGAACTAAGGGAGGATACGGAATTGGGATCCTAGGCCCGTATAAAAATTCCACCTTGGCGATGCCATTATAAACAAAGCAGTGTCTGTCATCCGATCGGCGCGATTCACACAGCCTGACAACAAACACCGACGCGCAGTGCTGTCTTCCAACCGTTCAGGCCACCACGCCAGCCTGTTGATTCTTGGGTCGAAATAATACTTAGAGTTCCAGATTGTTCCAAAACAATGTGATATGAATGCATACCATGCCCCAACTGGAGTATTGTACATTCGCACAAAAGTTTAACCGTGAAAAAAAAAAAACGAAAAAAAAAACAAGAAAAACAAAAACACGAAAAGACAAGTAAAGCAAAAGCACACACACACACTAGACGTAAAATGACCTAACGCAGTGCTTGAAGTTTTGGCATATTTCCAGTCACCACGATCGTTTTGAATGTCTTGATGTGGAAGCGCCTAAATCAAAGTAGAGATGGTGTGCAAATAAGGAGGATTGGAGGTGACACAGAGCAGTTAAGAAATTCTGTGTTTAAATCTGGATATGTTTCTCCGTGCGAGCAGACGGTTCAGTGTGCTTAACTTGCTCCTCTTCTAGCTCAAAGTCTAAACTGCGTCATGATATAGAAATGTGCATGCACCCTGACAGGCCAAGCCCTCAGATATCAACGTTGGGGTATGATTTGTCAGTTGACAACTTCTAGCTATACTTTAGCGGACCCTAAACGTGACGGACTTAGTGTGTAAGATACTGGAAGGATTACTTCTGGTACGACACCTACAACAGCTATAAAATAGAAAGCTCCTGATTAAAACCCTAAGAGGGCTGCCAACCGTGACTGGAATAAACACCGTCGCGTTCTGACTTTACAGCGATTATAAAGGCCAGTCTCTTAACATTAGCAATTCCGTTCGATTTGTACATTTTTTTTTTTACCATAGAATAGTTACAATACTACGGTGGCTTAATAGGGACCTAGGAAAGGAAACAAGTCTGCTCAAATCTGAAAAATTTGGACTTTTTGTCTCTACATTTGGACTTTTGTTATTGGATCCAAATTTTGAAGGGAAAAAAAGAGGCAACATTTGAGATAAAAAGACAACATTGTGAGATTTCGGGACACTGTTTTTCTTTCCTATGTCCTCATTAAGCCACCGTACAATGCTGACATATTGTGCACACAAAATTAAACTGCCGCATGCAACCATCACAGTAGTCTACTGCTGTACACATGTAAGTAAAGGTTTAGTAGCTACAGCGTGATAGTCTGGCGTCTATCTTGTCCGTGCGCGCATGCAAACAGTGATACAAGAGCGCCCACTAGAATATCGGCACAAAATCAGAAGCGCGCGCTCCGAAATATTTGTCTGCATTGCATGCTGTATGTACATAATACCTCCGTGCGCGCGTGTGCGTTGATCTATATACCAGTGTTTACTATACCGTCATACACAGTGGTTTTCAATGGAAAATATTTGTTGTCATTTTGTAGGCGTTCATATCAACACGTACTGTACTGTACTGGGCAGTTCTCTCTCCATTGCAAGCAGTGTAGTCTAGACGTTGGATATATCTTGACGTCGTTCTTCGCCTTAATTTAGTGTGTTCGAACGACTCCAATGACGGCCCGGGGTTGCAGAGAAGAAAAGGACGACATTTGAAGACATAGTTAACATAACGTGATTACGGTTAGTGATATTTTACATGATCTGAAGTTTTCTGTATGCATGTGTGTCTGTCTGTGAAGTTAGCCTATACATAGTCTGCACAGTATACCTAGTTTAGGCCTATCAGTATATGCCTTACTTTTGACTTCAGTTTTATGCACAACGAGAACAGTGTTACGTCATGGACATGTACCTATTAGCAACTGAGGCATTTTGACGGCACTTATAATGATTTCTGAGATCAGTGTAGAAAAGTCTGTAGGAGAGTTAAAATCATGTTCGGTCGGGATTGCGCCAGTAATATGTCGGTTACTTCTTGTAGGTGCCAGACGTGGCACGAGAAGTTGAGAGCGCCATCGATGGCCATCTTCTACATGTCATCTATTCATTAGCGGCAGGGCTATTATTCACGATGTTACCATAGCAATGGAGCGTTAGATTCGAACGGAGCTATTTTTTAAACGAATAAACAAGTCCCATGGAATTGTCGTGAATTTCATATTTGTTTTGCTCATAATACGTTAAATACAGAGTTAAAGCTAGATAAGGTAGAAATTAGATAGATTTATTCGACAATGAGTAAAGTTTACCAGTAGAAAGTCCTAGTATGTCATAATTGAAACCTCCACGCTACTAGGTTTAATTCTCGACTATGTCTGCTGTATCCGCATTATCTGCTTTGTGTACCGTCATGAATACCGCACATTTCGATCGTTTTTAATGCACGGAGAGCTCGTGGCATTGTTTATGACGTTACCGTACCTGTTTGTATCACATTGTCTTTCAAACGCCTGCCTCAGTAAATCAGCATTTAAGAAATGTGAAGTTGTTCTAACAGGAGCATAGCTGTTTCCACATTTAACGGTTTATAAAGGCTAAGTAATGACACAACATTCCCGAAGAACAAATATTATCAAGCTTGTCAGAAAAGACGTCGCGGTGGCCTTACACTGTACAAAAGAAGCCTTTCTTTTGTAGGTACAGTTTTCGTCCTTATGTATACTTTCATTAAAATTTCCAGTGAAAGGCGACGAGCGAGACGGAAATCAAATTTACTATTCACTCTTAAGTTCCGATCGGTTTCTATTGACAAGTTGTGCAAAATTTTGCAATGACCTACCTACTGTGTTTACGCGAAACAAAATACCAAATAGAAACAACCCCCCCCCCCAATAAAAAAACAGACAAACAAACAAAGCAAAACACATTTAAAACACCATGTATATACATGCAGATATTAACAACAACCCCCAAAAATAAATAATAATAATAACATATAAAATAAAATAGTGCTTCGGCGGGGAATCGAACCTAGGCAAACATGAGCATCAATTTAATCTTAAATAAATTGTGATTACTTAGCGAGAAAAAGATGAATGAAAAAGGCAATAATTAATTTGAATTATTGTTTTATAAAATTGAAGACAGAAAGCTAAAATTAACAAGAGATTACGCCTCATCGAGGCCATGGTTTCACTGAACGTTGAACATCAACCCAGTCCGAATCGACGTGAGCTCTCCATTGCAAGTCAGCTAGCCCACTTCTGGCCCGAAGGCCGGACTCTCATCGTAATCTCCCGGATGCTTTTGCGAACTAAGGGAGGATACGGAATTGGGATCCTAGGCCCGTATAAAAATTCCACCTTGGCGATGCCATTATAAACAAAGCAGTGTCTGTCATCCGATCGGCGCGATTCACACAGCCTGACAACAAACACCGACGCGCAGTGCTGTCTTCCAACCGTTCAGGCCACCACGCCAGCCTGTTGATTCTTGGGTCGAAATAATACTTAGAGTTCCAGATTGTTCCAAAACAATGTGATATGAATGCATACCATGCCCCAACTGGAGTATTGTACATTCGCACAAAAGTTTAACCGTGAAAAAAAAAAACGAAAAAAAAAACAAGAAAAACAAAAACACGAAAAGACAAGTAAAGCAAAAGCACACACACACACTAGACGTAAAATGACCTAACGCAGTGCTTGAAGTTTTGGCATATTTCCAGTCACCACGATCGTTTTGAATGTCTTGATGTGGAAGCGCCTAAATCAAAGTAGAGATGGTGTGCAAATAAGGAGGATTGGAGGTGACACAGAGCAGTTAAGAAATTCTGTGTTTAAATCTGGATATGTTTCTCCGTGCGAGCAGACGGTTCAGTGTGCTTAACTTGCTCCTCTTCTAGCTCAAAGTCTAAACTGCGTCATGATATAGAAATGTGCATGCACCCTGACAGGCCAAGCCCTCAGATATCAACGTTGGGGTATGATTTGTCAGTTGACAACTTCTAGCTATACTTTAGCGGACCCTAAACGTGACGGACTTAGTGTGTAAGATACTGGAAGGATTACTTCTGGTACGACACCTACAACAGCTATAAAATAGAAAGCTCCTGATTAAAACCCTAAGAGGGCTGCCAACCGTGACTGGAATAAACACCGTCGCGTTCTGACTTTACAGCGATTATAAAGGCCAGTCTCTTAACATTAGCAATTCCGTTCGATTTGTACATTTTTTTTTTACCATAGAATAGTTACAATACTACGGTGGCTTAATAGGGACCTAGGAAAGGAAACAAGTCTGCTCAAATCTGAAAAATTTGGACTTTTTGTCTCTACATTTGGACTTTTGTTATTGGATCCAAATTTTGAAGGGAAAAAAAGAGGCAACATTTGAGATAAAAAGACAACATTGTGAGATTTCGGGACACTGTTTTTCTTTCCTATGTCCTCATTAAGCCACCGTACAATGCTGACATATTGTGCACACAAAATTAAACTGCCGCATGCAACCATCACAGTAGTCTACTGCTGTACACATGTAAGTAAAGGTTTAGTAGCTACAGCGTGATAGTCTGGCGTCTATCTTGTCCGTGCGCGCATGCAAACAGTGATACAAGAGCGCCCACTAGAATATCGGCACAAAATCAGAAGCGCGCGCTCCGAAATATTTGTCTGCATTGCATGCTGTATGTACATAATACCTCCGTGCGCGCGTGTGCGTTGATCTATATACCAGTGTTTACTATACCGTCATACACAGTGGTTTTCAATGGAAAATATTTGTTGTCATTTTGTAGGCGTTCATATCAACACGTACTGTACTGTACTGGGCAGTTCTCTCTCCATTGCAAGCAGTGTAGTCTAGACGTTGGATATATCTTGACGTCGTTCTTCGCCTTAATTTAGTGTGTTCGAACGACTCCAATGACGGCCCGGGGTTGCAGAGAAGAAAAGGACGACATTTGAAGACATAGTTAACATAACGTGATTACGGTTAGTGATATTTTACATGATCTGAAGTTTTCTGTATGCATGTGTGTCTGTCTGTGAAGTTAGCCTATACATAGTCTGCACAGTATACCTAGTTTAGGCCTATCAGTATATGCCTTACTTTTGACTTCAGTTTTATGCACAACGAGAACAGTGTTACGTCATGGACATGTACCTATTAGCAACTGAGGCATTTTGACGGCACTTATAATGATTTCTGAGATCAGTGTAGAAAAGTCTGTAGGAGAGTTAAAATCATGTTCGGTCGGGATTGCGCCAGTAATATGTCGGTTACTTCTTGTAGGTGCCAGACGTGGCACGAGAAGTTGAGAGCGCCATCGATGGCCATCTTCTACATGTCATCTATTCATTAGCGGCAGGGCTATTATTCACGATGTTACCATAGCAATGGAGCGTTAGATTCGAACGGAGCTATTTTTTAAACGAATAAACAAGTCCCATGGAATTGTCGTGAATTTCATATTTGTTTTGCTCATAATACGTTAAATACAGAGTTAAAGCTAGATAAGGTAGAAATTAGATAGATTTATTCGACAATGAGTAAAGTTTACCAGTAGAAAGTCCTAGTATGTCATAATTGAAACCTCCACGCTACTAGGTTTAATTCTCGACTATGTCTGCTGTATCCGCATTATCTGCTTTGTGTACCGTCATGAATACCGCACATTTCGATCGTTTTTAATGCACGGAGAGCTCGTGGCATTGTTTATGACGTTACCGTACCTGTTTGTATCACATTGTCTTTCAAACGCCTGCCTCAGTAAATCAGCATTTAAGAAATGTGAAGTTGTTCTAACAGGAGCATAGCTGTTTCCACATTTAACGGTTTATAAAGGCTAAGTAATGACACAACATTCCCGAAGAACAAATATTATCAAGCTTGTCAGAAAAGACGTCGCGGTGGCCTTACACTGTACAAAAGAAGCCTTTCTTTTGTAGGTACAGTTTTCGTCCTTATGTATACTTTCATTAAAATTTCCAGTGAAAGGCGACGAGCGAGACGGAAATCAAATTTACTATTCACTCTTAAGTTCCGATCGGTTTCTATTGACAAGTTGTGCAAAATTTTGCAATGACCTACCTACTGTGTTTACGCGAAACAAAATACCAAATAGAAACAACCCCCCCCCCCCCCAATAAAAAAACAGACAAACAAACAAAGCAAAACACATTTAAAACACCATGTATATACATGCAGGTATTAACAACAACCCCCAAAAATAAATAATAATAATAACATATAAAATAAAATAGTGCTTCGGCGGGGAATCGAACCTAGGCAAACATGAGCATCAATTTAATCTTAAATAAATTGTGATTACTTAGCGAGAAAAAGATGAATGAAAAAGGCAATAATTAATTTGAATTATTGTTTTATAAAATTGAAGACAGAAAGCTAAAATTAACAAGAGATTACGCCTCATCGAGGCCATGGTTTCACTGAACGTTGAACATCAACCCAGTCCGAATCGACGTGAGCTCTCCATTGCAAGTCAGCTAGCCCACTTCTGGCCCGAAGGCCGGACTCTCATCGTAATCTCCCGGATGCTTTTGCGAACTAAGGGAGGATACGGAATTGGGATCCTAGGCCCGTATAAAAATTCCACCTTGGCGATGCCATTATAAACAAAGCAGTGTCTGTCATCCGATCGGCGCGATTCACACAGCCTGACAACAAACACCGACGCGCAGTGCTGTCTTCCAACCGTTCAGGCCACCACGCCAGCCTGTTGATTCTTGGGTCGAAATAATACTTAGAGTTCCAGATTGTTCCAAAACAATGTGATATGAATGCATACCATGCCCCAACTGGAGTATTGTACATTCGCACAAAAGTTTAACCGTGAAAAAAAAAAAAACGAAAAAAAAAACAAGAAAAACAAAAACACGAAAAGACAAGTAAAGCAAAAGCACACACACACACTAGACGTAAAATGACCTAACGCAGTGCTTGAAGTTTTGGCATATTTCCAGTCACCACGATCGTTTTGAATGTCTTGATGTGGAAGCGCCTAAATCAAAGTAGAGATGGTGTGCAAATAAGGAGGATTGGAGGTGACACAGAGCAGTTAAGAAATTCTGTGTTTAAATCTGGATATGTTTCTCCGTGCGAGCAGACGGTTCAGTGTGCTTAACTTGCTCCTCTTCTAGCTCAAAGTCTAAACTGCGTCATGATATAGAAATGTGCATGCACCCTGACAGGCCAAGCCCTCAGATATCAACGTTGGGGTATGATTTGTCAGTTGACAACTTCTAGCTATACTTTAGCGGACCCTAAACGTGACGGACTTAGTGTGTAAGATACTGGAAGGATTACTTCTGGTACGACACCTACAACAGCTATAAAATAGAAAGCTCCTGATTAAAACCCTAAGAGGGCTGCCAACCGTGACTGGAATAAACACCGTCGCGTTCTGACTTTACAGCGATTATAAAGGCCAGTCTCTTAACATTAGCAATTCCGTTCGATTTGTACATTTTTTTTTTTACCATAGAATAGTTACAATACTACGGTGGCTTAATAGGGACCTAGGAAAGGAAACAAGTCTGCTCAAATCTGAAAAATTTGGACTTTTTGTCTCTACATTTGGACTTTTGTTATTGGATCCAAATTTTGAAGGGAAAAAAAGAGGCAACATTTGAGATAAAAAGACAACATTGTGAGATTTCGGGACACTGTTTTTCTTTCCTATGTCCTCATTAAGCCACCGTACAATGCTGACATATTGTGCACACAAAATTAAACTGCCGCATGCAACCATCACAGTAGTCTACTGCTGTACACATGTAAGTAAAGGTTTAGTAGCTACAGCGTGATAGTCTGGCGTCTATCTTGTCCGTGCGCGCATGCAAACAGTGATACAAGAGCGCCCACTAGAATATCGGCACAAAATCAGAAGCGCGCGCTCCGAAATATTTGTCTGCATTGCATGCTGTATGTACATAATACCTCCGTGCGCGCGTGTGCGTTGATCTATATACCAGTGTTTACTATACCGTCATACACAGTGGTTTTCAATGGAAAATATTTGTTGTCATTTTGTAGGCGTTCATATCAACACGTACTGTACTGTACTGGGCAGTTCTCTCTCCATTGCAAGCAGTGTAGTCTAGACGTTGGATATATCTTGACGTCGTTCTTCGCCTTAATTTAGTGTGTTCGAACGACTCCAATGACGGCCCGGGGTTGCAGAGAAGAAAAGGACGACATTTGAAGACATAGTTAACATAACGTGATTACGGTTAGTGATATTTTACATGATCTGAAGTTTTCTGTATGCATGTGTGTCTGTCTGTGAAGTTAGCCTATACATAGTCTGCACAGTATACCTAGTTTAGGCCTATCAGTATATGCCTTACTTTTGACTTCAGTTTTATGCACAACGAGAACAGTGTTACGTCATGGACATGTACCTATTAGCAACTGAGGCATTTTGACGGCACTTATAATGATTTCTGAGATCAGTGTAGAAAAGTCTGTAGGAGAGTTAAAATCATGTTCGGTCGGGATTGCGCCAGTAATATGTCGGTTACTTCTTGTAGGTGCCAGACGTGGCACGAGAAGTTGAGAGCGCCATCGATGGCCATCTTCTACATGTCATCTATTCATTAGCGGCAGGGCTATTATTCACGATGTTACCATAGCAATGGAGCGTTAGATTCGAACGGAGCTATTTTTTAAACGAATAAACAAGTCCCATGGAATTGTCGTGAATTTCATATTTGTTTTGCTCATAATACGTTAAATACAGAGTTAAAGCTAGATAAGGTAGAAATTAGATAGATTTATTCGACAATGAGTAAAGTTTACCAGTAGAAAGTCCTAGTATGTCATAATTGAAACCTCCACGCTACTAGGTTTAATTCTCGACTATGTCTGCTGTATCCGCATTATCTGCTTTGTGTACCGTCATGAATACCGCACATTTCGATCGTTTTTAATGCACGGAGAGCTCGTGGCATTGTTTATGACGTTACCGTACCTGTTTGTATCACATTGTCTTTCAAACGCCTGCCTCAGTAAATCAGCATTTAAGAAATGTGAAGTTGTTCTAACAGGAGCATAGCTGTTTCCACATTTAACGGTTTATAAAGGCTAAGTAATGACACAACATTCCCGAAGAACAAATATTATCAAGCTTGTCAGAAAAGACGTCGCGGTGGCCTTACACTGTACAAAAGAAGCCTTTCTTTTGTAGGTACAGTTTTCGTCCTTATGTATACTTTCATTAAAATTTCCAGTGAAAGGCGACGAGCGAGACGGAAATCAAATTTACTATTCACTCTTAAGTTCCGATCGGTTTCTATTGACAAGTTGTGCAAAATTTTGCAATGACCTACCTACTGTGTTTACGCGAAACAAAATACCAAATAGAAACAACCCCCCCCCCCCAATAAAAAAACAGACAAACAAACAAAGCAAAACACATTTAAAACACCATGTATATACATGCAGATATTAACAACAACCCCCAAAAATAAATAATAATAATAACATATAAAATAAAATAGTGCTTCGGCGGGGAATCGAACCTAGGCAAACATGAGCATCAATTTAATCTTAAATAAATTGTGATTACTTAGCGAGAAAAAGATGAATGAAAAAGGCAATAATTAATTTGAATTATTGTTTTATAAAATTGAAGACAGAAAGCTAAAATTAACAAGAGATTACGCCTCATCGAGGCCATGGTTTCACTGAACGTTGAACATCAACCCAGTCCGAATCGACGTGAGCTCTCCATTGCAAGTCAGCTAGCCCACTTCTGGCCCGAAGGCCGGACTCTCATCGTAATCTCCCGGATGCTTTTGCGAACTAAGGGAGGATACGGAATTGGGATCCTAGGCCCGTATAAAAATTCCACCTTGGCGATGCCATTATAAACAAAGCAGTGTCTGTCATCTGATCGGCGCGATTCACACAGCCTGACAACAAACACCGACGCGCAGTGCTGTCTTCCAACCGTTCAGGCCACCACGCCAGCCTGTTGATTCTTGGGTCGAAATAATACTTAGAGTTCCAGATTGTTCCAAAACAATGTGATATGAATGCATACCATGCCCCAACTGGAGTATTGTACATTCGCACAAAAGTTTAACCGTGAAAAAAAAAAAAACGAAAAAAAAAAACAAGAAAAACAAAAACACGAAAAGACAAGTAAAGCAAAAGCACACACACACACTAGACGTAAAATGACCTAACGCAGTGCTTGAAGTTTTGGCATATTTCCAGTCACCACGATCGTTTTGAATGTCTTGATGTGGAAGCGCCTAAATCAAAGTAGAGATGGTGTGCAAATAAGGAGGATTGGAGGTGACACAGAGCAGTTAAGAAATTCTGTGTTTAAATCTGGATATGTTTCTCCGTGCGAGCAGACGGTTCAGTGTGCTTAACTTGCTCCTCTTCTAGCTCAAAGTCTAAACTGCGTCATGATATAGAAATGTGCATGCACCCTGACAGGCCAAGCCCTCAGATATCAACGTTGGGGTATGATTTGTCAGTTGACAACTTCTAGCTATACTTTAGCGGACCCTAAACGTGACGGACTTAGTGTGTAAGATACTGGAAGGATTACTTCTGGTACGACACCTACAACAGCTATAAAATAGAAAGCTCCTGATTAAAACCCTAAGAGGGCTGCCAACCGTGACTGGAATAAACACCGTCGCGTTCTGACTTTACAGCGATTATAAAGGCCAGTCTCTTAACATTAGCAATTCCGTTCGATTTGTACATTTTTTTTTTTACCATAGAATAGTTACAATACTACGGTGGCTTAATAGGGACCTAGGAAAGGAAACAAGTCTGCTCAAATCTGAAAAATTTGGACTTTTTGTCTCTACATTTGGACTTTTGTTATTGGATCCAAATTTTGAAGGGAAAAAAAGAGGCAACATTTGAGATAAAAAGACAACATTGTGAGATTTCGGGACACTGTTTTTCTTTCCTATGTCCTCATTAAGCCACCGTACAATGCTGACATATTGTGCACACAAAATTAAACTGCCGCATGCAACCATCACAGTAGTCTACTGCTGTACACATGTAAGTAAAGGTTTAGTAGCTACAGCGTGATAGTCTGGCGTCTATCTTGTCCGTGCGCGCATGCAAACAGTGATACAAGAGCGCCCACTAGAATATCGGCACAAAATCAGAAGCGCGCGCTCCGAAATATTTGTCTGCATTGCATGCTGTATGTACATAATACCTCCGTGCGCGCGTGTGCGTTGATCTATATACCAGTGTTTACTATACCGTCATACACAGTGGTTTTCAATGGAAAATATTTGTTGTCATTTTGTAGGCGTTCATATCAACACGTACTGTACTGTACTGGGCAGTTCTCTCTCCATTGCAAGCAGTGTAGTCTAGACGTTGGATATATCTTGACGTCGTTCTTCGCCTTAATTTAGTGTGTTCGAACGACTCCAATGACGGCCCGGGGTTGCAGAGAAGAAAAGGACGACATTTGAAGACATAGTTAACATAACGTGATTACGGTTAGTGATATTTTACATGATCTGAAGTTTTCTGTATGCATGTGTGTCTGTCTGTGAAGTTAGCCTATACATAGTCTGCACAGTATACCTAGTTTAGGCCTATCAGTATATGCCTTACTTTTGACTTCAGTTTTATGCACAACGAGAACAGTGTTACGTCATGGACATGTACCTATTAGCAACTGAGGCATTTTGACGGCACTTATAATGATTTCTGAGATCAGTGTAGAAAAGTCTGTAGGAGAGTTAAAATCATGTTCGGTCGGGATTGCGCCAGTAATATGTCGGTTACTTCTTGTAGGTGCCAGACGTGGCACGAGAAGTTGAGAGCGCCATCGATGGCCATCTTCTACATGTCATCTATTCATTAGCGGCAGGGCTATTATTCACGATGTTACCATAGCAATGGAGCGTTAGATTCGAACGGAGCTATTTTTTAAACGAATAAACAAGTCCCATGGAATTGTCGTGAATTTCATATTTGTTTTGCTCATAATACGTTAAATACAGAGTTAAAGCTAGATAAGGTAGAAATTAGATAGATTTATTCGACAATGAGTAAAGTTTACCAGTAGAAAGTCCTAGTATGTCATAATTGAAACCTCCACGCTACTAGGTTTAATTCTCGACTATGTCTGCTGTATCCGCATTATCTGCTTTGTGTACCGTCATGAATACCGCACATTTCGATCGTTTTTAATGCACGGAGAGCTCGTGGCATTGTTTATGACGTTACCGTACCTGTTTGTATCACATTGTCTTTCAAACGCCTGCCTCAGTAAATCAGCATTTAAGAAATGTGAAGTTGTTCTAACAGGAGCATAGCTGTTTCCACATTTAACGGTTTATAAAGGCTAAGTAATGACACAACATTCCCGAAGAACAAATATTATCAAGCTTGTCAGAAAAGACGTCGCGGTGGCCTTACACTGTACAAAAGAAGCCTTTCTTTTGTAGGTACAGTTTTCGTCCTTATGTATACTTTCATTAAAATTTCCAGTGAAAGGCGACGAGCGAGACGGAAATCAAATTTACTATTCACTCTTAAGTTCCGATCGGTTTCTATTGACAAGTTGTGCAAAATTTTGCAATGACCTACCTACTGTGTTTACGCGAAACAAAATACCAAATAGAAACAACCCCCCCCCCCCAATAAAAAAACAGACAAACAAACAAAGCAAAACACATTTAAAACACCATGTATATACATGCAGATATTAACAACAACCCCCAAAAATAAATAATAATAATAACATATAAAATAAAATAGTGCTTCGGCGGGGAATCGAACCTAGGCAAACATGAGCATCAATTTAATCTTAAATAAATTGTGATTACTTAGCGAGAAAAAGATGAATGAAAAAGGCAATAATTAATTTGAATTATTGTTTTATAAAATTGAAGACAGAAAGCTAAAATTAACAAGAGATTACGCCTCATCGAGGCCATGGTTTCACTGAACGTTGAACATCAACCCAGTCCGAATCGACGTGAGCTCTCCATTGCAAGTCAGCTAGCCCACTTCTGGCCCGAAGGCCGGACTCTCATCGTAATCTCCCGGATGCTTTTGCGAACTAAGGGAGGATACGGAATTGGGATCCTAGGCCCGTATAAAAATTCCACCTTGGCGATGCCATTATAAACAAAGCAGTGTCTGTCATCCGATCGGCGCGATTCACACAGCCTGACAACAAACACCGACGCGCAGTGCTGTCTTCCAACCGTTCAGGCCACCACGCCAGCCTGTTGATTCTTGGGTCGAAATAATACTTAGAGTTCCAGATTGTTCCAAAACAATGTGATATGAATGCATACCATGCCCCAACTGGAGTATTGTACATTCGCACAAAAGTTTAACCGTGAAAAAAAAAAAAACGAAAAAAAAAAACAAGAAAAACAAAAACACGAAAAGACAAGTAAAGCAAAAGCACACACACACACTAGACGTAAAATGACCTAACGCAGTGCTTGAAGTTTTGGCATATTTCCAGTCACCACGATCGTTTTGAATGTCTTGATGTGGAAGCGCCTAAATCAAAGTAGAGATGGTGTGCAAATAAGGAGGATTGGAGGTGACACAGAGCAGTTAAGAAATTCTGTGTTTAAATCTGGATATGTTTCTCCGTGCGAGCAGACGGTTCAGTGTGCTTAACTTGCTCCTCTTCTAGCTCAAAGTCTAAACTGCGTCATGATATAGAAATGTGCATGCACCCTGACAGGCCAAGCCCTCAGATATCAACGTTGGGGTATGATTTGTCAGTTGACAACTTCTAGCTATACTTTAGCGGACCCTAAACGTGACGGACTTAGTGTGTAAGATACTGGAAGGATTACTTCTGGTACGACACCTACAACAGCTATAAAATAGAAAGCTCCTGATTAAAACCCTAAGAGGGCTGCCAACCGTGACTGGAATAAACACCGTCGCGTTCTGACTTTACAGCGATTATAAAGGCCAGTCTCTTAACATTAGCAATTCCGTTCGATTTGTACATTTTTTTTTTTACCATAGAATAGTTACAATACTACGGTGGCTTAATAGGGACCTAGGAAAGGAAACAAGTCTGCTCAAATCTGAAAAATTTGGACTTTTTGTCTCTACATTTGGACTTTTGTTATTGGATCCAAATTTTGAAGGGAAAAAAAGAGGCAACATTTGAGATAAAAAGACAACATTGTGAGATTTCGGGACACTGTTTTTCTTTCCTATGTCCTCATTAAGCCACCGTACAATGCTGACATATTGTGCACACAAAATTAAACTGCCGCATGCAACCATCACAGTAGTCTACTGCTGTACACATGTAAGTAAAGGTTTAGTAGCTACAGCGTGATAGTCTGGCGTCTATCTTGTCCGTGCGCGCATGCAAACAGTGATACAAGAGCGCCCACTAGAATATCGGCACAAAATCAGAAGCGCGCGCTCCGAAATATTTGTCTGCATTGCATGCTGTATGTACATAATACCTCCGTGCGCGCGTGTGCGTTGATCTATATACCAGTGTTTACTATACCGTCATACACAGTGGTTTTCAATGGAAAATATTTGTTGTCATTTTGTAGGCGTTCATATCAACACGTACTGTACTGTACTGGGCAGTTCTCTCTCCATTGCAAGCAGTGTAGTCTAGACGTTGGATATATCTTGACGTCGTTCTTCGCCTTAATTTAGTGTGTTCGAACGACTCCAATGACGGCCCGGGGTTGCAGAGAAGAAAAGGACGACATTTGAAGACATAGTTAACATAACGTGATTACGGTTAGTGATATTTTACATGATCTGAAGTTTTCTGTATGCATGTGTGTCTGTCTGTGAAGTTAGCCTATACATAGTCTGCACAGTATACCTAGTTTAGGCCTATCAGTATATGCCTTACTTTTGACTTCAGTTTTATGCACAACGAGAACAGTGTTACGTCATGGACATGTACCTATTAGCAACTGAGGCATTTTGACGGCACTTATAATGATTTCTGAGATCAGTGTAGAAAAGTCTGTAGGAGAGTTAAAATCATGTTCGGTCGGGATTGCGCCAGTAATATGTCGGTTACTTCTTGTAGGTGCCAGACGTGGCACGAGAAGTTGAGAGCGCCATCGATGGCCATCTTCTACATGTCATCTATTCATTAGCGGCAGGGCTATTATTCACGATGTTACCATAGCAATGGAGCGTTAGATTCGAACGGAGCTATTTTTTAAACGAATAAACAAGTCCCATGGAATTGTCGTGAATTTCATATTTGTTTTGCTCATAATACGTTAAATACAGAGTTAAAGCTAGATAAGGTAGAAATTAGATAGATTTATTCGACAATGAGTAAAGTTTACCAGTAGAAAGTCCTAGTATGTCATAATTGAAACCTCCACGCTACTAGGTTTAATTCTCGACTATGTCTGCTGTATCCGCATTATCTGCTTTGTGTACCGTCATGAATACCGCACATTTCGATCGTTTTTAATGCACGGAGAGCTCGTGGCATTGTTTATGACGTTACCGTACCTGTTTGTATCACATTGTCTTTCAAACGCCTGCCTCAGTAAATCAGCATTTAAGAAATGTGAAGTTGTTCTAACAGGAGCATAGCTGTTTCCACATTTAACGGTTTATAAAGGCTAAGTAATGACACAACATTCCCGAAGAACAAATATTATCAAGCTTGTCAGAAAAGACGTCGCGGTGGCCTTACACTGTACAAAAGAAGCCTTTCTTTTGTAGGTACAGTTTTCGTCCTTATGTATACTTTCATTAAAATTTCCAGTGAAAGGCGACGAGCGAGACGGAAATCAAATTTACTATTCACTCTTAAGTTCCGATCGGTTTCTATTGACAAGTTGTGCAAAATTTTGCAATGACCTACCTACTGTGTTTACGCGAAACAAAATACCAAATAGAAACAACCCCCCCCCCCCCAATAAAAAAACAGACAAACAAACAAAGCAAAACACATTTAAAACACCATGTATATACATGCAGATATTAACAACAACCCCCAAAAATAAATAATAATAATAACATATAAAATAAAATAGTGCTTCGGCGGGGAATCGAACCTAGGCAAACATGAGCATCAATTTAATCTTAAATAAATTGTGATTACTTAGCGAGAAAAAGATGAATGAAAAAGGCAATAATTAATTTGAATTATTGTTTTATAAAATTGAAGACAGAAAGCTAAAATTAACAAGAGATTACGCCTCATCGAGGCCATGGTTTCACTGAACGTTGAACATCAACCCAGTCCGAATCGACGTGAGCTCTCCATTGCAAGTCAGCTAGCCCACTTCTGGCCCGAAGGCCGGACTCTCATCGTAATCTCCCGGATGCTTTTGCGAACTAAGGGAGGATACGGAATTGGGATCCTAGGCCCGTATAAAAATTCCACCTTGGCGATGCCATTATAAACAAAGCAGTGTCTGTCATCCGATCGGCGCGATTCACACAGCCTGACAACAAACACCGACGCGCAGTGCTGTCTTCCAACCGTTCAGGCCACCACGCCAGCCTGTTGATTCTTGGGTCGAAATAATACTTAGAGTTCCAGATTGTTCCAAAACAATGTGATATGAATGCATACCATGCCCCAACTGGAGTATTGTACATTCGCACAAAAGTTTAACCGTGAAAAAAAAAAAAACGAAAAAAAAAACAAGAAAAACAAAAACACGAAAAGACAAGTAAAGCAAAAGCACACACACACACTAGACGTAAAATGACCTAACGCAGTGCTTGAAGTTTTGGCATATTTCCAGTCACCACGATCGTTTTGAATGTCTTGATGTGGAAGCGCCTAAATCAAAGTAGAGATGGTGTGCAAATAAGGAGGATTGGAGGTGACACAGAGCAGTTAAGAAATTCTGTGTTTAAATCTGGATATGTTTCTCCGTGCGAGCAGACGGTTCAGTGTGCTTAACTTGCTCCTCTTCTAGCTCAAAGTCTAAACTGCGTCATGATATAGAAATGTGCATGCACCCTGACAGGCCAAGCCCTCAGATATCAACGTTGGGGTATGATTTGTCAGTTGACAACTTCTAGCTATACTTTAGCGGACCCTAAACGTGACGGACTTAGTGTGTAAGATACTGGAAGGATTACTTCTGGTACGACACCTACAACAGCTATAAAATAGAAAGCTCCTGATTAAAACCCTAAGAGGGCTGCCAACCGTGACTGGAATAAACACCGTCGCGTTCTGACTTTACAGCGATTATAAAGGCCAGTCTCTTAACATTAGCAATTCCGTTCGATTTGTACATTTTTTTTTTTACCATAGAATAGTTACAATACTACGGTGGCTTAATAGGGACCTAGGAAAGGAAACAAGTCTGCTCAAATCTGAAAAATTTGGACTTTTTGTCTCTACATTTGGACTTTTGTTATTGGATCCAAATTTTGAAGGGAAAAAAAGAGGCAACATTTGAGATAAAAAGACAACATTGTGAGATTTCGGGACACTGTTTTTCTTTCCTATGTCCTCATTAAGCCACCGTACAATGCTGACATATTGTGCACACAAAATTAAACTGCCGCATGCAACCATCACAGTAGTCTACTGCTGTACACATGTAAGTAAAGGTTTAGTAGCTACAGCGTGATAGTCTGGCGTCTATCTTGTCCGTGCGCGCATGCAAACAGTGATACAAGAGCGCCCACTAGAATATCGGCACAAAATCAGAAGCGCGCGCTCCGAAATATTTGTCTGCATTGCATGCTGTATGTACATAATACCTCCGTGCGCGCGTGTGCGTTGATCTATATACCAGTGTTTACTATACCGTCATACACAGTGGTTTTCAATGGAAAATATTTGTTGTCATTTTGTAGGCGTTCATATCAACACGTACTGTACTGTACTGGGCAGTTCTCTCTCCATTGCAAGCAGTGTAGTCTAGACGTTGGATATATCTTGACGTCGTTCTTCGCCTTAATTTAGTGTGTTCGAACGACTCCAATGACGGCCCGGGGTTGCAGAGAAGAAAAGGACGACATTTGAAGACATAGTTAACATAACGTGATTACGGTTAGTGATATTTTACATGATCTGAAGTTTTCTGTATGCATGTGTGTCTGTCTGTGAAGTTAGCCTATACATAGTCTGCACAGTATACCTAGTTTAGGCCTATCAGTATATGCCTTACTTTTGACTTCAGTTTTATGCACAACGAGAACAGTGTTACGTCATGGACATGTACCTATTAGCAACTGAGGCATTTTGACGGCACTTATAATGATTTCTGAGATCAGTGTAGAAAAGTCTGTAGGAGAGTTAAAATCATGTTCGGTCGGGATTGCGCCAGTAATATGTCGGTTACTTCTTGTAGGTGCCAGACGTGGCACGAGAAGTTGAGAGCGCCATCGATGGCCATCTTCTACATGTCATCTATTCATTAGCGGCAGGGCTATTATTCACGATGTTACCATAGCAATGGAGCGTTAGATTCGAACGGAGCTATTTTTTAAACGAATAAACAAGTCCCATGGAATTGTCGTGAATTTCATATTTGTTTTGCTCATAATACGTTAAATACAGAGTTAAAGCTAGATAAGGTAGAAATTAGATAGATTTATTCGACAATGAGTAAAGTTTACCAGTAGAAAGTCCTAGTATGTCATAATTGAAACCTCCACGCTACTAGGTTTAATTCTCGACTATGTCTGCTGTATCCGCATTATCTGCTTTGTGTACCGTCATGAATACCGCACATTTCGATCGTTTTTAATGCACGGAGAGCTCGTGGCATTGTTTATGACGTTACCGTACCTGTTTGTATCACATTGTCTTTCAAACGCCTGCCTCAGTAAATCAGCATTTAAGAAATGTGAAGTTGTTCTAACAGGAGCATAGCTGTTTCCACATTTAACGGTTTATAAAGGCTAAGTAATGACACAACATTCCCGAAGAACAAATATTATCAAGCTTGTCAGAAAAGACGTCGCGGTGGCCTTACACTGTACAAAAGAAGCCTTTCTTTTGTAGGTACAGTTTTCGTCCTTATGTATACTTTCATTAAAATTTCCAGTGAAAGGCGACGAGCGAGACGGAAATCAAATTTACTATTCACTCTTAAGTTCCGATCGGTTTCTATTGACAAGTTGTGCAAAATTTTGCAATGACCTACCTACTGTGTTTACGCGAAACAAAATACCAAATAGAAACAACCCCCCCCCCAATAAAAAAACAGACAAACAAACAAAGCAAAACACATTTAAAACACCATGTATATACATGCAGATATTAACAACAACCCCCAAAAATAAATAATAATAATAACATATAAAATAAAATAGTGCTTCGGCGGGGAATCGAACCTAGGCAAACATGAGCATCAATTTAATCTTAAATAAATTGTGATTACTTAGCGAGAAAAAGATGAATGAAAAAGGCAATAATTAATTTGAATTATTGTTTTATAAAATTGAAGACAGAAAGCTAAAATTAACAAGAGATTACGCCTCATCGAGGCCATGGTTTCACTGAACGTTGAACATCAACCCAGTCCGAATCGACGTGAGCTCTCCATTGCAAGTCAGCTAGCCCACTTCTGGCCCGAAGGCCGGACTCTCATCGTAATCTCCCGGATGCTTTTGCGAACTAAGGGAGGATACGGAATTGGGATCCTAGGCCCGTATAAAAATTCCACCTTGGCGATGCCATTATAAACAAAGCAGTGTCTGTCATCCGATCGGCGCGATTCACACAGCCTGACAACAAACACCGACGCGCAGTGCTGTCTTCCAACCGTTCAGGCCACCACGCCAGCCTGTTGATTCTTGGGTCGAAATAATACTTAGAGTTCCAGATTGTTCCAAAACAATGTGATATGAATGCATACCATGCCCCAACTGGAGTATTGTACATTCGCACAAAAGTTTAACCGTGAAAAAAAAAAAAACGAAAAAAAAAACAAGAAAAACAAAAACACGAAAAGACAAGTAAAGCAAAAGCACACACACACACTAGACGTAAAATGACCTAACGCAGTGCTTGAAGTTTTGGCATATTTCCAGTCACCACGATCGTTTTGAATGTCTTGATGTGGAAGCGCCTAAATCAAAGTAGAGATGGTGTGCAAATAAGGAGGATTGGAGGTGACACAGAGCAGTTAAGAAATTCTGTGTTTAAATCTGGATATGTTTCTCCGTGCGAGCAGACGGTTCAGTGTGCTTAACTTGCTCCTCTTCTAGCTCAAAGTCTAAACTGCGTCATGATATAGAAATGTGCATGCACCCTGACAGGCCAAGCCCTCAGATATCAACGTTGGGGTATGATTTGTCAGTTGACAACTTCTAGCTATACTTTAGCGGACCCTAAACGTGACGGACTTAGTGTGTAAGATACTGGAAGGATTACTTCTGGTACGACACCTACAACAGCTATAAAATAGAAAGCTCCTGATTAAAACCCTAAGAGGGCTGCCAACCGTGACTGGAATAAACACCGTCGCGTTCTGACTTTACAGCGATTATAAAGGCCAGTCTCTTAACATTAGCAATTCCGTTCGATTTGTACATTTTTTTTTTTACCATAGAATAGTTACAATACTACGGTGGCTTAATAGGGACCTAGGAAAGGAAACAAGTCTGCTCAAATCTGAAAAATTTGGACTTTTTGTCTCTACATTTGGACTTTTGTTATTGGATCCAAATTTTGAAGGGAAAAAAAGAGGCAACATTTGAGATAAAAAGACAACATTGTGAGATTTCGGGACACTGTTTTTCTTTCCTATGTCCTCATTAAGCCACCGTACAATGCTGACATATTGTGCACACAAAATTAAACTGCCGCATGCAACCATCACAGTAGTCTACTGCTGTACACATGTAAGTAAAGGTTTAGTAGCTACAGCGTGATAGTCTGGCGTCTATCTTGTCCGTGCGCGCATGCAAACAGTGATACAAGAGCGCCCACTAGAATATCGGCACAAAATCAGAAGCGCGCGCTCCGAAATATTTGTCTGCATTGCATGCTGTATGTACATAATACCTCCGTGCGCGCGTGTGCGTTGATCTATATACCAGTGTTTACTATACCGTCATACACAGTGGTTTTCAATGGAAAATATTTGTTGTCATTTTGTAGGCGTTCATATCAACACGTACTGTACTGTACTGGGCAGTTCTCTCTCCATTGCAAGCAGTGTAGTCTAGACGTTGGATATATCTTGACGTCGTTCTTCGCCTTAATTTAGTGTGTTCGAACGACTCCAATGACGGCCCGGGGTTGCAGAGAAGAAAAGGACGACATTTGAAGACATAGTTAACATAACGTGATTACGGTTAGTGATATTTTACATGATCTGAAGTTTTCTGTATGCATGTGTGTCTGTCTGTGAAGTTAGCCTATACATAGTCTGCACAGTATACCTAGTTTAGGCCTATCAGTATATGCCTTACTTTTGACTTCAGTTTTATGCACAACGAGAACAGTGTTACGTCATGGACATGTACCTATTAGCAACTGAGGCATTTTGACGGCACTTATAATGATTTCTGAGATCAGTGTAGAAAAGTCTGTAGGAGAGTTAAAATCATGTTCGGTCGGGATTGCGCCAGTAATATGTCGGTTACTTCTTGTAGGTGCCAGACGTGGCACGAGAAGTTGAGAGCGCCATCGATGGCCATCTTCTACATGTCATCTATTCATTAGCGGCAGGGCTATTATTCACGATGTTACCATAGCAATGGAGCGTTAGATTCGAACGGAGCTATTTTTTAAACGAATAAACAAGTCCCATGGAATTGTCGTGAATTTCATATTTGTTTTGCTCATAATACGTTAAATACAGAGTTAAAGCTAGATAAGGTAGAAATTAGATAGATTTATTCGACAATGAGTAAAGTTTACCAGTAGAAAGTCCTAGTATGTCATAATTGAAACCTCCACGCTACTAGGTTTAATTCTCGACTATGTCTGCTGTATCCGCATTATCTGCTTTGTGTACCGTCATGAATACCGCACATTTCGATCGTTTTTAATGCACGGAGAGCTCGTGGCATTGTTTATGACGTTACCGTACCTGTTTGTATCACATTGTCTTTCAAACGCCTGCCTCAGTAAATCAGCATTTAAGAAATGTGAAGTTGTTCTAACAGGAGCATAGCTGTTTCCACATTTAACGGTTTATAAAGGCTAAGTAATGACACAACATTCCCGAAGAACAAATATTATCAAGCTTGTCAGAAAAGACGTCGCGGTGGCCTTACACTGTACAAAAGAAGCCTTTCTTTTGTAGGTACAGTTTTCGTCCTTATGTATACTTTCATTAAAATTTCCAGTGAAAGGCGACGAGCGAGACGGAAATCAAATTTACTATTCACTCTTAAGTTCCGATCGGTTTCTATTGACAAGTTGTGCAAAATTTTGCAATGACCTACCTACTGTGTTTACGCGAAACAAAATACCAAATAGAAACAACCCCCCCCCCAATAAAAAAACAGACAAACAAACAAAGCAAAACACATTTAAAACACCATGTATATACATGCAGATATTAACAACAACCCCCAAAAATAAATAATAATAATAACATATAAAATAAAATAGTGCTTCGGCGGGGAATCGAACCTAGGCAAACATGAGCATCAATTTAATCTTAAATAAATTGTGATTACTTAGCGAGAAAAAGATGAATGAAAAAGGCAATAATTAATTTGAATTATTGTTTTATAAAATTGAAGACAGAAAGCTAAAATTAACAAGAGATTACGCCTCATCGAGGCCATGGTTTCACTGAACGTTGAACATCAACCCAGTCCGAATCGACGTGAGCTCTCCATTGCAAGTCAGCTAGCCCACTTCTGGCCCGAAGGCCGGACTCTCATCGTAATCTCCCGGATGCTTTTGCGAACTAAGGGAGGATACGGAATTGGGATCCTAGGCCCGTATAAAAATTCCACCTTGGCGATGCCATTATAAACAAAGCAGTGTCTGTCATCCGATCGGCGCGATTCACACAGCCTGACAACAAACACCGACGCGCAGTGCTGTCTTCCAACCGTTCAGGCCACCACGCCAGCCTGTTGATTCTTGGGTCGAAATAATACTTAGAGTTCCAGATTGTTCCAAAACAATGTGATATGAATGCATACCATGCCCCAACTGGAGTATTGTACATTCGCACAAAAGTTTAACCGTGAAAAAAAAAAAAACGAAAAAAAAAACAAGAAAAACAAAAACACGAAAAGACAAGTAAAGCAAAAGCACACACACACACTAGACGTAAAATGACCTAACGCAGTGCTTGAAGTTTTGGCATATTTCCAGTCACCACGATCGTTTTGAATGTCTTGATGTGGAAGCGCCTAAATCAAAGTAGAGATGGTGTGCAAATAAGGAGGATTGGAGGTGACACAGAGCAGTTAAGAAATTCTGTGTTTAAATCTGGATATGTTTCTCCGTGCGAGCAGACGGTTCAGTGTGCTTAACTTGCTCCTCTTCTAGCTCAAAGTCTAAACTGCGTCATGATATAGAAATGTGCATGCACCCTGACAGGCCAAGCCCTCAGATATCAACGTTGGGGTATGATTTGTCAGTTGACAACTTCTAGCTATACTTTAGCGGACCCTAAACGTGACGGACTTAGTGTGTAAGATACTGGAAGGATTACTTCTGGTACGACACCTACAACAGCTATAAAATAGAAAGCTCCTGATTAAAACCCTAAGAGGGCTGCCAACCGTGACTGGAATAAACACCGTCGCGTTCTGACTTTACAGCGATTATAAAGGCCAGTCTCTTAACATTAGCAATTCCGTTCGATTTGTACATTTTTTTTTTTACCATAGAATAGTTACAATACTACGGTGGCTTAATAGGGACCTAGGAAAGGAAACAAGTCTGCTCAAATCTGAAAAATTTGGACTTTTTGTCTCTACATTTGGACTTTTGTTATTGGATCCAAATTTTGAAGGGAAAAAAAGAGGCAACATTTGAGATAAAAAGACAACATTGTGAGATTTCGGGACACTGTTTTTCTTTCCTATGTCCTCATTAAGCCACCGTACAATGCTGACATATTGTGCACACAAAATTAAACTGCCGCATGCAACCATCACAGTAGTCTACTGCTGTACACATGTAAGTAAAGGTTTAGTAGCTACAGCGTGATAGTCTGGCGTCTATCTTGTCCGTGCGCGCATGCAAACAGTGATACAAGAGCGCCCACTAGAATATCGGCACAAAATCAGAAGCGCGCGCTCCGAAATATTTGTCTGCATTGCATGCTGTATGTACATAATACCTCCGTGCGCGCGTGTGCGTTGATCTATATACCAGTGTTTACTATACCGTCATACACAGTGGTTTTCAATGGAAAATATTTGTTGTCATTTTGTAGGCGTTCATATCAACACGTACTGTACTGTACTGGGCAGTTCTCTCTCCATTGCAAGCAGTGTAGTCTAGACGTTGGATATATCTTGACGTCGTTCTTCGCCTTAATTTAGTGTGTTCGAACGACTCCAATGACGGCCCGGGGTTGCAGAGAAGAAAAGGACGACATTTGAAGACATAGTTAACATAACGTGATTACGGTTAGTGATATTTTACATGATCTGAAGTTTTCTGTATGCATGTGTGTCTGTCTGTGAAGTTAGCCTATACATAGTCTGCACAGTATACCTAGTTTAGGCCTATCAGTATATGCCTTACTTTTGACTTCAGTTTTATGCACAACGAGAACAGTGTTACGTCATGGACATGTACCTATTAGCAACTGAGGCATTTTGACGGCACTTATAATGATTTCTGAGATCAGTGTAGAAAAGTCTGTAGGAGAGTTAAAATCATGTTCGGTCGGGATTGCGCCAGTAATATGTCGGTTACTTCTTGTAGGTGCCAGACGTGGCACGAGAAGTTGAGAGCGCCATCGATGGCCATCTTCTACATGTCATCTATTCATTAGCGGCAGGGCTATTATTCACGATGTTACCATAGCAATGGAGCGTTAGATTCGAACGGAGCTATTTTTTAAACGAATAAACAAGTCCCATGGAATTGTCGTGAATTTCATATTTGTTTTGCTCATAATACGTTAAATACAGAGTTAAAGCTAGATAAGGTAGAAATTAGATAGATTTATTCGACAATGAGTAAAGTTTACCAGTAGAAAGTCCTAGTATGTCATAATTGAAACCTCCACGCTACTAGGTTTAATTCTCGACTATGTCTGCTGTATCCGCATTATCTGCTTTGTGTACCGTCATGAATACCGCACATTTCGATCGTTTTTAATGCACGGAGAGCTCGTGGCATTGTTTATGACGTTACCGTACCTGTTTGTATCACATTGTCTTTCAAACGCCTGCCTCAGTAAATCAGCATTTAAGAAATGTGAAGTTGTTCTAACAGGAGCATAGCTGTTTCCACATTTAACGGTTTATAAAGGCTAAGTAATGACACAACATTCCCGAAGAACAAATATTATCAAGCTTGTCAGAAAAGATGTCGCGGTGGCCTTACACTGTACAAAAGAAGCCTTTCTTTTGTAGGTACAGTTTTCGTCCTTATGTATACTTTCATTAAAATTTCCAGTGAAAGGCGACGAGCGAGACGGAAATCAAATTTACTATTCACTCTTAAGTTCCGATCGGTTTCTATTGACAAGTTGTGCAAAATTTTGCAATGACCTACCTACTGTGTTTACGCGAAACAAAATACCAAATAGAAACAACCCCCCCCCCCCCCAATAAAAAAACAGACAAACAAACAAAGCAAAACACATTTAAAACACCATGTATATACATGCAGATATTAACAACAACCCCCAAAAATAAATAATAATAATAACATATAAAATAAAATAGTGCTTCGGCGGGGAATCGAACCTAGGCAAACATGAGCATCAATTTAATCTTAAATAAATTGTGATTACTTAGCGAGAAAAAGATGAATGAAAAAGGCAATAATTAATTTGAATTATTGTTTTATAAAATTGAAGACAGAAAGCTAAAATTAACAAGAGATTACGCCTCATCGAGGCCATGGTTTCACTGAACGTTGAACATCAACCCAGTCCGAATCGACGTGAGCTCTCCATTGCAAGTCAGCTAGCCCACTTCTGGCCCGAAGGCCGGACTCTCATCGTAATCTCCCGGATGCTTTTGCGAACTAAGGGAGGATACGGAATTGGGATCCTAGGCCCGTATAAAAATTCCACCTTGGCGATGCCATTATAAACAAAGCAGTGTCTGTCATCCGATCGGCGCGATTCACACAGCCTGACAACAAACACCGACGCGCAGTGCTGTCTTCCAACCGTTCAGGCCACCACGCCAGCCTGTTGATTCTTGGGTCGAAATAATACTTAGAGTTCCAGATTGTTCCAAAACAATGTGATATGAATGCATACCATGCCCCAACTGGAGTATTGTACATTCGCACAAAAGTTTAACCGTGAAAAAAAAAAAACGAAAAAAAAAACAAGAAAAACAAAAACACGAAAAGACAAGTAAAGCAAAAGCACACACACACACTAGACGTAAAATGACCTAACGCAGTGCTTGAAGTTTTGGCATATTTCCAGTCACCACGATCGTTTTGAATGTCTTGATGTGGAAGCGCCTAAATCAAAGTAGAGATGGTGTGCAAATAAGGAGGATTGGAGGTGACACAGAGCAGTTAAGAAATTCTGTGTTTAAATCTGGATATGTTTCTCCGTGCGAGCAGACGGTTCAGTGTGCTTAACTTGCTCCTCTTCTAGCTCAAAGTCTAAACTGCGTCATGATATAGAAATGTGCATGCACCCTGACAGGCCAAGCCCTCAGATATCAACGTTGGGGTATGATTTGTCAGTTGACAACTTCTAGCTATACTTTAGCGGACCCTAAACGTGACGGACTTAGTGTGTAAGATACTGGAAGGATTACTTCTGGTACGACACCTACAACAGCTATAAAATAGAAAGCTCCTGATTAAAACCCTAAGAGGGCTGCCAACCGTGACTGGAATAAACACCGTCGCGTTCTGACTTTACAGCGATTATAAAGGCCAGTCTCTTAACATTAGCAATTCCGTTCGATTTGTACATTTTTTTTTTTACCATAGAATAGTTACAATACTACGGTGGCTTAATAGGGACCTAGGAAAGGAAACAAGTCTGCTCAAATCTGAAAAATTTGGACTTTTTGTCTCTACATTTGGACTTTTGTTATTGGATCCAAATTTTGAAGGGAAAAAAAGAGGCAACATTTGAGATAAAAAGACAACATTGTGAGATTTCGGGACACTGTTTTTCTTTCCTATGTCCTCATTAAGCCACCGTACAATGCTGACATATTGTGCACACAAAATTAAACTGCCGCATGCAACCATCACAGTAGTCTACTGCTGTACACATGTAAGTAAAGGTTTAGTAGCTACAGCGTGATAGTCTGGCGTCTATCTTGTCCGTGCGCGCATGCAAACAGTGATACAAGAGCGCCCACTAGAATATCGGCACAAAATCAGAAGCGCGCGCTCCGAAATATTTGTCTGCATTGCATGCTGTATGTACATAATACCTCCGTGCGCGCGTGTGCGTTGATCTATATACCAGTGTTTACTATACCGTCATACACAGTGGTTTTCAATGGAAAATATTTGTTGTCATTTTGTAGGCGTTCATATCAACACGTACTGTACTGTACTGGGCAGTTCTCTCTCCATTGCAAGCAGTGTAGTCTAGACGTTGGATATATCTTGACGTCGTTCTTCGCCTTAATTTAGTGTGTTCGAACGACTCCAATGACGGCCCGGGGTTGCAGAGAAGAAAAGGACGACATTTGAAGACATAGTTAACATAACGTGATTACGGTTAGTGATATTTTACATGATCTGAAGTTTTCTGTATGCATGTGTGTCTGTCTGTGAAGTTAGCCTATACATAGTCTGCACAGTATACCTAGTTTAGGCCTATCAGTATATGCCTTACTTTTGACTTCAGTTTTATGCACAACGAGAACAGTGTTACGTCATGGACATGTACCTATTAGCAACTGAGGCATTTTGACGGCACTTATAATGATTTCTGAGATCAGTGTAGAAAAGTCTGTAGGAGAGTTAAAATCATGTTCGGTCGGGATTGCGCCAGTAATATGTCGGTTACTTCTTGTAGGTGCCAGACGTGGCACGAGAAGTTGAGAGCGCCATCGATGGCCATCTTCTACATGTCATCTATTCATTAGCGGCAGGGCTATTATTCACGATGTTACCATAGCAATGGAGCGTTAGATTCGAACGGAGCTATTTTTTAAACGAATAAACAAGTCCCATGGAATTGTCGTGAATTTCATATTTGTTTTGCTCATAATACGTTAAATACAGAGTTAAAGCTAGATAAGGTAGAAATTAGATAGATTTATTCGACAATGAGTAAAGTTTACCAGTAGAAAGTCCTAGTATGTCATAATTGAAACCTCCACGCTACTAGGTTTAATTCTCGACTATGTCTGCTGTATCCGCATTATCTGCTTTGTGTACCGTCATGAATACCGCACATTTCGATCGTTTTTAATGCACGGAGAGCTCGTGGCATTGTTTATGACGTTACCGTACCTGTTTGTATCACATTGTCTTTCAAACGCCTGCCTCAGTAAATCAGCATTTAAGAAATGTGAAGTTGTTCTAACAGGAGCATAGCTGTTTCCACATTTAACGGTTTATAAAGGCTAAGTAATGACACAACATTCCCGAAGAACAAATATTATCAAGCTTGTCAGAAAAGACGTCGCGGTGACCTTACACTGTACAAAAGAAGCCTTTCTTTTGTAGGTACAGTTTTCGTCCTTATGTATACTTTCATTAAAATTTCCAGTGAAAGGCGACGAGCGAGACGGAAATCAAATTTACTATTCACTCTTAAGTTCCGATCGGTTTCTATTGACAAGTTGTGCAAAATTTTGCAATGACCTACCTACTGTGTTTACGCGAAACAAAATACCAAATAGAAACAACCCCCCCCCCCAATAAAAAAACAGACAAACAAACAAAGCAAAACACATTTAAAACACCATGTATATACATGCAGATATTAACAACAACCCCCAAAAATAAATAATAATAATAACATATAAAATAAAATAGTGCTTCGGCGGGGAATCGAACCTAGGCAAACATGAGCATCAATTTAATCTTAAATAAATTGTGATTACTTAGCGAGAAAAAGATGAATGAAAAAGGCAATAATTAATTTGAATTATTGTTTTATAAAATTGAAGACAGAAAGCTAAAATTAACAAGAGATTACGCCTCATCGAGGCCATGGTTTCACTGAACGTTGAACATCAACCCAGTCCGAATCGACGTGAGCTCTCCATTGCAAGTCAGCTAGCCCACTTCTGGCCCGAAGGCCGGACTCTCATCGTAATCTCCCGGATGCTTTTGCGAACTAAGGGAGGATACGGAATTGGGATCCTAGGCCCGTATAAAAATTCCACCTTGGCGATGCCATTATAAACAAAGCAGTGTCTGTCATCCGATCGGCGCGATTCACACAGCCTGACAACAAACACCGACGCGCAGTGCTGTCTTCCAACCGTTCAGGCCACCACGCCAGCCTGTTGATTCTTGGGTCGAAATAATACTTAGAGTTCCAGATTGTTCCAAAACAATGTGATATGAATGCATACCATGCCCCAACTGGAGTATTGTACATTCGCACAAAAGTTTAACCGTGAAAAAAAAAAAAACGAAAAAAAAAACAAGAAAAACAAAAACACGAAAAGACAAGTAAAGCAAAAGCACACACACACACTAGACGTAAAATGACCTAACGCAGTGCTTGAAGTTTTGGCATATTTCCAGTCACCACGATCGTTTTGAATGTCTTGATGTGGAAGCGCCTAAATCAAAGTAGAGATGGTGTGCAAATAAGGAGGATTGGAGGTGACACAGAGCAGTTAAGAAATTCTGTGTTTAAATCTGGATATGTTTCTCCGTGCGAGCAGACGGTTCAGTGTGCTTAACTTGCTCCTCTTCTAGCTCAAAGTCTAAACTGCGTCATGATATAGAAATGTGCATGCACCCTGACAGGCCAAGCCCTCAGATATCAACGTTGGGGTATGATTTGTCAGTTGACAACTTCTAGCTATACTTTAGCGGACCCTAAACGTGACGGACTTAGTGTGTAAGATACTGGAAGGATTACTTCTGGTACGACACCTACAACAGCTATAAAATAGAAAGCTCCTGATTAAAACCCTAAGAGGGCTGCCAACCGTGACTGGAATAAACACCGTCGCGTTCTGACTTTACAGCGATTATAAAGGCCAGTCTCTTAACATTAGCAATTCCGTTCGATTTGTACATTTTTTTTTTTACCATAGAATAGTTACAATACTACGGTGGCTTAATAGGGACCTAGGAAAGGAAACAAGTCTGCTCAAATCTGAAAAATTTGGACTTTTTGTCTCTACATTTGGACTTTTGTTATTGGATCCAAATTTTGAAGGGAAAAAAAGAGGCAACATTTGAGATAAAAAGACAACATTGTGAGATTTCGGGACACTGTTTTTCTTTCCTATGTCCTCATTAAGCCACCGTACAATGCTGACATATTGTGCACACAAAATTAAACTGCCGCATGCAACCATCACAGTAGTCTACTGCTGTACACATGTAAGTAAAGGTTTAGTAGCTACAGCGTGATAGTCTGGCGTCTATCTTGTCCGTGCGCGCATGCAAACAGTGATACAAGAGCGCCCACTAGAATATCGGCACAAAATCAGAAGCGCGCGCTCCGAAATATTTGTCTGCATTGCATGCTGTATGTACATAATACCTCCGTGCGCGCGTGTGCGTTGATCTATATACCAGTGTTTACTATACCGTCATACACAGTGGTTTTCAATGGAAAATATTTGTTGTCATTTTGTAGGCGTTCATATCAACACGTACTGTACTGTACTGGGCAGTTCTCTCTCCATTGCAAGCAGTGTAGTCTAGACGTTGGATATATCTTGACGTCGTTCTTCGCCTTAATTTAGTGTGTTCGAACGACTCCAATGACGGCCCGGGGTTGCAGAGAAGAAAAGGACGACATTTGAAGACATAGTTAACATAACGTGATTACGGTTAGTGATATTTTACATGATCTGAAGTTTTCTGTATGCATGTGTGTCTGTCTGTGAAGTTAGCCTATACATAGTCTGCACAGTATACCTAGTTTAGGCCTATCAGTATATGCCTTACTTTTGACTTCAGTTTTATGCACAACGAGAACAGTGTTACGTCATGGACATGTACCTATTAGCAACTGAGGCATTTTGACGGCACTTATAATGATTTCTGAGATCAGTGTAGAAAAGTCTGTAGGAGAGTTAAAATCATGTTCGGTCGGGATTGCGCCAGTAATATGTCGGTTACTTCTTGTAGGTGCCAGACGTGGCACGAGAAGTTGAGAGCGCCATCGATGGCCATCTTCTACATGTCATCTATTCATTAGCGGCAGGGCTATTATTCACGATGTTACCATAGCAATGGAGCGTTAGATTCGAACGGAGCTATTTTTTAAACGAATAAACAAGTCCCATGGAATTGTCGTGAATTTCATATTTGTTTTGCTCATAATACGTTAAATACAGAGTTAAAGCTAGATAAGGTAGAAATTAGATAGATTTATTCGACAATGAGTAAAGTTTACCAGTAGAAAGTCCTAGTATGTCATAATTGAAACCTCCACGCTACTAGGTTTAATTCTCGACTATGTCTGCTGTATCCGCATTATCTGCTTTGTGTACCGTCATGAATACCGCACATTTCGATCGTTTTTAATGCACGGAGAGCTCGTGGCATTGTTTATGACGTTACCGTACCTGTTTGTATCACATTGTCTTTCAAACGCCTGCCTCAGTAAATCAGCATTTAAGAAATGTGAAGTTGTTCTAACAGGAGCATAGCTGTTTCCACATTTAACGGTTTATAAAGGCTAAGTAATGACACAACATTCCCGAAGAACAAATATTATCAAGCTTGTCAGAAAAGACGTCGCGGTGGCCTTACACTGTACAAAAGAAGCCTTTCTTTTGTAGGTACAGTTTTCGTCCTTATGTATACTTTCATTAAAATTTCCAGTGAAAGGCGACGAGCGAGACGGAAATCAAATTTACTATTCACTCTTAAGTTCCGATCGGTTTCTATTGACAAGTTGTGCAAAATTTTGCAATGACCTACCTACTGTGTTTACGCGAAACAAAATACCAAATAGAAACAACCCCCCCCCCCCCAATAAAAAAACAGACAAACAAACAAAGCAAAACACATTTAAAACACCATGTATATACATGCAGATATTAACAACAACCCCCAAAAATAAATAATAATAATAACATATAAAATAAAATAGTGCTTCGGCGGGGAATCGAACCTAGGCAAACATGAGCATCAATTTAATCTTAAATAAATTGTGATTACTTAGCGAGAAAAAGATGAATGAAAAAGGCAATAATTAATTTGAATTATTGTTTTATAAAATTGAAGACAGAAAGCTAAAATTAACAAGAGATTACGCCTCATCGAGGCCATGGTTTCACTGAACGTTGAACATCAACCCAGTCCGAATCGACGTGAGCTCTCCATTGCAAGTCAGCTAGCCCACTTCTGGCCCGAAGGCCGGACTCTCATCGTAATCTCCCGGATGCTTTTGCGAACTAAGGGAGGATACGGAATTGGGATCCTAGGCCCGTATAAAAATTCCACCTTGGCGATGCCATTATAAACAAAGCAGTGTCTGTCATCCGATCGGCGCGATTCACACAGCCTGACAACAAACACCGACGCGCAGTGCTGTCTTCCAACCGTTCAGGCCACCACGCCAGCCTGTTGATTCTTGGGTCGAAATAATACTTAGAGTTCCAGATTGTTCCAAAACAATGTGATATGAATGCATACCATGCCCCAACTGGAGTATTGTACATTCGCACAAAAGTTTAACCGTGAAAAAAAAAAAACGAAAAAAAAAAACAAGAAAAACAAAAACACGAAAAGACAAGTAAAGCAAAAGCACACACACACACTAGACGTAAAATGACCTAACGCAGTGCTTGAAGTTTTGGCATATTTCCAGTCACCACGATCGTTTTGAATGTCTTGATGTGGAAGCGCCTAAATCAAAGTAGAGATGGTGTGCAAATAAGGAGGATTGGAGGTGACACAGAGCAGTTAAGAAATTCTGTGTTTAAATCTGGATATGTTTCTCCGTGCGAGCAGACGGTTCAGTGTGCTTAACTTGCTCCTCTTCTAGCTCAAAGTCTAAACTGCGTCATGATATAGAAATGTGCATGCACCCTGACAGGCCAAGCCCTCAGATATCAACGTTGGGGTATGATTTGTCAGTTGACAACTTCTAGCTATACTTTAGCGGACCCTAAACGTGACGGACTTAGTGTGTAAGATACTGGAAGGATTACTTCTGGTACGACACCTACAACAGCTATAAAATAGAAAGCTCCTGATTAAAACCCTAAGAGGGCTGCCAACCGTGACTGGAATAAACACCGTCGCGTTCTGACTTTACAGCGATTATAAAGGCCAGTCTCTTAACATTAGCAATTCCGTTCGATTTGTACATTTTTTTTTTTTACCATAGAATAGTTACAATACTACGGTGGCTTAATAGGGACCTAGGAAAGGAAACAAGTCTGCTCAAATCTGAAAAATTTGGACTTTTTGTCTCTACATTTGGACTTTTGTTATTGGATCCAAATTTTGAAGGGAAAAAAAGAGGCAACATTTGAGATAAAAAGACAACATTGTGAGATTTCGGGACACTGTTTTTCTTTCCTATGTCCTCATTAAGCCACCGTACAATGCTGACATATTGTGCACACAAAATTAAACTGCCGCATGCAACCATCACAGTAGTCTACTGCTGTACACATGTAAGTAAAGGTTTAGTAGCTACAGCGTGATAGTCTGGAGTCTATCTTGTCCGTGCGCGCATGCAAACAGTGATACAAGAGCGCCCACTAGAATATCGGCACAAAATCAGAAGCGCGCGCTCCGAAATATTTGTCTGCATTGCATGCTGTATGTACATAATACCTCCGTGCGCGCGTGTGCGTTGATCTATATACCAGTGTTTACTATACCGTCATACACAGTGGTTTTCAATGGAAAATATTTGTTGTCATTTTGTAGGCGTTCATATCAACACGTACTGTACTGTACTGGGCAGTTCTCTCTCCATTGCAAGCAGTGTAGTCTAGACGTTGGATATATCTTGACGTCGTTCTTCGCCTTAATTTAGTGTGTTCGAACGACTCCAATGACGGCCCGGGGTTGCAGAGAAGAAAAGGACGACATTTGAAGACATAGTTAACATAACGTGATTACGGTTAGTGATATTTTACATGATCTGAAGTTTTCTGTATGCATGTGTGTCTGTCTGTGAAGTTAGCCTATACATAGTCTGCACAGTATACCTAGTTTAGGCCTATCAGTATATGCCTTACTTTTGACTTCAGTTTTATGCACAACGAGAACAGTGTTACGTCATGGACATGTACCTATTAGCAACTGAGGCATTTTGACGGCACTTATAATGATTTCTGAGATCAGTGTAGAAAAGTCTGTAGGAGAGTTAAAATCATGTTCGGTCGGGATTGCGCCAGTAATATGTCGGTTACTTCTTGTAGGTGCCAGACGTGGCACGAGAAGTTGAGAGCGCCATCGATGGCCATCTTCTACATGTCATCTATTCATTAGCGGCAGGGCTATTATTCACGATGTTACCATAGCAATGGAGCGTTAGATTCGAACGGAGCTATTTTTTAAACGAATAAACAAGTCCCATGGAATTGTCGTGAATTTCATATTTGTTTTGCTCATAATACGTTAAATACAGAGTTAAAGCTAGATAAGGTAGAAATTAGATAGATTTATTCGACAATGAGTAAAGTTTACCAGTAGAAAGTCCTAGTATGTCATAATTGAAACCTCCACGCTACTAGGTTTAATTCTCGACTATGTCTGCTGTATCCGCATTATCTGCTTTGTGTACCGTCATGAATACCGCACATTTCGATCGTTTTTAATGCACGGAGAGCTCGTGGCATTGTTTATGACGTTACCGTACCTGTTTGTATCACATTGTCTTTCAAACGCCTGCCTCAGTAAATCAGCATTTAAGAAATGTGAAGTTGTTCTAACAGGAGCATAGCTGTTTCCACATTTAACGGTTTATAAAGGCTAAGTAATGACACAACATTCCCGAAGAACAAATATTATCAAGCTTGTCAGAAAAGACGTCGCGGTGGCCTTACACTGTACAAAAGAAGCCTTTCTTTTGTAGGTACAGTTTTCGTCCTTATGTATACTTTCATTAAAATTTCCAGTGAAAGGCGACGAGCGAGACGGAAATCAAATTTACTATTCACTCTTAAGTTCCGATCGGTTTCTATTGACAAGTTGTGCAAAATTTTGCAATGACCTACCTACTGTGTTTACGCGAAACAAAATACCAAATAGAAACAACCCCCCCCCCCAATAAAAAAACAGACAAACAAACAAAGCAAAACACATTTAAAACACCATGTATATACATGCAGATATTAACAACAACCCCCAAAAATAAATAATAATAATAACATATAAAATAAAATAGTGCTTCGGCGGGGAATCGAACCTAGGCAAACATGAGCATCAATTTAATCTTAAATAAATTGTGATTACTTAGCGAGAAAAAGATGAATGAAAAAGGCAATAATTAATTTGAATTATTGTTTTATAAAATTGAAGACAGAAAGCTAAAATTAACAAGAGATTACGCCTCATCGAGGCCATGGTTTCACTGAACGTTGAACATCAACCCAGTCCGAATCGACGTGAGCTCTCCATTGCAAGTCAGCTAGCCCACTTCTGGCCCGAAGGCCGGACTCTCATCGTAATCTCCCGGATGCTTTTGCGAACTAAGGGAGGATACGGAATTGGGATCCTAGGCCCGTATAAAAATTCCACCTTGGCGATGCCATTATAAACAAAGCAGTGTCTGTCATCCGATCGGCGCGATTCACACAGCCTGACAACAAACACCGACGCGCAGTGCTGTCTTCCAACCGTTCAGGCCACCACGCCAGCCTGTTGATTCTTGGGTCGAAATAATACTTAGAGTTCCAGATTGTTCCAAAACAATGTGATATGAATGCATACCATGCCCCAACTGGAGTATTGTACATTCGCACAAAAGTTTAACCGTGAAAAAAAAAAAAACGAAAAAAAAAACAAGAAAAACAAAAACACGAAAAGACAAGTAAAGCAAAAGCACACACACACACTAGACGTAAAATGACCTAACGCAGTGCTTGAAGTTTTGGCATATTTCCAGTCACCACGATCGTTTTGAATGTCTTGATGTGGAAGCGCCTAAATCAAAGTAGAGATGGTGTGCAAATAAGGAGGATTGGAGGTGACACAGAGCAGTTAAGAAATTCTGTGTTTAAATCTGGATATGTTTCTCCGTGCGAGCAGACGGTTCAGTGTGCTTAACTTGCTCCTCTTCTAGCTCAAAGTCTAAACTGCGTCATGATATAGAAATGTGCATGCACCCTGACAGGCCAAGCCCTCAGATATCAACGTTGGGGTATGATTTGTCAGTTGACAACTTCTAGCTATACTTTAGCGGACCCTAAACGTGACGGACTTAGTGTGTAAGATACTGGAAGGATTACTTCTGGTACGACACCTACAACAGCTATAAAATAGAAAGCTCCTGATTAAAACCCTAAGAGGGCTGCCAACCGTGACTGGAATAAACACCGTCGCGTTCTGACTTTACAGCGATTATAAAGGCCAGTCTCTTAACATTAGCAATTCCGTTCGATTTGTACATTTTTTTTTTTACCATAGAATAGTTACAATACTACGGTGGCTTAATAGGGACCTAGGAAAGGAAACAAGTCTGCTCAAATCTGAAAAATTTGGACTTTTTGTCTCTACATTTGGACTTTTGTTATTGGATCCAAATTTTGAAGGGAAAAAAAGAGGCAACATTTGAGATAAAAAGACAACATTGTGAGATTTCGGGACACTGTTTTTCTTTCCTATGTCCTCATTAAGCCACCGTACAATGCTGACATATTGTGCACACAAAATTAAACTGCCGCATGCAACCATCACAGTAGTCTACTGCTGTACACATGTAAGTAAAGGTTTAGTAGCTACAGCGTGATAGTCTGGAGTCTATCTTGTCCGTGCGCGCATGCAAACAGTGATACAAGAGCGCCCACTAGAATATCGGCACAAAATCAGAAGCGCGCGCTCCGAAATATTTGTCTGCATTGCATGCTGTATGTACATAATACCTCCGTGCGCGCGTGTGCGTTGATCTATATACCAGTGTTTACTATACCGTCATACACAGTGGTTTTCAATGGAAAATATTTGTTGTCATTTTGTAGGCGTTCATATCAACACGTACTGTACTGTACTGGGCAGTTCTCTCTCCATTGCAAGCAGTGTAGTCTAGACGTTGGATATATCTTGACGTCGTTCTTCGCCTTAATTTAGTGTGTTCGAACGACTCCAATGACGGCCCGGGGTTGCAGAGAAGAAAAGGACGACATTTGAAGACATAGTTAACATAACGTGATTACGGTTAGTGATATTTTACATGATCTGAAGTTTTCTGTATGCATGTGTGTCTGTCTGTGAAGTTAGCCTATACATAGTCTGCACAGTATACCTAGTTTAGGCCTATCAGTATATGCCTTACTTTTGACTTCAGTTTTATGCACAACGAGAACAGTGTTACGTCATGGACATGTACCTATTAGCAACTGAGGCATTTTGACGGCACTTATAATGATTTCTGAGATCAGTGTAGAAAAGTCTGTAGGAGAGTTAAAATCATGTTCGGTCGGGATTGCGCCAGTAATATGTCGGTTACTTCTTGTAGGTGCCAGACGTGGCACGAGAAGTTGAGAGCGCCATCGATGGCCATCTTCTACATGTCATCTATTCATTAGCGGCAGGGCTATTATTCACGATGTTACCATAGCAATGGAGCGTTAGATTCGAACGGAGCTATTTTTTAAACGAATAAACAAGTCCCATGGAATTGTCGTGAATTTCATATTTGTTTTGCTCATAATACGTTAAATACAGAGTTAAAGCTAGATAAGGTAGAAATTAGATAGATTTATTCGACAATGAGTAAAGTTTACCAGTAGAAAGTCCTAGTATGTCATAATTGAAACCTCCACGCTACTAGGTTTAATTCTCGACTATGTCTGCTGTATCCGCATTATCTGCTTTGTGTACCGTCATGAATACCGCACATTTCGATCGTTTTTAATGCACGGAGAGCTCGTGGCATTGTTTATGACGTTACCGTACCTGTTTGTATCACATTGTCTTTCAAACGCCTGCCTCAGTAAATCAGCATTTAAGAAATGTGAAGTTGTTCTAACAGGAGCATAGCTGTTTCCACATTTAACGGTTTATAAAGGCTAAGTAATGACACAACATTCCCGAAGAACAAATATTATCAAGCTTGTCAGAAAAGACGTCGCGGTGACCTTACACTGTACAAAAGAAGCCTTTCTTTTGTAGGTACAGTTTTCGTCCTTATGTATACTTTCATTAAAATTTCCAGTGAAAGGCGACGAGCGAGACGGAAATCAAATTTACTATTCACTCTTAAGTTCCGATCGGTTTCTATTGACAAGTTGTGCAAAATTTTGCAATGACCTACCTACTGTGTTTACGCGAAACAAAATACCAAATAGAAACAACCCCCCCCCCCAATAAAAAAACAGACAAACAAACAAAGCAAAACACATTTAAAACACCATGTATATACATGCAGATATTAACAACAACCCCCAAAAATAAATAATAATAATAACATATAAAATAAAATAGTGCTTCGGCGGGGAATCGAACCTAGGCAAACATGAGCATCAATTTAATCTTAAATAAATTGTGATTACTTAGCGAGAAAAAGATGAATGAAAAAGGCAATAATTAATTTGAATTATTGTTTTATAAAATTGAAGACAGAAAGCTAAAATTAACAAGAGATTACGCCTCATCGAGGCCATGGTTTCACTGAACGTTGAACATCAACCCAGTCCGAATCGACGTGAGCTCTCCATTGCAAGTCAGCTAGCCCACTTCTGGCCCGAAGGCCGGACTCTCATCGTAATCTCCCGGATGCTTTTGCGAACTAAGGGAGGATACGGAATTGGGATCCTAGGCCCGTATAAAAATTCCACCTTGGCGATGCCATTATAAACAAAGCAGTGTCTGTCATCCGATCGGCGCGATTCACACAGCCTGACAACAAACACCGACGCGCAGTGCTGTCTTCCAACCGTTCAGGCCACCACGCCAGCCTGTTGATTCTTGGGTCGAAATAATACTTAGAGTTCCAGATTGTTCCAAAACAATGTGATATGAATGCATACCATGCCCCAACTGGAGTATTGTACATTCGCACAAAAGTTTAACCGTGAAAAAAAAAAAAACGAAAAAAAAAACAAGAAAAACAAAAACACGAAAAGACAAGTAAAGCAAAAGCACACACACACACTAGACGTAAAATGACCTAACGCAGTGCTTGAAGTTTTGGCATATTTCCAGTCACCACGATCGTTTTGAATGTCTTGATGTGGAAGCGCCTAAATCAAAGTAGAGATGGTGTGCAAATAAGGAGGATTGGAGGTGACACAGAGCAGTTAAGAAATTCTGTGTTTAAATCTGGATATGTTTCTCCGTGCGAGCAGACGGTTCAGTGTGCTTAACTTGCTCCTCTTCTAGCTCAAAGTCTAAACTGCGTCATGATATAGAAATGTGCATGCACCCTGACAGGCCAAGCCCTCAGATATCAACGTTGGGGTATGATTTGTCAGTTGACAACTTCTAGCTATACTTTAGCGGACCCTAAACGTGACGGACTTAGTGTGTAAGATACTGGAAGGATTACTTCTGGTACGACACCTACAACAGCTATAAAATAGAAAGCTCCTGATTAAAACCCTAAGAGGGCTGCCAACCGTGACTGGAATAAACACCGTCGCGTTCTGACTTTACAGCGATTATAAAGGCCAGTCTCTTAACATTAGCAATTCCGTTCGATTTGTACATTTTTTTTTTTACCATAGAATAGTTACAATACTACGGTGGCTTAATAGGGACCTAGGAAAGGAAACAAGTCTGCTCAAATCTGAAAAATTTGGACTTTTTGTCTCTACATTTGGACTTTTGTTATTGGATCCAAATTTTGAAGGGAAAAAAAGAGGCAACATTTGAGATAAAAAGACAACATTGTGAGATTTCGGGACACTGTTTTTCTTTCCTATGTCCTCATTAAGCCACCGTACAATGCTGACATATTGTGCACACAAAATTAAACTGCCGCATGCAACCATCACAGTAGTCTACTGCTGTACACATGTAAGTAAAGGTTTAGTAGCTACAGCGTGATAGTCTGGCGTCTATCTTGTCCGTGCGCGCATGCAAACAGTGATACAAGAGCGCCCACTAGAATATCGGCACAAAATCAGAAGCGCGCGCTCCGAAATATTTGTCTGCATTGCATGCTGTATGTACATAATACCTCCGTGCGCGCGTGTGCGTTGATCTATATACCAGTGTTTACTATACCGTCATACACAGTGGTTTTCAATGGAAAATATTTGTTGTCATTTTGTAGGCGTTCATATCAACACGTACTGTACTGTACTGGGCAGTTCTCTCTCCATTGCAAGCAGTGTAGTCTAGACGTTGGATATATCTTGACGTCGTTCTTCGCCTTAATTTAGTGTGTTCGAACGACTCCAATGACGGCCCGGGGTTGCAGAGAAGAAAAGGACGACATTTGAAGACATAGTTAACATAACGTGATTACGGTTAGTGATATTTTACATGATCTGAAGTTTTCTGTATGCATGTGTGTCTGTCTGTGAAGTTAGCCTATACATAGTCTGCACAGTATACCTAGTTTAGGCCTATCAGTATATGCCTTACTTTTGACTTCAGTTTTATGCACAACGAGAACAGTGTTACGTCATGGACATGTACCTATTAGCAACTGAGGCATTTTGACGGCACTTATAATGATTTCTGAGATCAGTGTAGAAAAGTCTGTAGGAGAGTTAAAATCATGTTCGGTCGGGATTGCGCCAGTAATATGTCGGTTACTTCTTGTAGGTGCCAGACGTGGCACGAGAAGTTGAGAGCGCCATCGATGGCCATCTTCTACATGTCATCTATTCATTAGCGGCAGGGCTATTATTCACGATGTTACCATAGCAATGGAGCGTTAGATTCGAACGGAGCTATTTTTTAAACGAATAAACAAGTCCCATGGAATTGTCGTGAATTTCATATTTGTTTTGCTCATAATACGTTAAATACAGAGTTAAAGCTAGATAAGGTAGAAATTAGATAGATTTATTCGACAATGAGTAAAGTTTACCAGTAGAAAGTCCTAGTATGTCATAATTGAAACCTCCACGCTACTAGGTTTAATTCTCGACTATGTCTGCTGTATCCGCATTATCTGCTTTGTGTACCGTCATGAATACCGCACATTTCGATCGTTTTTAATGCACGGAGAGCTCGTGGCATTGTTTATGACGTTACCGTACCTGTTTGTATCACATTGTCTTTCAAACGCCTGCCTCAGTAAATCAGCATTTAAGAAATGTGAAGTTGTTCTAACAGGAGCATAGCTGTTTCCACATTTAACGGTTTATAAAGGCTAAGTAATGACACAACATTCCCGAAGAACAAATATTATCAAGCTTGTCAGAAAAGACGTCGCGGTGGCCTTACACTGTACAAAAGAAGCCTTTCTTTTGTAGGTACAGTTTTCGTCCTTATGTATACTTTCATTAAAATTTCCAGTGAAAGGCGACGAGCGAGACGGAAATCAAATTTACTATTCACTCTTAAGTTCCGATCGGTTTCTATTGACAAGTTGTGCAAAATTTTGCAATGACCTACCTACTGTGTTTACGCGAAACAAAATACCAAATAGAAACAACCCCCCCCCCCCAATAAAAAAACAGACAAACAAACAAAGCAAAACACATTTAAAACACCATGTATATACATGCAGATATTAACAACAACCCCCAAAAATAAATAATAATAATAACATATAAAATAAAATAGTGCTTCGGCGGGGAATCGAACCTAGGCAAACATGAGCATCAATTTAATCTTAAATAAATTGTGATTACTTAGCGAGAAAAAGATGAATGAAAAAGGCAATAATTAATTTGAATTATTGTTTTATAAAATTGAAGACAGAAAGCTAAAATTAACAAGAGATTACGCCTCATCGAGGCCATGGTTTCACTGAACGTTGAACATCAACCCAGTCCGAATCGACGTGAGCTCTCCATTGCAAGTCAGCTAGCCCACTTCTGGCCCGAAGGCCGGACTCTCATCGTAATCTCCCGGATGCTTTTGCGAACTAAGGGAGGATACGGAATTGGGATCCTAGGCCCGTATAAAAATTCCACCTTGGCGATGCCATTATAAACAAAGCAGTGTCTGTCATCCGATCGGCGCGATTCACACAGCCTGACAACAAACACCGACGCGCAGTGCTGTCTTCCAACCGTTCAGGCCACCACGCCAGCCTGTTGATTCTTGGGTCGAAATAATACTTAGAGTTCCAGATTGTTCCAAAACAATGTGATATGAATGCATACCATGCCCCAACTGGAGTATTGTACATTCGCACAAAAGTTTAACCGTGAAAAAAAAAAAACGAAAAAAAAAAACAAGAAAAACAAAAACACGAAAAGACAAGTAAAGCAAAAGCACACACACACACTAGACGTAAAATGACCTAACGCAGTGCTTGAAGTTTTGGCATATTTCCAGTCACCACGATCGTTTTGAATGTCTTGATGTGGAAGCGCCTAAATCAAAGTAGAGATGGTGTGCAAATAAGGAGGATTGGAGGTGACACAGAGCAGTTAAGAAATTCTGTGTTTAAATCTGGATATGTTTCTCCGTGCGAGCAGACGGTTCAGTGTGCTTAACTTGCTCCTCTTCTAGCTCAAAGTCTAAACTGCGTCATGATATAGAAATGTGCATGCACCCTGACAGGCCAAGCCCTCAGATATCAACGTTGGGGTATGATTTGTCAGTTGACAACTTCTAGCTATACTTTAGCGGACCCTAAACGTGACGGACTTAGTGTGTAAGATACTGGAAGGATTACTTCTGGTACGACACCTACAACAGCTATAAAATAGAAAGCTCCTGATTAAAACCCTAAGAGGGCTGCCAACCGTGACTGGAATAAACACCGTCGCGTTCTGACTTTACAGCGATTATAAAGGCCAGTCTCTTAACATTAGCAATTCCGTTCGATTTGTACATTTTTTTTTTTTACCATAGAATAGTTACAATACTACGGTGGCTTAATAGGGACCTAGGAAAGGAAACAAGTCTGCTCAAATCTGAAAAATTTGGACTTTTTGTCTCTACATTTGGACTTTTGTTATTGGATCCAAATTTTGAAGGGAAAAAAAGAGGCAACATTTGAGATAAAAAGACAACATTGTGAGATTTCGGGACACTGTTTTTCTTTCCTATGTCCTCATTAAGCCACCGTACAATGCTGACATATTGTGCACACAAAATTAAACTGCCGCATGCAACCATCACAGTAGTCTACTGCTGTACACATGTAAGTAAAGGTTTAGTAGCTACAGCGTGATAGTCTGGAGTCTATCTTGTCCGTGCGCGCATGCAAACAGTGATACAAGAGCGCCCACTAGAATATCGGCACAAAATCAGAAGCGCGCGCTCCGAAATATTTGTCTGCATTGCATGCTGTATGTACATAATACCTCCGTGCGCGCGTGTGCGTTGATCTATATACCAGTGTTTACTATACCGTCATACACAGTGGTTTTCAATGGAAAATATTTGTTGTCATTTTGTAGGCGTTCATATCAACACGTACTGTACTGTACTGGGCAGTTCTCTCTCCATTGCAAGCAGTGTAGTCTAGACGTTGGATATATCTTGACGTCGTTCTTCGCCTTAATTTAGTGTGTTCGAACGACTCCAATGACGGCCCGGGGTTGCAGAGAAGAAAAGGACGACATTTGAAGACATAGTTAACATAACGTGATTACGGTTAGTGATATTTTACATGATCTGAAGTTTTCTGTATGCATGTGTGTCTGTCTGTGAAGTTAGCCTATACATAGTCTGCACAGTATACCTAGTTTAGGCCTATCAGTATATGCCTTACTTTTGACTTCAGTTTTATGCACAACGAGAACAGTGTTACGTCATGGACATGTACCTATTAGCAACTGAGGCATTTTGACGGCACTTATAATGATTTCTGAGATCAGTGTAGAAAAGTCTGTAGGAGAGTTAAAATCATGTTCGGTCGGGATTGCGCCAGTAATATGTCGGTTACTTCTTGTAGGTGCCAGACGTGGCACGAGAAGTTGAGAGCGCCATCGATGGCCATCTTCTACATGTCATCTATTCATTAGCGGCAGGGCTATTATTCACGATGTTACCATAGCAATGGAGCGTTAGATTCGAACGGAGCTATTTTTTAAACGAATAAACAAGTCCCATGGAATTGTCGTGAATTTCATATTTGTTTTGCTCATAATACGTTAAATACAGAGTTAAAGCTAGATAAGGTAGAAATTAGATAGATTTATTCGACAATGAGTAAAGTTTACCAGTAGAAAGTCCTAGTATGTCATAATTGAAACCTCCACGCTACTAGGTTTAATTCTCGACTATGTCTGCTGTATCCGCATTATCTGCTTTGTGTACCGTCATGAATACCGCACATTTCGATCGTTTTTAATGCACGGAGAGCTCGTGGCATTGTTTATGACGTTACCGTACCTGTTTGTATCACATTGTCTTTCAAACGCCTGCCTCAGTAAATCAGCATTTAAGAAATGTGAAGTTGTTCTAACAGGAGCATAGCTGTTTCCACATTTAACGGTTTATAAAGGCTAAGTAATGACACAACATTCCCGAAGAACAAATATTATCAAGCTTGTCAGAAAAGACGTCGCGGTGGCCTTACACTGTACAAAAGAAGCCTTTCTTTTGTAGGTACAGTTTTCGTCCTTATGTATACTTTCATTAAAATTTCCAGTGAAAGGCGACGAGCGAGACGGAAATCAAATTTACTATTCACTCTTAAGTTCCGATCGGTTTCTATTGACAAGTTGTGCAAAATTTTGCAATGACCTACCTACTGTGTTTACGCGAAACAAAATACCAAATAGAAACAACCCCCCCCCCCAATAAAAAAACAGACAAACAAACAAAGCAAAACACATTTAAAACACCATGTATATACATGCAGATATTAACAACAACCCCCAAAAATAAATAATAATAATAACATATAAAATAAAATAGTGCTTCGGCGGGGAATCGAACCTAGGCAAACATGAGCATCAATTTAATCTTAAATAAATTGTGATTACTTAGCGAGAAAAAGATGAATGAAAAAGGCAATAATTAATTTGAATTATTGTTTTATAAAATTGAAGACAGAAAGCTAAAATTAACAAGAGATTACGCCTCATCGAGGCCATGGTTTCACTGAACGTTGAACATCAACCCAGTCCGAATCGACGTGAGCTCTCCATTGCAAGTCAGCTAGCCCACTTCTGGCCCGAAGGCCGGACTCTCATCGTAATCTCCCGGATGCTTTTGCGAACTAAGGGAGGATACGGAATTGGGATCCTAGGCCCGTATAAAAATTCCACCTTGGCGATGCCATTATAAACAAAGCAGTGTCTGTCATCCGATCGGCGCGATTCACACAGCCTGACAACAAACACCGACGCGCAGTGCTGTCTTCCAACCGTTCAGGCCACCACGCCAGCCTGTTGATTCTTGGGTCGAAATAATACTTAGAGTTCCAGATTGTTCCAAAACAATGTGATATGAATGCATACCATGCCCCAACTGGAGTATTGTACATTCGCACAAAAGTTTAACCGTGAAAAAAAAAAAAACGAAAAAAAAAACAAGAAAAACAAAAACACGAAAAGACAAGTAAAGCAAAAGCACACACACACACTAGACGTAAAATGACCTAACGCAGTGCTTGAAGTTTTGGCATATTTCCAGTCACCACGATCGTTTTGAATGTCTTGATGTGGAAGCGCCTAAATCAAAGTAGAGATGGTGTGCAAATAAGGAGGATTGGAGGTGACACAGAGCAGTTAAGAAATTCTGTGTTTAAATCTGGATATGTTTCTCCGTGCGAGCAGACGGTTCAGTGTGCTTAACTTGCTCCTCTTCTAGCTCAAAGTCTAAACTGCGTCATGATATAGAAATGTGCATGCACCCTGACAGGCCAAGCCCTCAGATATCAACGTTGGGGTATGATTTGTCAGTTGACAACTTCTAGCTATACTTTAGCGGACCCTAAACGTGACGGACTTAGTGTGTAAGATACTGGAAGGATTACTTCTGGTACGACACCTACAACAGCTATAAAATAGAAAGCTCCTGATTAAAACCCTAAGAGGGCTGCCAACCGTGACTGGAATAAACACCGTCGCGTTCTGACTTTACAGCGATTATAAAGGCCAGTCTCTTAACATTAGCAATTCCGTTCGATTTGTACATTTTTTTTTTTACCATAGAATAGTTACAATACTACGGTGGCTTAATAGGGACCTAGGAAAGGAAACAAGTCTGCTCAAATCTGAAAAATTTGGACTTTTTGTCTCTACATTTGGACTTTTGTTATTGGATCCAAATTTTGAAGGGAAAAAAAGAGGCAACATTTGAGATAAAAAGACAACATTGTGAGATTTCGGGACACTGTTTTTCTTTCCTATGTCCTCATTAAGCCACCGTACAATGCTGACATATTGTGCACACAAAATTAAACTGCCGCATGCAACCATCACAGTAGTCTACTGCTGTACACATGTAAGTAAAGGTTTAGTAGCTACAGCGTGATAGTCTGGCGTCTATCTTGTCCGTGCGCGCATGCAAACAGTGATACAAGAGCGCCCACTAGAATATCGGCACAAAATCAGAAGCGCGCGCTCCGAAATATTTGTCTGCATTGCATGCTGTATGTACATAATACCTCCGTGCGCGCGTGTGCGTTGATCTATATACCAGTGTTTACTATACCGTCATACACAGTGGTTTTCAATGGAAAATATTTGTTGTCATTTTGTAGGCGTTCATATCAACACGTACTGTACTGTACTGGGCAGTTCTCTCTCCATTGCAAGCAGTGTAGTCTAGACGTTGGATATATCTTGACGTCGTTCTTCGCCTTAATTTAGTGTGTTCGAACGACTCCAATGACGGCCCGGGGTTGCAGAGAAGAAAAGGACGACATTTGAAGACATAGTTAACATAACGTGATTACGGTTAGTGATATTTTACATGATCTGAAGTTTTCTGTATGCATGTGTGTCTGTCTGTGAAGTTAGCCTATACATAGTCTGCACAGTATACCTAGTTTAGGCCTATCAGTATATGCCTTACTTTTGACTTCAGTTTTATGCACAACGAGAACAGTGTTACGTCATGGACATGTACCTATTAGCAACTGAGGCATTTTGACGGCACTTATAATGATTTCTGAGATCAGTGTAGAAAAGTCTGTAGGAGAGTTAAAATCATGTTCGGTCGGGATTGCGCCAGTAATATGTCGGTTACTTCTTGTAGGTGCCAGACGTGGCACGAGAAGTTGAGAGCGCCATCGATGGCCATCTTCTACATGTCATCTATTCATTAGCGGCAGGGCTATTATTCACGATGTTACCATAGCAATGGAGCGTTAGATTCGAACGGAGCTATTTTTTAAACGAATAAACAAGTCCCATGGAATTGTCGTGAATTTCATATTTGTTTTGCTCATAATACGTTAAATACAGAGTTAAAGCTAGATAAGGTAGAAATTAGATAGATTTATTCGACAATGAGTAAAGTTTACCAGTAGAAAGTCCTAGTATGTCATAATTGAAACCTCCACGCTACTAGGTTTAATTCTCGACTATGTCTGCTGTATCCGCATTATCTGCTTTGTGTACCGTCATGAATACCGCACATTTCGATCGTTTTTAATGCACGGAGAGCTCGTGGCATTGTTTATGACGTTACCGTACCTGTTTGTATCACATTGTCTTTCAAACGCCTGCCTCAGTAAATCAGCATTTAAGAAATGTGAAGTTGTTCTAACAGGAGCATAGCTGTTTCCACATTTAACGGTTTATAAAGGCTAAGTAATGACACAACATTCCCGAAGAACAAATATTATCAAGCTTGTCAGAAAAGACGTCGCGGTGGCCTTACACTGTACAAAAGAAGCCTTTCTTTTGTAGGTACAGTTTTCGTCCTTATGTATACTTTCATTAAAATTTCCAGTGAAAGGCGACGAGCGAGACGGAAATCAAATTTACTATTCACTCTTAAGTTCCGATCGGTTTCTATTGACAAGTTGTGCAAAATTTTGCAATGACCTACCTACTGTGTTTACGCGAAACAAAATACCAAATAGAAACAACCCCCCCCCCCAATAAAAAAACAGACAAACAAACAAAGCAAAACACATTTAAAACACCATGTATATACATGCAGATATTAACAACAACCCCCAAAAATAAATAATAATAATAACATATAAAATAAAATAGTGCTTCGGCGGGGAATCGAACCTAGGCAAACATGAGCATCAATTTAATCTTAAATAAATTGTGATTACTTAGCGAGAAAAAGATGAATGAAAAAGGCAATAATTAATTTGAATTATTGTTTTATAAAATTGAAGACAGAAAGCTAAAATTAACAAGAGATTACGCCTCATCGAGGCCATGGTTTCACTGAACGTTGAACATCAACCCAGTCCGAATCGACGTGAGCTCTCCATTGCAAGTCAGCTAGCCCACTTCTGGCCCGAAGGCCGGACTCTCATCGTAATCTCCCGGATGCTTTTGCGAACTAAGGGAGGATACGGAATTGGGATCCTAGGCCCGTATAAAAATTCCACCTTGGCGATGCCATTATAAACAAAGCAGTGTCTGTCATCCGATCGGCGCGATTCACACAGCCTGACAACAAACACCGACGCGCAGTGCTGTCTTCCAACCGTTCAGGCCACCATGCCAGCCCCAGCCTGTTGATTCTTGGGTCGAAATAATACTTAGAGTTCCAGATTGTTCCAAAACAATGTGATATGAATGCATACCATGCCCCAACTGGAGTATTGTACATTCGCACAAAAGTTTAACCGTGAAAAAAAAAAAACGAAAAAAAAAACAAGAAAAACAAAAACACGAAAGACAAGTAAAGCAAAAGCACACACACACACTAGACGTAAAATGACCTAACGCAGTGCTTGAAGTTTTGGCATATTTCCAGTCACCACGATCGTTTTGAATGTCTTGATGTGGAAGCGCCTAAATCAAAGTAGAGATGGTGTGCAAATAAGGAGGATTGGAGGTGACACAGAGCAGTTAAGAAATTCTGTGTTTAAATCTGGATATGTTTCTCCGTGCGAGCAGACGGTTCAGTGTGCTTAACTTGCTCCTCTTCTAGCTCAAAGTCTAAACTGCGTCATGATATAGAAATGTGCATGCACCCTGACAGGCCAAGCCCTCAGATATCAACGTTGGGGTATGATTTGTCAGTTGACAACTTCTAGCTATACTTTAGCGGACCCTAAACGTGACGGACTTAGTGTGTAAGATACTGGAAGGATTACTTCTGGTACGACACCTACAACAGCTATAAAATAGAAAGCTCCTGATTAAAACCCTAAGAGGGCTGCCAACCGTGACTGGAATAAACACCGTCGCGTTCTGACTTTACAGCGATTATAAAGGCCAGTCTCTTAACATTAGCAATTCCGTTCGATTTGTACATTTTTTTTTTACCATAGAATAGTTACAATACTACGGTGGCTTAATAGGGACCTAGGAAAGGAAACAAGTCTGCTCAAATCTGAAAAATTTGGACTTTTTGTCTCTACATTTGGACTTTTGTTATTGGATCCAAATTTTGAAGGGAAAAAAAGAGGCAACATTTGAGATAAAAAGACAACATTGTGAGATTTCGGGACACTGTTTTTCTTTCCTATGTCCTCATTAAGCCACCGTACAATGCTGACATATTGTGCACACAAAATTAAACTGCCGCATGCAACCATCACAGTAGTCTACTGCTGTACACATGTAAGTAAAGGTTTAGTAGCTACAGCGTGATAGTCTGGCGTCTATCTTGTCCGTGCGCGCATGCAAACAGTGATACAAGAGCGCCCACTAGAATATCGGCACAAAATCAGAAGCGCGCGCTCCGAAATATTTGTCTGCATTGCATGCTGTATGTACATAATACCTCCGTGCGCGCGTGTGCGTTGATCTATATACCAGTGTTTACTATACCGTCATACACAGTGGTTTTCAATGGAAAATATTTGTTGTCATTTTGTAGGCGTTCATATCAACACGTACTGTACTGTACTGGGCAGTTCTCTCTCCATTGCAAGCAGTGTAGTCTAGACGTTGGATATATCTTGACGTCGTTCTTCGCCTTAATTTAGTGTGTTCGAACGACTCCAATGACGGCCCGGGGTTGCAGAGAAGAAAAGGACGACATTTGAAGACATAGTTAACATAACGTGATTACGGTTAGTGATATTTTACATGATCTGAAGTTTTCTGTATGCATGTGTGTCTGTCTGTGAAGTTAGCCTATACATAGTCTGCACAGTATACCTAGTTTAGGCCTATCAGTATATGTCTTACTTTTGACTTCAGTTTTATGCACAACGAGAACAGTGTTACGTCATGGACATGTACCTATTAGCAACTGAGGCATTTTGACGGCACTTATAATGATTTCTGAGATCAGTGTAGAAAAGTCTGTAGGAGAGTTAAAATCATGTTCGGTCGGGATTGCGCCAGTAATATGTCGGTTACTTCTTGTAGGTGCCAGACGTGGCACGAGAAGTTGAGAGCGCCATCGATGGCCATCTTCTACATGTCATCTATTCATTAGCGGCAGGGCTATTATTCACGATGTTACCATAGCAATGGAGCGTTAGATTCGAACGGAGCTATTTTTTAAACGAATAAACAAGTCCCATGGAATTGTCGTGAATTTCATATTTGTTTTGCTCATAATACGTTAAATACAGAGTTAAAGCTAGATAAGGTAGAAATTAGATAGATTTATTCGACAATGAGTAAAGTTTACCAGTAGAAAGTCCTAGTATGTCATAATTGAAACCTCCACGCTACTAGGTTTAATTCTCGACTATGTCTGCTGTATCCGCATTATCTGCTTTGTGTACCGTCATGAATACCGCACATTTCGATCGTTTTTAATGCACGGAGAGCTCGTGGCATTGTTTATGACGTTACCGTACCTGTTTGTATCACATTGTCTTTCAAACGCCTGCCTCAGTAAATCAGCATTTAAGAAATGTGAAGTTGTTCTAACAGGAGCATAGCTGTTTCCACATTTAACGGTTTATAAAGGCTAAGTAATGACACAACATTCCCGAAGAACAAATATTATCAAGCTTGTCAGAAAAGACGTCGCGGTGGCCTTACACTGTACAAAAGAAGCCTTTCTTTTGTAGGTACAGTTTTCGTCCTTATGTATACTTTCATTAAAATTTCCAGTGAAAGGCGACGAGCGAGACGGAAATCAAATTTACTATTCACTCTTAAGTTCCGATCGGTTTCTATTGACAAGTTGTGCAAAATTTTGCAATGACCTACCTACTGTGTTTACGCGAAACAAAATACCAAATAGAAACAACCCCCCCCCCAATAAAAAAACAGACAAACAAACAAAGCAAAACACATTTAAAACACCATGTATATACATGCAGATATTAACAACAACCCCCAAAAATAAATAATAATAATAACATATAAAATAAAATAGTGCTTCGGCGGGGAATCGAACCTAGGCAAACATGAGCATCAATTTAATCTTAAATAAATTGTGATTACTTAGCGAGAAAAAGATGAATGAAAAAGGCAATAATTAATTTGAATTATTGTTTTATAAAATTGAAGACAGAAAGCTAAAATTAACAAGAGATTACGCCTCATCGAGGCCATGGTTTCACTGAACGTTGAACATCAACCCAGTCCGAATCGACGTGAGCTCTCCATTGCAAGTCAGCTAGCCCACTTCTGGCCCGAAGGCCGGACTCTCATCGTAATCTCCCGGATGCTTTTGCGAACTAAGGGAGGATACGGAATTGGGATCCTAGGCCCGTATAAAAATTCCACCTTGGCGATGCCATTATAAACAAAGCAGTGTCTGTCATCCGATCGGCGCGATTCACACAGCCTGACAACAAACACCGACGCGCAGTGCTGTCTTCCAACCGTTCAGGCCACCACGCCAGCCTGTTGATTCTTGGGTCGAAATAATACTTAGAGTTCCAGATTGTTCCAAAACAATGTGATATGAATGCATACCATGCCCCAACTGGAGTATTGTACATTCGCACAAAAGTTTAACCGTGAAAAAAAAAAAACGAAAAAAAAAACAAGAAAAACAAAAACACGAAAAGACAAGTAAAGCAAAAGCACACACACACACTAGACGTAAAATGACCTAACGCAGTGCTTGAAGTTTTGGCATATTTCCAGTCACCACGATCGTTTTGAATGTCTTGATGTGGAAGCGCCTAAATCAAAGTAGAGATGGTGTGCAAATAAGGAGGATTGGAGGTGACACAGAGCAGTTAAGAAATTCTGTGTTTAAATCTGGATATGTTTCTCCGTGCGAGCAGACGGTTCAGTGTGCTTAACTTGCTCCTCTTCTAGCTCAAAGTCTAAACTGCGTCATGATATAGAAATGTGCATGCACCCTGACAGGCCAAGCCCTCAGATATCAACGTTGGGGTATGATTTGTCAGTTGACAACTTCTAGCTATACTTTAGCGGACCCTAAACGTGACGGACTTAGTGTGTAAGATACTGGAAGGATTACTTCTGGTACGACACCTACAACAGCTATAAAATAGAAAGCTCCTGATTAAAACCCTAAGAGGGCTGCCAACCGTGACTGGAATAAACACCGTCGCGTTCTGACTTTACAGCGATTATAAAGGCCAGTCTCTTAACATTAGCAATTCCGTTCGATTTGTACATTTTTTTTTTTACCATAGAATAGTTACAATACTACGGTGGCTTAATAGGGACCTAGGAAAGGAAACAAGTCTGCTCAAATCTGAAAAATTTGGACTTTTTGTCTCTACATTTGGACTTTTGTTATTGGATCCAAATTTTGAAGGGAAAAAAAGAGGCAACATTTGAGATAAAAAGACAACATTGTGAGATTTCGGGACACTGTTTTTCTTTCCTATGTCCTCATTAAGCCACCGTACAATGCTGACATATTGTGCACACAAAATTAAACTGCCGCATGCAACCATCACAGTAGTCTACTGCTGTACACATGTAAGTAAAGGTTTAGTAGCTACAGCGTGATAGTCTGGCGTCTATCTTGTCCGTGCGCGCATGCAAACAGTGATACAAGAGCGCCCACTAGAATATCGGCACAAAATCAGAAGCGCGCGCTCCGAAATATTTGTCTGCATTGCATGCTGTATGTACATAATACCTCCGTGCGCGCGTGTGCGTTGATCTATATACCAGTGTTTACTATACCGTCATACACAGTGGTTTTCAATGGAAAATATTTGTTGTCATTTTGTAGGCGTTCATATCAACACGTACTGTACTGTACTGGGCAGTTCTCTCTCCATTGCAAGCAGTGTAGTCTAGACGTTGGATATATCTTGACGTCGTTCTTCGCCTTAATTTAGTGTGTTCGAACGACTCCAATGACGGCCCGGGGTTGCAGAGAAGAAAAGGACGACATTTGAAGACATAGTTAACATAACGTGATTACGGTTAGTGATATTTTACATGATCTGAAGTTTTCTGTATGCATGTGTGTCTGTCTGTGAAGTTAGCCTATACATAGTCTGCACAGTATACCTAGTTTAGGCCTATCAGTATATGCCTTACTTTTGACTTCAGTTTTATGCACAACGAGAACAGTGTTACGTCATGGACATGTACCTATTAGCAACTGAGGCATTTTGACGGCACTTATAATGATTTCTGAGATCAGTGTAGAAAAGTCTGTAGGAGAGTTAAAATCATGTTCGGTCGGGATTGCGCCAGTAATATGTCGGTTACTTCTTGTAGGTGCCAGACGTGGCACGAGAAGTTGAGAGCGCCATCGATGGCCATCTTCTACATGTCATCTATTCATTAGCGGCAGGGCTATTATTCACGATGTTACCATAGCAATGGAGCGTTAGATTCGAACGGAGCTATTTTTTAAACGAATAAACAAGTCCCATGGAATTGTCGTGAATTTCATATTTGTTTTGCTCATAATACGTTAAATACAGAGTTAAAGCTAGATAAGGTAGAAATTAGATAGATTTATTCGACAATGAGTAAAGTTTACCAGTAGAAAGTCCTAGTATGTCATAATTGAAACCTCCACGCTACTAGGTTTAATTCTCGACTATGTCTGCTGTATCCGCATTATCTGCTTTGTGTACCGTCATGAATACCGCACATTTCGATCGTTTTTAATGCACGGAGAGCTCGTGGCATTGTTTATGACGTTACCGTACCTGTTTGTATCACATTGTCTTTCAAACGCCTGCCTCAGTAAATCAGCATTTAAGAAATGTGAAGTTGTTCTAACAGGAGCATAGCTGTTTCCACATTTAACGGTTTATAAAGGCTAAGTAATGACACAACATTCCCGAAGAACAAATATTATCAAGCTTGTCAGAAAAGACGTCGCGGTGGCCTTACACTGTACAAAAGAAGCCTTTCTTTTGTAGGTACAGTTTTCGTCCTTATGTATACTTTCATTAAAATTTCCAGTGAAAGGCGACGAGCGAGACGGAAATCAAATTTACTATTCACTCTTAAGTTCCGATCGGTTTCTATTGACAAGTTGTGCAAAATTTTGCAATGACCTACCTACTGTGTTTACGCGAAACAAAATACCAAATAGAAACAACCCCCCCCCCCCCCAATAAAAAAAACAGACAAACAAACAAAGCAAAACACATTTAAAACACCATGTATATACATGCAGATATTAACAACAACCCCCAAAAATAAATAATAATAATAACATATAAAATAAAATAGTGCTTCGGCGGGGAATCGAACCTAGGCAAACATGAGCATCAATTTAATCTTAAATAAATTGTGATTACTTAGCGAGAAAAAGATGAATGAAAAAGGCAATAATTAATTTGAATTATTGTTTTATAAAATTGAAGACAGAAAGCTAAAATTAACAAGAGATTACGCCTCATCGAGGCCATGGTTTCACTGAACGTTGAACATCAACCCAGTCCGAATCGACGTGAGCTCTCCATTGCAAGTCAGCTAGCCCACTTCTGGCCCGAAGGCCGGACTCTCATCGTAATCTCCCGGATGCTTTTGCGAACTAAGGGAGGATACGGAATTGGGATCCTAGGCCCGTATAAAAATTCCACCTTGGCGATGCCATTATAAACAAAGCAGTGTCTGTCATCCGATCGGCGCGATTCACACAGCCTGACAACAAACACCGACGCGCAGTGCTGTCTTCCAACCGTTCAGGCCACCACGCCAGCCTGTTGATTCTTGGGTCGAAATAATACTTAGAGTTCCAGATTGTTCCAAAACAATGTGATATGAATGCATACCATGCCCCAACTGGAGTATTGTACATTCGCACAAAAGTTTAACCGTGAAAAAAAAAAAACGAAAAAAAAAACAAGAAAAACAAAAACACGAAAAGACAAGTAAAGCAAAAGCACACACACACACTAGACGTAAAATGACCTAACGCAGTGCTTGAAGTTTTGGCATATTTCCAGTCACCACGATCGTTTTGAATGTCTTGATGTGGAAGCGCCTAAATCAAAGTAGAGATGGTGTGCAAATAAGGAGGATTGGAGGTGACACAGAGCAGTTAAGAAATTCTGTGTTTAAATCTGGATATGTTTCTCCGTGCGAGCAGACGGTTCAGTGTGCTTAACTTGCTCCTCTTCTAGCTCAAAGTCTAAACTGCGTCATGATATAGAAATGTGCATGCACCCTGACAGGCCAAGCCCTCAGATATCAACGTTGGGGTATGATTTGTCAGTTGACAACTTCTAGCTATACTTTAGCGGACCCTAAACGTGACGGACTTAGTGTGTAAGATACTGGAAGGATTACTTCTGGTACGACACCTACAACAGCTATAAAATAGAAAGCTCCTGATTAAAACCCTAAGAGGGCTGCCAACCGTGACTGGAATAAACACCGTCGCGTTCTGACTTTACAGCGATTATAAAGGCCAGTCTCTTAACATTAGCAATTCCGTTCGATTTGTACATTTTTTTTTTTACCATAGAATAGTTACAATACTACGGTGGCTTAATAGGGACCTAGGAAAGGAAACAAGTCTGCTCAAATCTGAAAAATTTGGACTTTTTGTCTCTACATTTGGACTTTTGTTATTGGATCCAAATTTTGAAGGGAAAAAAAGAGGCAACATTTGAGATAAAAAGACAACATTGTGAGATTTCGGGACACTGTTTTTCTTTCCTATGTCCTCATTAAGCCACCGTACAATGCTGACATATTGTGCACACAAAATTAAACTGCCGCATGCAACCATCACAGTAGTCTACTGCTGTACACATGTAAGTAAAGGTTTAGTAGCTACAGCGTCATAGTCTGGCGTCTATCTTGTCCGTGCGCGCATGCAAACAGTGATACAAGAGCGCCCACTAGAATATCGGCACAAAATCAGAAGCGCGCGCTCCGAAATATTTGTCTGCATTGCATGCTGTATGTACATAATACCTCCGTGCGCGCGTGTGCGTTGATCTATATACCAGTGTTTACTATACCGTCATACACAGTGGTTTTCAATGGAAAATATTTGTTGTCATTTTGTAGGCGTTCATATCAACACGTACTGTACTGTACTGGGCAGTTCTCTCTCCATTGCAAGCAGTGTAGTCTAGACGTTGGATATATCTTGACGTCGTTCTTCGCCTTAATTTAGTGTGTTCGAACGACTCCAATGACGGCCCGGGGTTGCAGAGAAGAAAAGGACGACATTTGAAGACATAGTTAACATAACGTGATTACGGTTAGTGATATTTTACATGATCTGAAGTTTTCTGTATGCATGTGTGTCTGTCTGTGAAGTTAGCCTATACATAGTCTGCACAGTATACCTAGTTTAGGCCTATCAGTATATGCCTTACTTTTGACTTCAGTTTTATGCACAACGAGAACAGTGTTACGTCATGGACATGTACCTATTAGCAACTGAGGCATTTTGACGGCACTTATAATGATTTCTGAGATCAGTGTAGAAAAGTCTGTAGGAGAGTTAAAATCATGTTCGGTCGGGATTGCGCCAGTAATATGTCGGTTACTTCTTGTAGGTGCCAGACGTGGCACGAGAAGTTGAGAGCGCCATCGATGGCCATCTTCTACATGTCATCTATTCATTAGCGGCAGGGCTATTATTCACGATGTTACCATAGCAATGGAGCGTTAGATTCGAACGGAGCTATTTTTTAAACGAATAAACAAGTCCCATGGAATTGTCGTGAATTTCATATTTGTTTTGCTCATAATACGTTAAATACAGAGTTAAAGCTAGATAAGGTAGAAATTAGATAGATTTATTCGACAATGAGTAAAGTTTACCAGTAGAAAGTCCTAGTATGTCATAATTGAAACCTCCACGCTACTAGGTTTAATTCTCGACTATGTCTGCTGTATCCGCATTATCTGCTTTGTGTACCGTCATGAATACCGCACATTTCGATCGTTTTTAATGCACGGAGAGCTCGTGGCATTGTTTATGACGTTACCGTACCTGTTTGTATCACATTGTCTTTCAAACGCCTGCCTCAGTAAATCAGCATTTAAGAAATGTGAAGTTGTTCTAACAGGAGCATAGCTGTTTCCACATTTAACGGTTTATAAAGGCTAAGTAATGACACAACATTCCCGAAGAACAAATATTATCAAGCTTGTCAGAAAAGACGTCGCGGTGGCCTTACACTGTACAAAAGAAGCCTTTCTTTTGTAGGTAGTTTTCGTCCTTATGTATACTTTCATTAAAATTTCCAGTGAAAGGCGACGAGCGAGACGGAAATCAAATTTACTATTCACTCTTAAGTTCCGATCGGTTTCTATTGACAAGTTGTGCAAAATTTTGCAATGACCTACCTACTGTGTTTACGCGAAACAAAATACCAAATAGAAACAACCCCCCCCCCCCAATAAAAAAACAGACAAACAAACAAAGCAAAACACATTTAAAACACCATGTATATACATGCAGATATTAACAACAACCCCCAAAAATAAATAATAATAATAACATATAAAATAAAATAGTGCTTCGGCGGGGAATCGAACCTAGGCAAACATGAGCATCAATTTAATCTTAAATAAATTGTGATTACTTAGCGAGAAAAAGATGAATGAAAAAGGCAATAATTAATTTGAATTATTGTTTTATAAAATTGAAGACAGAAAGCTAAAATTAACAAGAGATTACGCCTCATCGAGGCCATGGTTTCACTGAACGTTGAACATCAACCCAGTCCGAATCGACGTGAGCTCTCCATTGCAAGTCAGCTAGCCCACTTCTGGCCCGAAGGCCGGACTCTCATCGTAATCTCCCGGATGCTTTTGCGAACTAAGGGAGGATACGGAATTGGGATCCTAGGCCCGTATAAAAATTCCACCTTGGCGATGCCATTATAAACAAAGCAGTGTCTGTCATCCGATCGGCGCGATTCACACAGCCTGACAACAAACACCGACGCGCAGTGCTGTCTTCCAACCGTTCAGGCCACCACGCCAGCCTGTTGATTCTTGGGTCGAAATAATACTTAGAGTTCCAGATTGTTCCAAAACAATGTGATATGAATGCATACCATGCCCCAACTGGAGTATTGTACATTCGCACAAAAGTTTAACCGTGAAAAAAAAAAAACGAAAAAAAAAAACAAGAAAAACAAAAACACGAAAAGACAAGTAAAGCAAAAGCACACACACACACTAGACGTAAAATGACCTAACGCAGTGCTTGAAGTTTTGGCATATTTCCAGTCACCACGATCGTTTTGAATGTCTTGATGTGGAAGCGCCTAAATCAAAGTAGAGATGGTGTGCAAATAAGGAGGATTGGAGGTGACACAGAGCAGTTAAGAAATTCTGTGTTTAAATCTGGATATGTTTCTCCGTGCGAGCAGACGGTTCAGTGTGCTTAACTTGCTCCTCTTCTAGCTCAAAGTCTAAACTGCGTCATGATATAGAAATGTGCATGCACCCTGACAGGCCAAGCCCTCAGATATCAACGTTGGGGTATGATTTGTCAGTTGACAACTTCTAGCTATACTTTAGCGGACCCTAAACGTGACGGACTTAGTGTGTAAGATACTGGAAGGATTACTTCTGGTACGACACCTACAACAGCTATAAAATAGAAAGCTCCTGATTAAAACCCTAAGAGGGCTGCCAACCGTGACTGGAATAAACACCGTCGCGTTCTGACTTTACAGCGATTATAAAGGCCAGTCTCTTAACATTAGCAATTCCGTTCGATTTGTACATTTTTTTTTTTACCATAGAATAGTTACAATACTACGGTGGCTTAATAGGGACCTAGGAAAGGAAACAAGTCTGCTCAAATCTGAAAAATTTGGACTTTTTGTCTCTACATTTGGACTTTTGTTATTGGATCCAAATTTTGAAGGGAAAAAAAGAGGCAACATTTGAGATAAAAAGACAACATTGTGAGATTTCGGGACACTGTTTTTCTTTCCTATGTCCTCATTAAGCCACCGTACAATGCTGACATATTGTGCACACAAAATTAAACTGCCGCATGCAACCATCACAGTAGTCTACTGCTGTACACATGTAAGTAAAGGTTTAGTAGCTACAGCGTGATAGTCTGGCGTCTATCTTGTCCGTGCGCGCATGCAAACAGTGATACAAGAGCGCCCACTAGAATATCGGCACAAAATCAGAAGCGCGCGCTCCGAAATATTTGTCTGCATTGCATGCTGTATGTACATAATACCTCCGTGCGCGCGTGTGCGTTGATCTATATACCAGTGTTTACTATACCGTCATACACAGTGGTTTTCAATGGAAAATATTTGTTGTCATTTTGTAGGCGTTCATATCAACACGTACTGTACTGTACTGGGCAGTTCTCTCTCCATTGCAAGCAGTGTAGTCTAGACGTTGGATATATCTTGACGTCGTTCTTCGCCTTAATTTAGTGTGTTCGAACGACTCCAATGACGGCCCGGGGTTGCAGAGAAGAAAAGGACGACATTTGAAGACATAGTTAACATAACGTGATTACGGTTAGTGATATTTTACATGATCTGAAGTTTTCTGTATGCATGTGTGTCTGTCTGTGAAGTTAGCCTATACATAGTCTGCACAGTATACCTAGTTTAGGCCTATCAGTATATGCCTTACTTTTGACTTCAGTTTTATGCACAACGAGAACAGTGTTACGTCATGGACATGTACCTATTAGCAACTGAGGCATTTTGACGGCACTTATAATGATTTCTGAGATCAGTGTAGAAAAGTCTGTAGGAGAGTTAAAATCATGTTCGGTCGGGATTGCGCCAGTAATATGTCGGTTACTTCTTGTAGGTGCCAGACGTGGCACGAGAAGTTGAGAGCGCCATCGATGGCCATCTTCTACATGTCATCTATTCATTAGCGGCAGGGCTATTATTCACGATGTTACCATAGCAATGGAGCGTTAGATTCGAACGGAGCTATTTTTTAAACGAATAAACAAGTCCCATGGAATTGTCGTGAATTTCATATTTGTTTTGCTCATAATACGTTAAATACAGAGTTAAAGCTAGATAAGGTAGAAATTAGATAGATTTATTCGACAATGAGTAAAGTTTACCAGTAGAAAGTCCTAGTATGTCATAATTGAAACCTCCACGCTACTAGGTTTAATTCTCGACTATGTCTGCTGTATCCGCATTATCTGCTTCGTGTACCGTCATGAATACCGCACATTTCGATCGTTTTTAATGCACGGAGAGCTCGTGGCATTGTTTATGACGTTACCGTAACTGTTTGTATCACATTGTCTTTCAAACGCCTGCCTCAGTAAATCAGCATTTAAGAAATGTGAAGTTGTTCTAACAGGAGCATAGCTGTTTCCACATTTAACGGTTTATAAGGGCTAAGTAATGACACAACATTCCCGAAGAACAAATATTATCAAGCTTGTCAGAAAAGACGTCGCGGTGGCCTTACACTGTACAAAAGAAGCCTTTCTTTTGTAGGTACAGTTTTCGTCCTTATGTATACTTTCATTAAAATTTCCAGTGAAAGGCGACGAGCGAGACGGAAATCAAATTTACTATTCACTCTTAAGTTCCGATCGGTTTCTATTGACAAGTTGTGCAAAATTTTGCAACGACCTACCTACTGTGTTTACGCGAAACAAAATACCAAATAGAAACAACCCCCCCCCCCCAATAAAAAAACAGACAAACAAACAAAGCAAAACACATTTAAAACACCATGTATATACATGCAGATATTAACAACAACCCCCAAAAATAAATAATAATAATAACATATAAAATAAAATAGTGCTTCGGCGGGGAATCGAACCTAGGCAAACATGAGCATCAATTTAATCTTAAATAAATTGTGATTACTTAGCGAGAAAAAGATGAATGAAAAAGGCAATAATTAATTTGAATTATTGTTTTATAAAATTGAAGACAGAAAGCTAAAATTAACAAGAGATTACGCCTCATCGAGGCCATGGTTTCACTGAACGTTGAACATCAACCCAGTCCGAATCGACGTGAGCTCTCCATTGCAAGTCAGCTAGCCCACTTCTGGCCCGAAGGCCGGACTCTCATCGTAATCTCCCGGATGCTTTTGCGAACTAAGGGAGGATACGGAATTGGGATCCTAGGCCCGTATAAAAATTCCACCTTGGCGATGCCATTATAAACAAAGCAGTGTCTGTCATCCGATCGGCGCGATTCACACAGCCTGACAACAAACACCGACGCGCAGTGCTGTCTTCCAACCGTTCAGGCCACCACGCCAGCCTGTTGATTCTTGGGTCGAAATAATACTTAGAGTTCCAGATTGTTCCAAAACAATGTGATATGAATGCATACCATGCCCCAACTGGAGTATTGTACATTCGCACAAAAGTTTAACCGTGAAAAAAAAAAACGAAAAAAAAAACAAGAAAAACAAAAACACGAAAAGACAAGTAAAGCAAAAGCACACACACACACTAGACGTAAAATGACCTAACGCAGTGCTTGAAGTTTTGGCATATTTCCAGTCACCACGATCGTTTTGAATGTCTTGATGTGGAAGCGCCTAAATCAAAGTAGAGATGGTGTGCAAATAAGGAGGATTGGAGGTGACACAGAGCAGTTAAGAAATTCTGTGTTTAAATCTGGATATGTTTCTCCGTGCGAGCAGACGGTTCAGTGTGCTTAACTTGCTCCTCTTCTAGCTCAAAGTCTAAACTGCGTCATGATATAGAAATGTGCATGCACCCTGACAGGCCAAGCCCTCAGATATCAACGTTGGGGTATGATTTGTCAGTTGACAACTTCTAGCTATACTTTAGCGGACCCTAAACGTGACGGACTTAGTGTGTAAGATACTGGAAGGATTACTTCTGGTACGACACCTACAACAGCTATAAAATAGAAAGCTCCTGATTAAAACCCTAAGAGGGCTGCCAACCGTGACTGGAATAAACACCGTCGCGTTCTGACTTTACAGCGATTATAAAGGCCAGTCTCTTAACATTAGCAATTCCGTTCGATTTGTACATTTTTTTTTTACCATAGAATAGTTACAATACTACGGTGGCTTAATAGGGACCTAGGAAAGGAAACAAGTCTGCTCAAATCTGAAAAATTTGGACTTTTTGTCTCTACATTTGGACTTTTGTTATTGGATCCAAATTTTGAAGGGAAAAAAAGAGGCAACATTTGAGATAAAAAGACAACATTGTGAGATTTCGGGACACTGTTTTTCTTTCCTATGTCCTCATTAAGCTACCGTACAATGCTGACATATTGTGCACACAAAATTAAACTGCCGCATGCAACCATCACAGTAGTCTACTGCTGTACACATGTAAGTAAAGGTTTAGTAGCTACAGCGTGATAGTCTGGCGTCTATCTTGTCCGTGCGCGCATGCAAACAGTGATACAAGAGCGCCCACTAGAATATCGGCACAAAATCAGAAGCGCGCGCTCCGAAATATTTGTCTGCATTGCATGCTGTATGTACATAATACCTCCGTGCGCGCGTGTGCGTTGATCTATATACCAGTGTTTACTATACCGTCATACACAGTGGTTTTCAATGGAAAATATTTGTTGTCATTTTGTAGGCGTTCATATCAACACGTACTGTACTGTACTGGGCAGTTCTCTCTCCATTGCAAGCAGTGTAGTCTAGACGTTGGATATATCTTGACGTCGTTCTTCGCCTTAATTTAGTGTGTTCGAACGACTCCAATGACGGCCCGGGGTTGCAGAGAAGAAAAGGACGACATTTGAAGACATAGTTAACATAACGTGATTACGGTTAGTGATATTTTACATGATCTGAAGTTTTCTGTATGCATGTGTGTCTGTCTGTGAAGTTAGCCTATACATAGTCTGCACAGTATACCTAGTTTAGGCCTATCAGTATATGCCTTACTTTTGACTTCAGTTTTATGCACAACGAGAACAGTGTTACGTCATGGACATGTACCTATTAGCAACTGAGGCATTTTGACGGCACTTATAATGATTTCTGAGATCAGTGTAGAAAAGTCTGTAGGAGAGTTAAAATCATGTTCGGTCGGGATTGCGCCAGTAATATGTCGGTTACTTCTTGTAGGTGCCAGACGTGGCACGAGAAGTTGAGAGCGCCATCGATGGCCATCTTCTACATGTCATCTATTCATTAGCGGCAGGGCTATTATTCACGATGTTACCATAGCAATGGAGCGTTAGATTCGAACGGAGCTATTTTTTAAACGAATAAACAAGTCCCATGGAATTGTCGTGAATTTCATATTTGTTTTGCTCATAATACGTTAAATACAGAGTTAAAGCTAGATAAGGTAGAAATTAGATAGATTTATTCGACAATGAGTAAAGTTTACCAGTAGAAAGTCCTAGTATGTCATAATTGAAACCTCCACGCTACTAGGTTTAATTCTCGACTATGTCTGCTGTATCCGCATTATCTGCTTTGTGTACCGTCATGAATACCGCACATTTCGATCGTTTTTAATGCACGGAGAGCTCGTGGCATTGTTTATGACGTTACCGTACCTGTTTGTATCACATTGTCTTTCAAACGCCTGCCTCAGTAAATCAGCATTTAAGAAATGTGAAGTTGTTCTAACAGGAGCATAGCTGTTTCCACATTTAACGGTTTATAAAGGCTAAGTAATGACACAACATTCCCGAAGAACAAATATTATCAAGCTTGTCAGAAAAGACGTCGCGGTGGCCTTACACTGTACAAAAGAAGCCTTTCTTTTGTAGGTACAGTTTTCGTCCTTATGTATACTTTCATTAAAATTTCCAGTGAAAGGCGACGAGCGAGACGGAAATCAAATTTACTATTCACTCTTAAGTTCCGATCGGTTTCTATTGACAAGTTGTGCAAAATTTTGCAATGACCTACCTACTGTGTTTACGCGAAACAAAATACCAAATAGAAACAACCCCCCCCCCCCAATAAAAAAACAGACAAACAAACAAAGCAAAACACATTTAAAACACCATGTATATACATGCAGATATTAACAACAACCCCCAAAAATAAATAATAATAATAACATATAAAATAAAATAGTGCTTCGGCGGGGAATCGAACCTAGGCAAACATGAGCATCAATTTAATCTTAAATAAATTGTGATTACTTAGCGAGAAAAAGATGAATGAAAAAGGCAATAATTAATTTGAATTATTGTTTTATAAAATTGAAGACAGAAAGCTAAAATTAACAAGAGATTACGCCTCATCGAGGCCATGGTTTCACTGAACGTTGAACATCAACCCAGTCCGAATCGACGTGAGCTCTCCATTGCAAGTCAGCTAGCCCACTTCTGGCCCGAAGGCCGGACTCTCATCGTAATCTCCCGGATGCTTTTGCGAACTAAGGGAGGATACGGAATTGGGATCCTAGGCCCGTATAAAAATTCCACCTTGGCGATGCCATTATAAACAAAGCAGTGTCTGTCATCCGATCGGCGCGATTCACACAGCCTGACAACAAACACCGACGCGCAGTGCTGTCTTCCAACCGTTCAGGCCACCACGCCAGCCTGTTGATTCTTGGGTCGAAATAATACTTAGAGTTCCAGATTGTTCCAAAACAATGTGATATGAATGCATACCATGCCCCAACTGGAGTATTGTACATTCGCACAAAAGTTTAACCGTGAAAAAAAAAAAACGAAAAAAAAAACAAGAAAAACAAAAACACGAAAAGACAAGTAAAGCAAAAGCACACACACACACTAGACGTAAAATGACCTAACGCAGTGCTTGAAGTTTTGGCATATTTCCAGTCACCACGATCGTTTTGAATGTCTTGATGTGGAAGCGCCTAAATCAAAGTAGAGATGGTGTGCAAATAAGGAGGATTGGAGGTGACACAGAGCAGTTAAGAAATTCTGTGTTTAAATCTGGATATGTTTCTCCGTGCGAGCAGACGGTTCAGTGTGCTTAACTTGCTCCTCTTCTAGCTCAAAGTCTAAACTGCGTCATGATATAGAAATGTGCATGCACCCTGACAGGCCAAGCCCTCAGATATCAACGTTGGGGTATGATTTGTCAGTTGACAACTTCTAGCTATACTTTAGCCGACCCTAAACGTGACGGACTTAGTGTGTAAGATACTGGAAGGATTACTTCTGGTACGACACCTACAACAGCTATAAAATAGAAAGCTCCTGATTAAAACCCTAAGAGGGCTGCCAACCGTGACTGGAATAAACACCGTCGCGTTCTGACTTTACAGCGATTATAAAGGCCAGTCTCTTAACATTAGCAATTCCGTTCGATTTGTACATTTTTTTTTTTACCATAGAATAGTTACAATACTACGGTGGCTTAATAGGGACCTAGGAAAGGAAACAAGTCTGCTCAAATCTGAAAAATTTGGACTTTTTGTCTCTACATTTGGACTTTTGTTATTGGATCCAAATTTTGAAGGGAAAAAAAGAGGCAACATTTGAGATAAAAAGACAACATTGTGAGATTTCGGGACACTGTTTTTCTTTCCTATGTCCTCATTAAGCCACCGTACAATGCTGACATATTGTGCACACAAAATTAAACTGCCGCATGCAACCATCACAGTAGTCTACTGCTGTACACATGTAAGTAAAGGTTTAGTAGCTACAGCGTGATAGTCTGGCGTCTATCTTGTCCGTGCGCGCATGCAAACAGTGATACAAGAGCGCCCACTAGAATATCGGCACAAAATCAGAAGCGCGCGCTCCGAAATATTTGTCTGCATTGCATGCTGTATGTACATAATACCTCCGTGCGCGCGTGTGCGTTGATCTATATACCAGTGTTTACTATACCGTCATACACAGTGGTTTTCAATGGAAAATATTTGTTGTCATTTTGTAGGCGTTCATATCAACACGTACTGTACTGTACTGGGCAGTTCTCTCTCCATTGCAAGCAGTGTAGTCTAGACGTTGGATATATCTTGACGTCGTTCTTCGCCTTAATTTAGTGTGTTCGAACGACTCCAATGACGGCCCGGGGTTGCAGAGAAGAAAAGGACGACATTTGAAGACATAGTTAACATAACGTGATTACGGTTAGTGATATTTTACATGATCTGAAGTTTTCTGTATGCATGTGTGTCTGTCTGTGAAGTTAGCCTATACATAGTCTGCACAGTATACCTAGTTTAGGCCTATCAGTATATGCCTTACTTTTGACTTCAGTTTTATGCACAACGAGAACAGTGTTACGTCATGGACATGTACCTATTAGCAACTGAGGCATTTTGACGGCACTTATAATGATTTCTGAGATCAGTGTAGAAAAGTCTGTAGGAGAGTTAAAATCATGTTCGGTCGGGATTGCGCCAGTAATATGTCGGTTACTTCTTGTAGGTGCCAGACGTGGCACGAGAAGTTGAGAGCGCCATCGATGGCCATCTTCTACATGTCATCTATTCATTAGCGGCAGGGCTATTATTCACGATGTTACCATAGCAATGGAGCGTTAGATTCGAACGGAGCTATTTTTTAAACGAATAAACAAGTCCCATGGAATTGTCGTGAATTTCATATTTGTTTTGCTCATAATACGTTAAATACAGAGTTAAAGCTAGATAAGGTAGAAATTAGATAGATTTATTCGACAATGAGTAAAGTTTACCAGTAGAAAGTCCTAGTATGTCATAATTGAAACCTCCACGCTACTAGGTTTAATTCTCGACTATGTCTGCTGTATCCGCATTATCTGCTTTGTGTACCGTCATGAATACCGCACATTTCGATCGTTTTTAATGCACGGAGAGCTCGTGGCATTGTTTATGACGTTACCGTACCTGTTTGTATCACATTGTCTTTCAAACGCCTGCCTCAGTAAATCAGCATTTAAGAAATGTGAAGTTGTTCTAACAGGAGCATAGCTGTTTCCACATTTAACGGTTTATAAAGGCTAAGTAATGACACAACATTCCCGAAGAACAAATATTATCAAGCTTGTCAGAAAAGACGTCGCGGTGGCCTTACACTGTACAAAAGAAGCCTTTCTTTTGTAGGTACAGTTTTCGTCCTTATGTATACTTTCATTAAAATTTCCAGTGAAAGGCGACGAGCGAGACGGAAATCAAATTTACTATTCACTCTTAAGTTCCGATCGGTTTCTATTGACAAGTTGTGCAAAATTTTGCAATGACCTACCTACTGTGTTTACGCGAAACAAAATACCAAATAGAAACAACCCCCCCCCCCCAATAAAAAAAAACAGACAAACAAACAAAGCAAAACACATTTAAAACACCATGTATATACATGCAGATATTAACAACAACCCCCAAAAATAAATAATAATAATAACATATAAAATAAAATAGTGCTTCGGCGGGGAATCGAACCTAGGCAAACATGAGCATCAATTTAATCTTAAATAAATTGTGATTACTTAGCGAGAAAAAGATGAATGAAAAAGGCAATAATTAATTTGAATTATTGTTTTATAAAATTGAAGACAGAAAGCTAAAATTAACAAGAGATTACGCCTCATCGAGGCCATGGTTTCACTGAACGTTGAACATCAACCCAGTCCGAATCGACGTGAGCTCTCCATTGCAAGTCAGCTAGCCCACTTCTGGCCCGAAGGCCGGACTCTCATCGTAATCTCCCGGATGCTTTTGCGAACTAAGGGAGGATACGGAATTGGGATCCTAGGCCCGTATAAAAATTCCACCTTGGCGATGCCATTATAAACAAAGCAGTGTCTGTCATCCGATCGGCGCGATTCACACAGCCTGACAACAAACACCGACGCGCAGTGCTGTCTTCCAACCGTTCAGGCCACCACGCCAGCCTGTTGATTCTTGGGTCGAAATAATACTTAGAGTTCCAGATTGTTCCAAAACAATGTGATATGAATGCATACCATGCCCCAACTGGAGTATTGTACATTCGCACAAAAGTTTAACCGTGAAAAAAAAAAAACGAAAAAAAAAACAAGAAAAACAAAAACACGAAAAGACAAGTAAAGCAAAAGCACACACACGCACTAGACGTAAAATGACCTAACGCAGTGCTTGAAGTTTTGGCATATTTCCAGTCACCACGATCGTTTTGAATGTCTTGATGTGGAAGCGCCTAAATCAAAGTAGAGATGGTGTGCAAATAAGGAGGATTGGAGGTGACACAGAGCAGTTAAGAAATTCTGTGTTTAAATCTGGATATGTTTCTCCGTGCGAGCAGACGGTTCAGTGTGCTTAACTTGCTCCTCTTCTAGCTCAAAGTCTAAACTGCGTCATGATATAGAAATGTGCATGCACCCTGACAGGCCAAGCCCTCAGATATCAACGTTGGGGTATGATTTGTCAGTTGACAACTTCTAGCTATACTTTAGCGGACCCTAAACGTGACGGACTTAGTGTGTAAGATACTGGAAGGATTACTTCTGGTACGACACCTACAACAGCTATAAAATAGAAAGCTCCTGATTAAAACCCTAAGAGGGCTGCCAACCGTGACTGGAATAAACACCGTCGCGTTCTGACTTTACAGCGATTATAAAGGCCAGTCTCTTAACATTAGCAATTCCGTTCGATTTGTACATTTTTTTTTTACCATAGAATAGTTACAATACTACGGTGGCTTAATAGGGACCTAGGAAAGGAAACAAGTCTGCTCAAATCTGAAAAATTTGGACTTTTTGTCTCTACATTTGGACTTTTGTTATTGGATCCAAATTTTGAAGGGAAAAAAAGAGGCAACATTTGAGATAAAAAGACAACATTGTGAGATTTCGGGACACTGTTTTTCTTTCCTATGTCCTCATTAAGCCACCGTACAATGCTGACATATTGTGCACACAAAATTAAACTGCCGCATGCAACCATCACAGTAGTCTACTGCTGTACACATGTAAGTAAAGGTTTAGTAGCTACAGCGTGATAGTCTGGCGTCTATCTTGTCCGTGCGCGCATGCAAACAGTGATACAAGAGCGCCCACTAGAATATCGGCACAAAATCAGAAGCGCGCGCTCCGAAATATTTGTCTGCATTGCATGCTGTATGTACATAATACCTCCGTGCGCGCGTGTGCGTTGATCTATATACCAGTGTTTACTATACCGTCATACACAGTGGTTTTCAATGGAAAATATTTGTTGTCATTTTGTAGGCGTTCATATCAACACGTACTGTACTGTACTGGGCAGTTCTCTCTCCATTGCAAGCAGTGTAGTCTAGACGTTGGATATATCTTGACGTCGTTCTTCGCCTTAATTTAGTGTGTTCGAACGACTCCAATGACGGCCCGGGGTTGCAGAGAAGAAAAGGACGACATTTGAAGACATAGTTAACATAACGTGATTACGGTTAGTGATATTTTACATGATCTGAAGTTTTCTGTATGCATGTGTGTCTGTCTGTGAAGTTAGCCTATACATAGTCTGCACAGTATACCTAGTTTAGGCCTATCAGTATATGCCTTACTTTTGACTTCAGTTTTATGCACAACGAGAACAGTGTTACGTCATGGACATGTACCTATTAGCAACTGAGGCATTTTGACGGCACTTATAATGATTTCTGAGATCAGTGTAGAAAAGTCTGTAGGAGAGTTAAAATCATGTTCGGTCGGGATTGCGCCAGTAATATGTCGGTTACTTCTTGTAGGTGCCAGACGTGGCACGAGAAGTTGAGAGCGCCATCGATGGCCATCTTCTACATGTCATCTATTCATTAGCGGCAGGGCTATTATTCACGATGTTACCATAGCAATGGAGCGTTAGATTCGAACGGAGCTATTTTTTAAACGAATAAACAAGTCCCATGGAATTGTCGTGAATTTCATATTTGTTTTGCTCATAATACGTTAAATACAGAGTTAAAGCTAGATAAGGTAGAAATTAGATAGATTTATTCGACAATGAGTAAAGTTTACCAGTAGAAAGTCCTAGTATGTCATAATTGAAACCTCCACGCTACTAGGTTTAATTCTCGACTATGTCTGCTGTATCCGCATTATCTGCTTCGTGTACCGTCATGAATACCGCACATTTCGATCGTTTTTAATGCACGGAGAGCTCGTGGCATTGTTTATGACGTTACCGTAACTGTTTGTATCACATTGTCTTTCAAACGCCTGCCTCAGTAAATCAGCATTTAAGAAATGTGAAGTTGTTCTAACAGGAGCATAGCTGTTTCCACATTTAACGGTTTATAAAGGCTAAGTAATGACACAACATTCCCGAAGAACAAATATTATCAAGCTTGTCAGAAAAGACGTCGCGGTGGCCTTACACTGTACAAAAGAAGCCTTTCTTTTGTAGGTACAGTTTTCGTCCTTATGTATACTTTCATTAAAATTTCCAGTGAAAGGCGACGAGCGAGACGGAAATCAAATTTACTATTCACTCTTAAGTTCCGATCGGTTTCTATTGACAAGTTGTGCAAAATTTTGCAATGACCTACCTACTGTGTTTACGCGAAACAAAATACCAAATAGAAACAACCCCCCCCCCCCAATAAAAAAACAGACAAACAAACAAAGCAAAACACATTTAAAACACCATGTATATACATGCAGATATTAACAACAACCCCCAAAAATAAATAATAATAATAACATATAAAATAAAATAGTGCTTCGGCGGGGAATCGAACCTAGGCAAACATGAGCATCAATTTAATCTTAAATAAATTGTGATTACTTAGCGAGAAAAAGATGAATGAAAAAGGCAATAATTAATTTGAATTATTGTTTTATAAAATTGAAGACAGAAAGCTAAAATTAACAAGAGATTACGCCTCATCGAGGCCATGGTTTCACTGAACGTTGAACATCAACCCAGTCCGAATCGACGTGAGCTCTCCATTGCAAGTCAGCTAGCCCACTTCTGGCCCGAAGGCCGGACTCTCATCGTAATCTCCCGGATGCTTTTGCGAACTAAGGGAGGATACGGAATTGGGATCCTAGGCCCGTATAAAAATTCCACCTTGGCGATGCCATTATAAACAAAGCAGTGTCTGTCATCCGATCGGCGCGATTCACACAGCCTGACAACAAACACCGACGCGCAGTGCTGTCTTCCAACCGTTCAGGCCACCACGCCAGCCTGTTGATTCTTGGGTCGAAATAATACTTAGAGTTCCAGATTGTTCCAAAACAATGTGATATGAATGCATACCATGCCCCAACTGGAGTATTGTACATTCGCACAAAAGTTTAACCGTGAAAAAAAAAAAACGAAAAAAAAAACAAGAAAAACAAAAACACGAAAAGACAAGTAAAGCAAAAGCACACACACACACTAGACGTAAAATGACCTAACGCAGTGCTTGAAGTTTTGGCATATTTCCAGTCACCACGATCGTTTTGAATGTCTTGATGTGGAAGCGCCTAAATCAAAGTAGAGATGGTGTGCAAATAAGGAGGATTGGAGGTGACACAGAGCAGTTAAGAAATTCTGTGTTTAAATCTGGATATGTTTCTCCGTGCGAGCAGACGGTTCAGTGTGCTTAACTTGCTCCTCTTCTAGCTCAAAGTCTAAACTGCGTCATGATATAGAAATGTGCATGCACCCTGACAGGCCAAGCCCTCAGATATCAACGTTGGGGTATGATTTGTCAGTTGACAACTTCTAGCTATACTTTAGCGGACCCTAAACGTGACGGACTTAGTGTGTAAGATACTGGAAGGATTACTTCTGGTACGACACCTACAACAGCTATAAAATAGAAAGCTCCTGATTAAAACCCTAAGAGGGCTGCCAACCGTGACTGGAATAAACACCGTCGCGTTCTGACTTTACAGCGATTATAAAGGCCAGTCTCTTAACATTAGCAATTCCGTTCGATTTGTACATTTTTTTTTTACCATAGAATAGTTACAATACTACGGTGGCTTAATAGGGACCTAGGAAAGGAAACAAGTCTGCTCAAATCTGAAAAATTTGGACTTTTTGTCTCTACATTTGGACTTTTGTTATTGGATCCAAATTTTGAAGGGAAAAAAAGAGGCAACATTTGAGATAAAAAGACAACATTGTGAGATTTCGGGACACTGTTTTTCTTTCCTATGTCCTCATTAAGCCACCGTACAATGCTGACATATTGTGCACACAAAATTAAACTGCCGCATGCAACCATCACAGTAGTCTACTGCTGTACACATGTAAGTAAAGGTTTAGTAGCTACAGCGTGATAGTCTGGCGTCTATCTTGTCCGTGCGCGCATGCAAACAGTGATACAAGAGCGCCCACTAGAATATCGGCACAAAATCAGAAGCGCGCGCTCCGAAATATTTGTCTGCATTGCATGCTGTATGTACATAATACCTCCGTGCGCGCGTGTGCGTTGATCTATATACCAGTGTTTACTATACCGTCATACACAGTGGTTTTCAATGGAAAATATTTGTTGTCATTTTGTAGGCGTTCATATCAACACGTACTGTACTGTACTGGGCAGTTCTCTCTCCATTGCAAGCAGTGTAGTCTAGACGTTGGATATATCTTGACGTCGTTCTTCGCCTTAATTTAGTGTGTTCGAACGACTCCAATGACGGCCCGGGGTTGCAGAGAAGAAAAGGACGACATTTGAAGACATAGTTAACATAACGTGATTACGGTTAGTGATATTTTACATGATCTGAAGTTTTCTGTATGCATGTGTGTCTGTCTGTGAAGTTAGCCTATACATAGTCTGCACAGTATACCTAGTTTAGGCCTATCAGTATATGCCTTACTTTTGACTTCAGTTTTATGCACAACGAGAACAGTGTTACGTCATGGACATGTACCTATTAGCAACTGAGGCATTTTGACGGCACTTATAATGATTTCTGAGATCAGTGTAGAAAAGTCTGTAGGAGAGTTAAAATCATGTTCGGTCGGGATTGCGCCAGTAATATGTCGGTTACTTCTTGTAGGTGCCAGACGTGGCACGAGAAGTTGAGAGCGCCATCGATGGCCATCTTCTACATGTCATCTATTCATTAGCGGCAGGGCTATTATTCACGATGTTACCATAGCAATGGAGCGTTAGATTCGAACGGAGCTATTTTTTAAACGAATAAACAAGTCCCATGGAATTGTCGTGAATTTCATATTTGTTTTGCTCATAATACGTTAAATACAGAGTTAAAGCTAGATAAGGTAGAAATTAGATAGATTTATTCGACAATGAGTAAAGTTTACCAGTAGAAAGTCCTAGTATGTCATAATTGAAACCTCCACGCTACTAGGTTTAATTCTCGACTATGTCTGCTGTATCCGCATTATCTGCTTTGTGTACCGTCATGAATACCGCACATTTCGATCGTTTTTAATGCACGGAGAGCTCGTGGCATTGTTTATGACGTTACCGTACCTGTTTGTATCACATTGTCTTTCAAACGCCTGCCTCAGTAAATCAGCATTTAAGAAATGTGAAGTTGTTCTAACAGGAGCATAGCTGTTTCCACATTTAACGGTTTATAAAGGCTAAGTAATGACACAACATTCCCGAAGAACAAATATTATCAAGCTTGTCAGAAAAGACGTCGCGGTGGCCTTACACTGTACAAAAGAAGCCTTTCTTTTGTAGGTACAGTTTTCGTCCTTATGTATACTTTCATTAAAATTTCCAGTGAAAGGCGACGAGCGAGACGGAAATCAAATTTACTATTCACTCTTAAGTTCCGATCGGTTTCTATTGACAAGTTGTGCAAAATTTTGCAATGACCTACCTACTGTGTTTACGCGAAACAAAATACCAAATAGAAACAACCCCCCCCCCCCCCCAATAAAAAAACAGACAAACAAACAAAGCAAAACACATTTAAAACACCATGTATATACATGCAGATATTAACAACAACCCCCAAAAATAAATAATAATAATAACATATAAAATAAAATAGTGCTTCGGCGGGGAATCGAACCTAGGCAAACATGAGCATCAATTTAATCTTAAATAAATTGTGATTACTTAGCGAGAAAAAGATGAATGAAAAAGGCAATAATTAATTTGAATTATTGTTTTATAAAATTGAAGACAGAAAGCTAAAATTAACAAGAGATTACGCCTCATCGAGGCCATGGTTTCACTGAACGTTGAACATCAACCCAGTCCGAATCGACGTGAGCTCTCCATTGCAAGTCAGCTAGCCCACTTCTGGCCCGAAGGCCGGACTCTCATCGTAATCTCCCGGATGCTTTTGCGAACTAAGGGAGGATACGGAATTGGGATCCTAGGCCCGTATAAAAATTCCACCTTGGCGATGCCATTATAAACAAAGCAGTGTCTGTCATCCGATCGGCGCGATTCACACAGCCTGACAACAAACACCGACGCGCAGTGCTGTCTTCCAACCGTTCAGGCCACCACGCCAGCCTGTTGATTCTTGGGTCGAAATAATACTTAGAGTTCCAGATTGTTCCAAAACAATGTGATATGAATGCATACCATGCCCCAACTGGAGTATTGTACATTCGCACAAAAGTTTAACCGTGAAAAAAAAAAAACGAAAAAAAAAACAAGAAAAACAAAAACACGAAAAGACAAGTAAAGCAAAAGCACACACACACACTAGACGTAAAATGACCTAACGCAGTGCTTGAAGTTTTGGCATATTTCCAGTCACCACGATCGTTTTGAATGTCTTGATGTGGAAGCGCCTAAATCAAAGTAGAGATGGTGTGCAAATAAGGAGGATTGGAGGTGACACAGAGCAGTTAAGAAATTCTGTGTTTAAATCTGGATATGTTTCTCCGTGCGAGCAGACGGTTCAGTGTGCTTAACTTGCTCCTCTTCTAGCTCAAAGTCTAAACTGCGTCATGATATAGAAATGTGCATGCACCCTGACAGGCCAAGCCCTCAGATATCAACGTTGGGGTATGATTTGTCAGTTGACAACTTCTAGCTATACTTTAGCGGACCCTAAACGTGACGGACTTAGTGTGTAAGATACTGGAAGGATTACTTCTGGTACGACACCTACAACAGCTATAAAATAGAAAGCTCCTGATTAAAACCCTAAGAGGGCTGCCAACCGTGACTGGAATAAACACCGTCGCGTTCTGACTTTACAGCGATTATAAAGGCCAGTCTCTTAACATTAGCAATTCCGTTCGATTTGTACATTTTTTTTTTTACCATAGAATAGTTACAATACTACGGTGGCTTAATAGGGACCTAGGAAAGGAAACAAGTCTGCTCAAATCTGAAAAATTTGGACTTTTTGTCTCTACATTTGGACTTTTGTTATTGGATCCAAATTTTGAAGGGAAAAAAAGAGGCAACATTTGAGATAAAAAGACAACATTGTGAGATTTCGGGACACTGTTTTTCTTTCCTATGTCCTCATTAAGCCACCGTACAATGCTGACATATTGTGCACACAAAATTAAACTGCCGCATGCAACCATCACAGTAGTCTACTGCTGTACACATGTAAGTAAAGGTTTAGTAGCTACAGCGTCATAGTCTGGCGTCTATCTTGTCCGTGCGCGCATGCAAACAGTGATACAAGAGCGCCCACTAGAATATCGGCACAAAATCAGAAGCGCGCGCTCCGAAATATTTGTCTGCATTGCATGCTGTATGTACATAATACCTCCGTGCGCGCGTGTGCGTTGATCTATATACCAGTGTTTACTATACCGTCATACACAGTGGTTTTCAATGGAAAATATTTGTTGTCATTTTGTAGGCGTTCATATCAACACGTACTGTACTGTACTGGGCAGTTCTCTCTCCATTGCAAGCAGTGTAGTCTAGACGTTGGATATATCTTGACGTCGTTCTTCGCCTTAATTTAGTGTGTTCGAACGACTCCAATGACGGCCCGGGGTTGCAGAGAAGAAAAGGACGACATTTGAAGACATAGTTAACATAACGTGATTACGGTTAGTGATATTTTACATGATCTGAAGTTTTCTGTATGCATGTGTGTCTGTCTGTGAAGTTAGCCTATACATAGTCTGCACAGTATACCTAGTTTAGGCCTATCAGTATATGCCTTACTTTTGACTTCAGTTTTATGCACAACGAGAACAGTGTTACGTCATGGACATGTACCTATTAGCAACTGAGGCATTTTGACGGCACTTATAATGATTTCTGAGATCAGTGTAGAAAAGTCTGTAGGAGAGTTAAAATCATGTTCGGTCGGGATTGCGCCAGTAATATGTCGGTTACTTCTTGTAGGTGCCAGACGTGGCACGAGAAGTTGAGAGCGCCATCGATGGCCATCTTCTACATGTCATCTATTCATTAGCGGCAGGGCTATTATTCACGATGTTACCATAGCAATGGAGCGTTAGATTCGAACGGAGCTATTTTTTAAACGAATAAACAAGTCCCATGGAATTGTCGTGAATTTCATATTTGTTTTGCTCATAATACGTTAAATACAGAGTTAAAGCTAGATAAGGTAGAAATTAGATAGATTTATTCGACAATGAGTAAAGTTTACCAGTAGAAAGTCCTAGTATGTCATAATTGAAACCTCCACGCTACTAGGTTTAATTCTCGACTATGTCTGCTGTATCCGCATTATCTGCTTTGTGTACCGTCATGAATACCGCACATTTCGATCGTTTTTAATGCACGGAGAGCTCGTGGCATTGTTTATGACGTTACCGTACCTGTTTGTATCACATTGTCTTTCAAACGCCTGCCTCAGTAAATCAGCATTTAAGAAATGTGAAGTTGTTCTAACAGGAGCATAGCTGTTTCCACATTTAACGGTTTATAAAGGCTAAGTAATGACACAACATTCCCGAAGAACAAATATTATCAAGCTTGTCAGAAAAGACGTCGCGGTGGCCTTACACTGTACAAAAGAAGCCTTTCTTTTGTAGGTACAGTTTTCGTCCTTATGTATACTTTCATTAAAATTTCCAGTGAAAGGCGACGAGCGAGACGGAAATCAAATTTACTATTCACTCTTAAGTTCCGATCGGTTTCTATTGACAAGTTGTGCAAAATTTTGCAATGACCTACCTACTGTGTTTACGCGAAACAAAATACCAAATAGAAACAACCCCCCACCCCCCCAATAAAAAAACAGACAAACAAACAAAGCAAAACACATTTAAAACACCATGTATATACATGCAGATATTAACAACAACCCCCAAAAATAAATAATAATAATAACATATAAAATAAAATAGTGCTTCGGCGGGGAATCGAACCTAGGCAAACATGAGCATCAATTTAATCTTAAATAAATTGTGATTACTTAGCGAGAAAAAGATGAATGAAAAAGGCAATAATTAATTTGAATTATTGTTTTATAAAATTGAAGACAGAAAGCTAAAATTAACAAGAGATTACGCCTCATCGAGGCCATGGTTTCACTGAACGTTGAACATCAACCCAGTCCGAATCGACGTGAGCTCTCCATTGCAAGTCAGCTAGCCCACTTCTGGCCCGAAGGCCGGACTCTCATCGTAATCTCCCGGATGCTTTTGCGAACTAAGGGAGGATACGGAATTGGGATCCTAGGCCCGTATAAAAATTCCACCTTGGCGATGCCATTATAAACAAAGCAGTGTCTGTCATCCGATCGGCGCGATTCACACAGCCTGACAACAAACACCGACGCGCAGTGCTGTCTTCCAACCGTTCAGGCCACCACGCCAGCCTGTTGATTCTTGGGTCGAAATAATACTTAGAGTTCCAGATTGTTCCAAAACAATGTGATATGAATGCATACCATGCCCCAACTGGAGTATTGTACATTCGCACAAAAGTTTAACCGTGAAAAAAAAAAAACGAAAAAAAAAACAAGAAAAACAAAAACACGAAAAGACAAGTAAAGCAAAAGCACACACACACACTAGACGTAAAATGACCTAACGCAGTGCTTGAAGTTTTGGCATATTTCCAGTCACCACGATCGTTTTGAATGTCTTGATGTGGAAGCGCCTAAATCAAAGTAGAGATGGTGTGCAAATAAGGAGGATTGGAGGTGACACAGAGCAGTTAAGAAATTCTGTGTTTAAATCTGGATATGTTTCTCCGTGCGAGCAGACGGTTCAGTGTGCTTAACTTGCTCCTCTTCTAGCTCAAAGTCTAAACTGCGTCATGATATAGAAATGTGCATGCACCCTGACAGGCCAAGCCCTCAGATATCAACGTTGGGGTATGATTTGTCAGTTGACAACTTCTAGCTATACTTTAGCGGACCCTAAACGTGACGGACTTAGTGTGTAAGATACTGGAAGGATTACTTCTGGTACGACACCTACAACAGCTATAAAATAGAAAGCTCCTGATTAAAACCCTAAGAGGGCTGCCAACCGTGACTGGAATAAACACCGTCGCGTTCTGACTTTACAGCGATTATAAAGGCCAGTCTCTTAACATTAGCAATTCCGTTCGATTTGTACATTTTTTTTTTTACCATAGAATAGTTACAATACTACGGTGGCTTAATAGGGACCTAGGAAAGGAAACAAGTCTGCTCAAATCTGAAAAATTTGGACTTTTTGTCTCTACATTTGGACTTTTGTTATTGGATCCAAATTTTGAAGGGAAAAAAAGAGGCAACATTTGAGATAAAAAGACAACATTGTGAGATTTCGGGACACTGTTTTTCTTTCCTATGTCCTCATTAAGCCACCGTACAATGCTGACATATTGTGCACACAAAATTAAACTGCCGCATGCAACCATCACAGTAGTCTACTGCTGTACACATGTAAGTAAAGGTTTAGTAGCTACAGCGTCATAGTCTGGCGTCTATCTTGTCCGTGCGCGCATGCAAACAGTGATACAAGAGCGCCCACTAGAATATCGGCACAAAATCAGAAGCGCGCGCTCCGAAATATTTGTCTGCATTGCATGCTGTATGTACATAATACCTCCGTGCGCGCGTGTGCGTTGATCTATATACCAGTGTTTACTATACCGTCATACACAGTGGTTTTCAATGGAAAATATTTGTTGTCATTTTGTAGGCGTTCATATCAACACGTACTGTACTGTACTGGGCAGTTCTCTCTCCATTGCAAGCAGTGTAGTCTAGACGTTGGATATATCTTGACGTCGTTCTTCGCCTTAATTTAGTGTGTTCGAACGACTCCAATGACGGCCCGGGGTTGCAGAGAAGAAAAGGACGACATTTGAAGACATAGTTAACATAACGTGATTACGGTTAGTGATATTTTACATGATCTGAAGTTTTCTGTATGCATGTGTGTCTGTCTGTGAAGTTAGCCTATACATAGTCTGCACAGTATACCTAGTTTAGGCCTATCAGTATATGCCTTACTTTTGACTTCAGTTTTATGCACAACGAGAACAGTGTTACGTCATGGACATGTACCTATTAGCAACTGAGGCATTTTGACGGCACTTATAATGATTTCTGAGATCAGTGTAGAAAAGTCTGTAGGAGAGTTAAAATCATGTTCGGTCGGGATTGCGCCAGTAATATGTCGGTTACTTCTTGTAGGTGCCAGACGTGGCACGAGAAGTTGAGAGCGCCATCGATGGCCATCTTCTACATGTCATCTATTCATTAGCGGCAGGGCTATTATTCACGATGTTACCATAGCAATGGAGCGTTAGATTCGAACGGAGCTATTTTTTAAACGAATAAACAAGTCCCATGGAATTGTCGTGAATTTCATATTTGTTTTGCTCATAATACGTTAAATACAGAGTTAAAGCTAGATAAGGTAGAAATTAGATAGATTTATTCGACAATGAGTAAAGTTTACCAGTAGAAAGTCCTAGTATGTCATAATTGAAACCTCCACGCTACTAGGTTTAATTCTCGACTATGTCTGCTGTATCCGCATTATCTGCTTTGTGTACCGTCATGAATACCGCACATTTCGATCGTTTTTAATGCACGGAGAGCTCGTGGCATTGTTTATGACGTTACCGTACCTGTTTGTATCACATTGTCTTTCAAACGCCTGCCTCAGTAAATCAGCATTTAAGAAATGTGAAGTTGTTCTAACAGGAGCATAGCTGTTTCCACATTTAACGGTTTATAAAGGCTAAGTAATGACACAACATTCCCGAAGAACAAATATTATCAAGCTTGTCAGAAAAGACGTCGCGGTGGCCTTACACTGTACAAAAGAAGCCTTTCTTTTGTAGGTACAGTTTTCGTCCTTATGTATACTTTCATTAAAATTTCCAGTGAAAGGCGACGAGCGAGACGGAAATCAAATTTACTATTCACTCTTAAGTTCCGATCGGTTTCTATTGACAAGTTGTGCAAAATTTTGCAATGACCTACCTACTGTGTTTACGCGAAACAAAATACCAAATAGAAACAACCCCCCCCCCCCCCCCAATAAAAAAACAGACAAACAAACAAAGCAAAACACATTTAAAACACCATGTATATACATGCAGATATTAACAACAACCCCCAAAAATAAATAATAATAATAACATATAAAATAAAATAGTGCTTCGGCGGGGAATCGAACCTAGGCAAACATGAGCATCAATTTAATCTTAAATAAATTGTGATTACTTAGCGAGAAAAAGATGAATGAAAAAGGCAATAATTAATTTGAATTATTGTTTTATAAAATTGAAGACAGAAAGCTAAAATTAACAAGAGATTACGCCTCATCGAGGCCATGGTTTCACTGAACGTTGAACATCAACCCAGTCCGAATCGACGTGAGCTCTCCATTGCAAGTCAGCTAGCCCACTTCTGGCCCGAAGGCCGGACTCTCATCGTAATCTCCCGGATGCTTTTGCGAACTAAGGGAGGATACGGAATTGGGATCCTAGGCCCGTATAAAAATTCCACCTTGGCGATGCCATTATAAACAAAGCAGTGTCTGTCATCCGATCGGCGCGATTCACACAGCCTGACAACAAACACCGACGCGCAGTGCTGTCTTCCAACCGTTCAGGCCACCACGCCAGCCTGTTGATTCTTGGGTCGAAATAATACTTAGAGTTCCAGATTGTTCCAAAACAATGTGATATGAATGCATACCATGCCCCAACTGGAGTATTGTACATTCGCACAAAAGTTTAACCGTGAAAAAAAAAAACGAAAAAAAAAACAAGAAAAACAAAAACACGAAAAGACAAGTAAAGCAAAAGCACACACACACACTAGACGTAAAATGACCTAACGCAGTGCTTGAAGTTTTGGCATATTTCCAGTCACCACGATCGTTTTGAATGTCTTGATGTGGAAGCGCCTAAATCAAAGTAGAGATGGTGTGCAAATAAGGAGGATTGGAGGTGACACAGAGCAGTTAAGAAATTCTGTGTTTAAATCTGGATATGTTTCTCCGTGCGAGCAGACGGTTCAGTGTGCTTAACTTGCTCCTCTTCTAGCTCAAAGTCTAAACTGCGTCATGATATAGAAATGTGCATGCACCCTGACAGGCCAAGCCCTCAGATATCAACGTTGGGGTATGATTTGTCAGTTGACAACTTCTAGCTATACTTTAGCGGACCCTAAACGTGACGGACTTAGTGTGTAAGATACTGGAAGGATTACTTCTGGTACGACACCTACAACAGCTATAAAATAGAAAGCTCCTGATTAAAACCCTAAGAGGGCTGCCAACCGTGACTGGAATAAACACCGTCGCGTTCTGACTTTACAGCGATTATAAAGGCCAGTCTCTTAACATTAGCAATTCCGTTCGATTTGTACATTTTTTTTTTTACCATAGAATAGTTACAATACTACGGTGGCTTAATAGGGACCTAGGAAAGGAAACAAGTCTGCTCAAATCTGAAAAATTTGGACTTTTTGTCTCTACATTTGGACTTTTGTTATTGGATCCAAATTTTGAAGGGAAAAAAAGAGGCAACATTTGAGATAAAAAGACAACATTGTGAGATTTCGGGACACTGTTTTTCTTTCCTATGTCCTCATTAAGCCACCGTACAATGCTGACATATTGTGCACACAAAATTAAACTGCCGCATGCAACCATCACAGTAGTCTACTGCTGTACACATGTAAGTAAAGGTTTAGTAGCTACAGCGTCATAGTCTGGCGTCTATCTTGTCCGTGCGCGCATGCAAACAGTGATACAAGAGCGCCCACTAGAATATCGGCACAAAATCAGAAGCGCGCGCTCCGAAATATTTGTCTGCATTGCATGCTGTATGTACATAATACCTCCGTGCGCGCGTGTGCGTTGATCTATATACCAGTGTTTACTATACCGTCATACACAGTGGTTTTCAATGGAAAATATTTGTTGTCATTTTGTAGGCGTTCATATCAACACGTACTGTACTGTACTGGGCAGTTCTCTCTCCATTGCAAGCAGTGTAGTCTAGACGTTGGATATATCTTGACGTCGTTCTTCGCCTTAATTTAGTGTGTTCGAACGACTCCAATGACGGCCCGGGGTTGCAGAGAAGAAAAGGACGACATTTGAAGACATAGTTAACATAACGTGATTACGGTTAGTGATATTTTACATGATCTGAAGTTTTCTGTATGCATGTGTGTCTGTCTGTGAAGTTAGCCTATACATAGTCTGCACAGTATACCTAGTTTAGGCCTATCAGTATATGCTTTACTTTTGACTTCAGTTTTATGCACAACGAGAACAGTGTTACGTCATGGACATGTACCTACACTGTTAAAACACTGGGTAAAAAAATTGTTGGGCAAGTACCCTTTCAACTGTGTTGGTCAAATAGTGCCCAATTTATATATAAAAATGATCGAATCGCAGATTAGTTTGTTTACCCATCGAGTTGGTAAACTCCGTGCTCATATTTGTCCACATGTTGGTCTTTTCTGTCATCGTAATCGTATGTTGGGCGAAATTTCGGTTCTTTATACCATTCGTTGGGCAAGCATTCGGCTTTACCTTGGCGACGTTTACCAACGTTGGGCAATTTTGTATGCAAAGTGTGCTTGAGCGCGCGTGCACGACGAAGGGTTACATATTCCGTCGAGTTGACAGCCTCAAAAGTCGAAATGGAAGATCTACTCAAGAGCTGTGGGTTGTTTGTTCCCGACATAATTCAGTCTATGAAAGGTAATCATTTCAGTGAAGGGATTGAAGTAATCGGAATAAACTGGGACGATTCTTTCACACAATTTTCATCAACATTTTGTACTCCTATGCTAGGCCTAGTAGTAATACTAACGTTAGCGTATAGAGCCTATACAGTAGTGTAGCCAGTGACAAAAGGATACCTGTATACCGACGTGCGTACTATGTGACTAGCCTAGATTACTTAAGCGAGTCCTACTCCTACAGTAGGCTAGTTAAGGTTAAGTGTGGAGTTCGAACTTCCAATAACCTTTTCTATCCTTATAATAAGCCTATGGTGATCCGTGGTTGAAATCTTGGGCTTATGTTTACAATGTGTATCGTTTTTATTATGCTACAGTGGCAAGCTACAGTAGCTTCAGCATATTACGGTAATTTCTTAGTGTTTATTGTAGATAATATAGAAACTGTAGGTCAAAGGACAATAAATTAAGTCAGCAGAGGTCAAACAATGACCTTTAACCATATTACCTCAGGAACAACCAGGTTGATGATGTTAAGTATGTTCTGTATATTTCCCATATTGAATACAGGATCAGGCTTTCTTTGAATGGGAGGGGGGTCTCCCAGCTACTTACCTACCCTATTGTTTCTAACCTGGTGACTATTGAATTTGGTATTTACTTCCCAATAGACTATTATATTACAACAACCATTGATTTTGAGGTTTTTATGCTTTGCTAAATTTGGCATTTTGGTTTTCACTTGCAGAGGAGAAGGACAACCTGTCATTGCTCATGTTACCACTTATTTTTGGGACCAGGAGCAAGGCCAAAACTGGAGGACGATCAGCGGCAACAGATCATGCTTCATCATTTATTGAATTAAAAAGGGTATGTCTAAATGCAGTATTCATATCAGCTGCTGACTTTGCTAGGGTTTGAATCTCGTAATCCAAGAATCAGTGGTTCAAATCCCAGCTACATTGTGTCCTTAGGCAAGGCACTCTATCTTGATAGCCTCACTCCACTCAGGTAAAAATGTGAACTTGTGAGGAACCCGAGCAAAACCCTGTGTGGATTACAAAGACTGCAGCAACTTACTCTCCAGGATTGTTGGAGAATTGTGATTGGCTACACTGATCTGTAAAACCCTTTAAGCTGTATTTTCATCATTATTGTTATTGTTGTTGTTGTTCTTTTTTTTTCTTGTTCTTCTTGTCGTTGTCGTTGGTGGTAGTAGTAGTATTAGCATCAGTAGCATCAGTAGCATTAGGTGAAGTATTGCTAATGTTGGGCATTGGATTGTGCAAAATCCCTGTGTTCAAAATAAGCATTTACCCATTGTGATCTACATTTATATTTCGAATGGGAAGGAGGTGCCAACTAATGCCCTACGACAATCTTCTTGTTCACTTGGATGATCTTAAGTCAGTCAAGTCTCTCCAAACTAATTCTACATATGAATCAGTGGTGTGCTGCTATCATCCTACTGGTTAGACATATCAAAAGGGAGCGTTTCCATTTTTAATTTATACTACAAGTTCAATAACATATTTGTGATATACATAAAGTAAATGGTTTTGGCTGTAATATCGAACACACCAGAAAGAAAGAAATTTGAACATGGAATGCTAAAAGCTACTTTTCATTGCTTCTATTGGTTTCACAGGAGCACACCCATTTGCCTTCATACTTACAGGGAATAAGCAGTGAATGAAGATCTCAGCCTTTCATCCTTGGGTTTTACTCAGACTTCAAGTTGACACCATCACAAGTGTTTGTTATCTTGGAGATGCACACAGTGAGCGTGCAGACACTCTCTGAAGGAGTCGACATCTGCTATATAGCACACTACATATTCAACTTGCAGTACCAGCACCACTGCCGAAATGTTTGGGATTTCATTGAAAGTTGCATATATAAGCAATCAGGAATGAAGAATCTTTCCTCCTCCATCCGGTCTTTCAGAGCTTTCATGAAGAATGCTGCCAGTCCTTAAACAGTTTATCACCTGGCTCGGAGCCTTTTTTCCTCGAGGTATCATAATGGGATACATATCCAAAGCCCTAACACCGCTGTTTCAAACTTCGACACAAATTACAAGGTGTCTAGAAATTCATTTTTGAAGCATGCATTTATCATGAAATTGGGTAAAAAAAGTGGATGATACAAGTATATGTAGGTTACATTTGTGTAATGAACGTGCTGAAATGGGCAGTAATGCAGTGATTTTACGGGTAATTAAGGAACTATTTAGCTACTGTAGCACTTATGTTAAGATATTTTGCAGAACTAGTCCATAGGACTTTTTATGTACAACTGAACATCTAGATTTGAACTTACTCTGTTATTGTATTCAAAATGACAATATTATTAAGGGCACCCATGAAAGGCAGAGCTTCATGCACAATGTGACTGCAAATTTTTTTTGAAACTTACTCTTAATTTGCACCACCAATTAAAATTCTTCCAGCAACTACTGTGTAATGAGCTAGTGTACAATGAACTGACATACTTGTGCTCTTTCTATCCACTATTTTTACATTTTTGCATATGTAGAATAGACCCTTCCCCCTCCTCCATCTCAATGTAATGAACTTGCAAACATTTCCTTAGCCTGTGTTACCTTGTATATTTGGAAACTGAAAGGAAACTGAACAGTGTACCTTACGTGACTAATTTGCATTAGAATTTCAGTATAAAATGCATATCAACTAAATTTTACCTTGAAGTTATTCCTCATGTGTCCTTTTCAGATATAATAGGCACCTTAGCAGATTTCTCTCAATGCTTCACAGGATTTATTGATTTCCTCCAAAAAGTTTAAATTCTTCATTTCTCTGCGTGACTTACGTGACAAAGGTGGAGGGCGATATAATTCGCAATGGGAAAGCATGAATGTTTCGCAGTGGTGACAGAATTTATTTTGGGTTTTCAAAGTTCAGTAACTATAGGCTTCTAGCTTAACTACAGACTTGTACTGAACATGATATTGAAAACAAGTGTAAAATTTCGCTCTGATTTGTGTCTTACGTCACATGGAATGGCCCTAAAGAATGTTACCAGTTTTTAAATCATATGAACATTGTATAGCTTGTTCACAGCACAGAAACACAGAAATTAGCATAGCAATATATCAAAATTTGCGGATCTTTGTTTTTATTATCATGAAGAACATTTTCAAAGACATTTTTTTGCCAGCCCTCATATCTCCTTTAATACCATTATTCATTTGAACAAAAGTTTAAAAGTGTTCCATTCATGTTCATCTAAAAAAGAGACTTTTTCCTATTCAACAATTTAAAGATGGCTAGTTATGTAGTAATCATTTTGTGGAAAATGTTTTGCCAATATCATTAGATTGTGGAAGACAATTGTTCAAGTGCAAAAGAAATTGCTCTAAATTTTGTAAATTCAACTTGTACATGGTTCCACATAATTATTAATTAATTAATGATGAGTTTAAAAGACTCCAAAGGTAATAAGTGATTAGCTATGGTCAGAAAACATAGGTCCTAACATAGATCTAGAGAGGGAGTGAGTCTGACCACAGCAAATTTCCATTTCCTAAACAAGAAAAGACAGCAAGGGCAGTAGTGGGCTGTAGGCAGTAAGCTTTTGGGTACAAGAACATTGCTGACAACCTGTTTTGCTTCCTGTTTAACTGTATAGTATGGAGCTTTGCAGCCCATTTTGATCCACCCTTGCATTGGTTAAATATTAATTTTAACCAGTACACTTTCATGCATGGGTACTCCAGAAATGGAGGGTGTATGTGTGCTTTTGATCCACATTACTGAAACTTTTGGGGTTAAACTTAAGTTAAAAGGTTAAAATATTAATGCAAAGTTGGTGTATGATGTACAAGGGGGATTTTAGTTCTCATGGCAAGGAATCACAAAGCCATTGGCATTTTTTTCAATAAAATTTATCCTGTGGGATTCTTAAGAAAATTGAGGCCACAAATGTTAATGTCACTTTAGGGAAGGTTGTTTTCAGATCAAAATGAGTTTCCAAGGAATGTGCGTGAACCCTACATAAATGAAACATATGGCTTCGTTAATTAATTTATTTCAGTTCATACCCTTGTTTCAAGAATACCTGAATTTAAGACTTCTTATATCTAATTATACTGTCAACAGTAAGTTCCTTCAACCATTATAGTTATATGTCTTGTTCAAGTTCAGTTCATTCAACAATAAGTTTATTCACCCATGATAGTTATATATGTCTTCTTCAAGGTCAGTGAATAAAGGTGTTCCAAGTATTACAAAATACAGTATCTTTCTTTACTTCAAAGGATGTGATGTCTTAGATTTTTTAGAATTCCAACAGTTCTTTTCCATTATTGCCCAACACGATCTAAGAAACCCCCAACAGTTGGAAGTGGTTCAGGATTAACCCAACATTTGGTTGTTGCAAATGCCCAACAAAATTCATGAATTGTCCAACAATTGGGACAAATTTAGTATACACCCAACAGGTGGCTAAATGAACTGCCCAACAGATGGATACATAACTGGTGCCTTAACCCATACGTTGGTTAAATGATTTGCCCAACAAAATGAATGACCCACCCAACAGTTGGGGAAATGGCTAACCTAAACAGTTGGGTAATTCCCCTCCCAACTGTTGAGAATTTATTATACCTATTTGGGTTGGTCAATTTTTGCCCAACTTTTGAGGTTGCTGAATACATGCCCAACGTTGGTTAAAAAGTTGGGTAAATTTTGCCCATTATTTTTAACAGTGTATTAGCAACTGAGGCATTTTGACGGCACTTATAATGATTTCTGAGATCAGTGTAGAAAAGTCTGTAGGAGAGTTAAAATCATGTTCGGTCGGGATTGCGCCAGTAATATGTCGGTTACTTCTTGTAGGTGCCAGACGTGGCACGAGAAGTTGAGAGCGCCATCGATGGCCATCTTCTACATGTCATCTATTCATTAGCGGCAGGGCTATTATTCACGATGTTACCATAGCAATGGAGCGTTAGATTCGAACGGAGCTATTTTTTAAACGAATAAACAAGTCCCATGGAATTGTCGTGAATTTCATATTTGTTTTGCTCATAATACGTTAAATACAGAGTTAAAGCTAGATAAGGTAGAAATTAGATAGATTTATTCGACAATGAGTAAAGTTTACCAGTAGAAAGTCCTAGTATGTCATAATTGAAACCTCCACGCTACTAGGTTTAATTCTCGACTATGTCTGCTGTATCCGCATTATCTGCTTTGTGTACCGTCATGAATACCGCACATTTCGATCGTTTTTAATGCACGGAGAGCTCGTGGCATTGTTTATGACGTTACCGTAACTGTTTGTATCACATTGTCTTTCAAACGCCTGCCTCAGTAAATCAGCATTTAAGAAATGTGAAGTTGTTCTAACAGGAGCATAGCTGTTTCCACATTTAACGGTTTATAAAGGCTAAGTAATGACACAACATTCCCGAAGAACAAATATTATCAAGCTTGTCAGAAAAGACGTCGCGGTGGCCTTACACTGTACAAAAGAAGCCTTTCTTTTGTAGGTACAGTTTTCGTCCTTATGTATACTTTCATTAAAATTTCCAGTGAAAGGCGACGAGCGAGACGGAAATCAAATTTACTATTCACTCTTAAGTTCCGATCGGTTTCTATTGACAAGTTGTGCAAAATTTTGCAATGACCTACCTACTGTGTTTACGCGAAACAAAATACCAAATAGAAACAACCCCCCCCCCCAATAAAAAAACAGACAAACAAACAAAGCAAAACACATTTAAAACACCATGTATATACATGCAGATATTAACAACAACCCCCAAAAATAAATAATAATAATAACATATAAAATAAAATAGTGCTTCGGCGGGGAATCGAACCTAGGCAAACATGAGCATCAATTTAATCTTAAATAAATTGTGATTACTTAGCGAGAAAAAGATGAATGAAAAAGGCAATAATTAATTTGAATTATTGTTTTATAAAATTGAAGACAGAAAGCTAAAATTAACAAGAGATTACGCCTCATCGAGGCCATGGTTTCACTGAACGTTGAACATCAACCCAGTCCGAATCGACGTGAGCTCTCCATTGCAAGTCAGCTAGCCCACTTCTGGCCCGAAGGCCGGACTCTCATCGTAATCTCCCGGATGCTTTTGCGAACTAAGGGAGGATACGGAATTGGGATCCTAGGCCCGTATAAAAATTCCACCTTGGCGATGCCATTATAAACAAAGCAGTGTCTGTCATCCGATCGGCGCGATTCACACAGCCTGACAACAAACACCGACGCGCAGTGCTGTCTTCCAACCGTTCAGGCCACCACGCCAGCCTGTTGATTCTTGGGTCGAAATAATACTTAGAGTTCCAGATTGTTCCAAAACAATGTGATATGAATGCATACCATGCCCCAACTGGAGTATTGTACATTCGCACAAAAGTTTAACCGTGAAAAAAAAAAACGAAAAAAAAAACAAGAAAAACAAAAACACGAAAAGACAAGTAAAGCAAAAGCACACACACACACTAGACGTAAAATGACCTAACGCAGTGCTTGAAGTTTTGGCATATTTCCAGTCACCACGATCGTTTTGAATGTCTTGATGTGGAAGCGCCTAAATCAAAGTAGAGATGGTGTGCAAATAAGGAGGATTGGAGGTGACACAGAGCAGTTAAGAAATTCTGTGTTTAAATCTGGATATGTTTCTCCGTGCGAGCAGACGGTTCAGTGTGCTTAACTTGCTCCTCTTCTAGCTCAAAGTCTAAACTGCGTCATGATATAGAAATGTGCATGCACCCTGACAGGCCAAGCCCTCAGATATCAACGTTGGGGTATGATTTGTCAGTTGACAACTTCTAGCTATACTTTAGCGGACCCTAAACGTGACGGACTTAGTGTGTAAGATACTGGAAGGATTACTTCTGGTACGACACCTACAACAGCTATAAAATAGAAAGCTCCTGATTAAAACCCTAAGAGGGCTGCCAACCGTGACTGGAATAAACACCGTCGCGTTCTGACTTTACAGCGATTATAAAGGCCAGTCTCTTAACATTAGCAATTCCGTTCGATTTGTACATTTTTTTTTTTACCATAGAATAGTTACAATACTACGGTGGCTTAATAGGGACCTAGGAAAGGAAACAAGTCTGCTCAAATCTGAAAAATTTGGACTTTTTGTCTCTACATTTGGACTTTTGTTATTGGATCCAAATTTTGAAGGGAAAAAAAGAGGCAACATTTGAGATAAAAAGACAACATTGTGAGATTTCGGGACACTGTTTTTCTTTCCTATGTCCTCATTAAGCCACCGTACAATGCTGACATATTGTGCACACAAAATTAAACTGCCGCATGCAACCATCACAGTAGTCTACTGCTGTACACATGTAAGTAAAGGTTTAGTAGCTACAGCGTCATAGTCTGGCGTCTATCTTGTCCGTGCGCGCATGCAAACAGTGATACAAGAGCGCCCACTAGAATATCGGCACAAAATCAGAAGCGCGCGCTCCGAAATATTTGTCTGCATTGCATGCTGTATGTACATAATACCTCCGTGCGCGCGTGTGCGTTGATCTATATACCAGTGTTTACTATACCGTCATACACAGTGGTTTTCAATGGAAAATATTTGTTGTCATTTTGTAGGCGTTCATATCAACACGTACTGTACTGTACTGGGCAGTTCTCTCTCCATTGCAAGCAGTGTAGTCTAGACGTTGGATATATCTTGACGTCGTTCTTCGCCTTAATTTAGTGTGTTCGAACGACTCCAATGACGGCCCGGGGTTGCAGAGAAGAAAAGGACGACATTTGAAGACATAGTTAACATAACGTGATTACGGTTAGTGATATTTTACATGATCTGAAGTTTTCTGTATGCATGTGTGTCTGTCTGTGAAGTTAGCCTATACATAGTCTGCACAGTATACCTAGTTTAGGCCTATCAGTATATGCCTTACTTTTGACTTCAGTTTTATGCACAACGAGAACAGTGTTACGTCATGGACATGTACCTATTAGCAACTGAGGCATTTTGACGGCACTTATAATGATTTCTGAGATCAGTGTAGAAAAGTCTGTAGGAGAGTTAAAATCATGTTCGGTCGGGATTGCGCCAGTAATATGTCGGTTACTTCTTGTAGGTGCCAGACGTGGCACGAGAAGTTGAGAGCGCCATCGATGGCCATCTTCTACATGTCATCTATTCATTAGCGGCAGGGCTATTATTCACGATGTTACCATAGCAATGGAGCGTTAGATTCGAACGGAGCTATTTTTTAAACGAATAAACAAGTCCCATGGAATTGTCGTGAATTTCATATTTGTTTTGCTCATAATACGTTAAATACAGAGTTAAAGCTAGATAAGGTAGAAATTAGATAGATTTATTCGACAATGAGTAAAGTTTACCAGTAGAAAGTCCTAGTATGTCATAATTGAAACCTCCACGCTACTAGGTTTAATTCTCGACTATGTCTGCTGTATCCGCATTATCTGCTTTGTGTACCGTCATGAATACCGCACATTTCGATCGTTTTTAATGCACGGAGAGCTCGTGGCATTGTTTATGACGTTACCGTACCTGTTTGTATCACATTGTCTTTCAAACGCCTGCCTCAGTAAATCAGCATTTAAGAAATGTGAAGTTGTTCTAACAGGAGCATAGCTGTTTCCACATTTAACGGTTTATAAAGGCTAAGTAATGACACAACATTCCCGAAGAACAAATATTATCAAGCTTGTCAGAAAAGACGTCGCGGTGGCCTTACACTGTACAAAAGAAGCCTTTCTTTTGTAGGTACAGTTTTCGTCCTTATGTATACTTTCATTAAAATTTCCAGTGAAAGGCGACGAGCGAGACGGAAATCAAATTTACTATTCACTCTTAAGTTCCGATCGGTTTCTATTGACAAGTTGTGCAAAATTTTGCAATGACCTACCTACTGTGTTTACGCGAAACAAAATACCAAATAGAAACAACCCCCCCCCCCCCCAATAAAAAAACAGACAAACAAACAAAGCAAAACACATTTAAAACACCATGTATATACATGCAGATATTAACAACAACCCCCAAAAATAAATAATAATAATAACATATAAAATAAAATAGTGCTTCGGCGGGGAATCGAACCTAGGCAAACATGAGCATCAATTTAATCTTAAATAAATTGTGATTACTTAGCGAGAAAAAGATGAATGAAAAAGGCAATAATTAATTTGAATTATTGTTTTATAAAATTGAAGACAGAAAGCTAAAATTAACAAGAGATTACGCCTCATCGAGGCCATGGTTTCACTGAACGTTGAACATCAACCCAGTCCGAATCGACGTGAGCTCTCCATTGCAAGTCAGCTAGCCCACTTCTGGCCCGAAGGCCGGACTCTCATCGTAATCTCCCGGATGCTTTTGCGAACTAAGGGAGGATACGGAATTGGGATCCTAGGCCCGTATAAAAATTCCACCTTGGCGATGCCATTATAAACAAAGCAGTGTCTGTCATCCGATCGGCGCGATTCACACAGCCTGACAACAAACACCGACGCGCAGTGCTGTCTTCCAACCGTTCAGGCCACCACGCCAGCCTGTTGATTCTTGGGTCGAAATAATACTTAGAGTTCCAGATTGTTCCAAAACAATGTGATATGAATGCATACCATGCCCCAACTGGAGTATTGTACATTCGCACAAAAGTTTAACCGTGAAAAAAAAAAACGAAAAAAAAAACAAGAAAAACAAAAACACGAAAAGACAAGTAAAGCAAAAGCACACACACACTAGACGTAAAATGACCTAACGCAGTGCTTGAAGTTTTGGCATATTTCCAGTCACCACGATCGTTTTGAATGTCTTGATGTGGAAGCGCCTAAATCAAAGTAGAGATGGTGTGCAAATAAGGAGGATTGGAGGTGACACAGAGCAGTTAAGAAATTCTGTGTTTAAATCTGGATATGTTTCTCCGTGCGAGCAGACGGTTCAGTGTGCTTAACTTGCTCCTCTTCTAGCTCAAAGTCTAAACTGCGTCATGATATAGAAATGTGCATGCACCCTGACAGGCCAAGCCCTCAGATATCAACGTTGGGGTATGATTTGTCAGTTGACAACTTCTAGCTATACTTTAGCGGACCCTAAACGTGACGGACTTAGTGTGTAAGATACTGGAAGGATTACTTCTGGTACGACACCTACAACAGCTATAAAATAGAAAGCTCCTGATTAAAACCCTAAGAGGGCTGCCAACCGTGACTGGAATAAACACCGTCGCGTTCTGACTTTACAGCGATTATAAAGGCCAGTCTCTTAACATTAGCAATTCCGTTCGATTTGTACATTTTTTTTTTACCATAGAATAGTTACAATACTACGGTGGCTTAATAGGGACCTAGGAAAGGAAACAAGTCTGCTCAAATCTGAAAAATTTGGACTTTTTGTCTCTACATTTGGACTTTTGTTATTGGATCCAAATTTTGAAGGGAAAAAAAGAGGCAACATTTGAGATAAAAAGACAACATTGTGAGATTTCGGGACACTGTTTTTCTTTCCTATGTCCTCATTAAGCCACCGTACAATGCTGACATATTGTGCACACAAAATTAAACTGCCGCATGCAACCATCACAGTAGTCTACTGCTGTACACATGTAAGTAAAGGTTTAGTAGCTACAGCGTCATAGTCTGGCGTCTATCTTGTCCGTGCGCGCATGCAAACAGTGATACAAGAGCGCCCACTAGAATATCGGCACAAAATCAGAAGCGCGCGCTCCGAAATATTTGTCTGCATTGCATGCTGTATGTACATAATACCTCCGTGCGCGCGTGTGCGTTGATCTATATACCAGTGTTTACTATACCGTCATACACAGTGGTTTTCAATGGAAAATATTTGTTGTCATTTTGTAGGCGTTCATATCAACACGTACTGTACTGTACTGGGCAGTTCTCTCTCCATTGCAAGCAGTGTAGTCTAGACGTTGGATATATCTTGACGTCGTTCTTCGCCTTAATTTAGTGTGTTCGAACGACTCCAATGACGGCCCGGGGTTGCAGAGAAGAAAAGGACGACATTTGAAGACATAGTTAACATAACGTGATTACGGTTAGTGATATTTTACATGATCTGAAGTTTTCTGTATGCATGTGTGTCTGTCTGTGAAGTTAGCCTATACATAGTCTGCACAGTATACCTAGTTTAGGCCTATCAGTATATGCCTTACTTTTGACTTCAGTTTTATGCACAACGAGAACAGTGTTACGTCATGGACATGTACCTATTAGCAACTGAGGCATTTTGACGGCACTTATAATGATTTCTGAGATCAGTGTAGAAAAGTCTGTAGGAGAGTTAAAATCATGTTCGGTCGGGATTGCGCCAGTAATATGTCGGTTACTTCTTGTAGGTGCCAGACGTGGCACGAGAAGTTGAGAGCGCCATCGATGGCCATCTTCTACATGTCATCTATTCATTAGCGGCAGGGCTATTATTCACGATGTTACCATAGCAATGGAGCGTTAGATTCGAACGGAGCTATTTTTTAAACGAATAAACAAGTCCCATGGAATTGTCGTGAATTTCATATTTGTTTTGCTCATAATACGTTAAATACAGAGTTAAAGCTAGATAAGGTAGAAATTAGATAGATTTATTCGACAATGAGTAAAGTTTACCAGTAGAAAGTCCTAGTATGTCATAATTGAAACCTCCACGCTACTAGGTTTAATTCTCGACTATGTCTGCTGTATCCGCATTATCTGCTTTGTGTACCGTCATGAATACCGCACATTTCGATCGTTTTTAATGCACGGAGAGCTCGTGGCATTGTTTATGACGTTACCGTACCTGTTTGTATCACATTGTCTTTCAAACGCCTGCCTCAGTAAATCAGCATTTAAGAAATGTGAAGTTGTTCTAACAGGAGCATAGCTGTTTCCACATTTAACGGTTTATAAAGGCTAAGTAATGACACAACATTCCCGAAGAACAAATATTATCAAGCTTGTCAGAAAAGACGTCGCGGTGGCCTTACACTGTACAAAAGAAGCCTTTCTTTTGTAGGTACAGTTTTCGTCCTTATGTATACTTTCATTAAAATTTCCAGTGAAAGGCGACGAGCGAGACGGAAATCAAATTTACTATTCACTCTTAAGTTCCGATCGGTTTCTATTGACAAGTTGTGCAAAATTTTGCAATGACCTACCTACTGTGTTTACGCGAAACAAAATACCAAATAGAAACAACCCCCCCCCCCAATAAAAAAACAGACAAACAAACAAAGCAAAACACATTTAAAACACCATGTATATACATGCAGATATTAACAACAACCCCCAAAAATAAATAATAATAATAACATATAAAATAAAATAGTGCTTCGGCGGGGAATCGAACCTAGGCAAACATGAGCATCAATTTAATCTTAAATAAATTGTGATTACTTAGCGAGAAAAAGATGAATGAAAAAGGCAATAATTAATTTGAATTATTGTTTTATAAAATTGAAGACAGAAAGCTAAAATTAACAAGAGATTACGCCTCATCGAGGCCATGGTTTCACTGAACGTTGAACATCAACCCAGTCCGAATCGACGTGAGCTCTCCATTGCAAGTCAGCTAGCCCACTTCTGGCCCGAAGGCCGGACTCTCATCGTAATCTCCCGGATGCTTTTGCGAACTAAGGGAGGATACGGAATTGGGATCCTAGGCCCGTATAAAAATTCCACCTTGGCGATGCCATTATAAACAAAGCAGTGTCTGTCATCCGATCGGCGCGATTCACACAGCCTGACAACAAACACCGACGCGCAGTGCTGTCTTCCAACCGTTCAGGCCACCACGCCAGCCTGTTGATTCTTGGGTCGAAATAATACTTAGAGTTCCAGATTGTTCCAAAACAATGTGATATGAATGCATACCATGCCCCAACTGGAGTATTGTACATTCGCACAAAAGTTTAACCGTGAAAAAAAAAAACGAAAAAAAAAACAAGAAAAACAAAAACACGAAAAGACAAGTAAAGCAAAAGCACACACACACACTAGACGTAAAATGACCTAACGCAGTGCTTGAAGTTTTGGCATATTTCCAGTCACCACGATCGTTTTGAATGTCTTGATGTGGAAGCGCCTAAATCAAAGTAGAGATGGTGTGCAAATAAGGAGGATTGGAGGTGACACAGAGCAGTTAAGAAATTCTGTGTTTAAATCTGGATATGTTTCTCCGTGCGAGCAGACGGTTCAGTGTGCTTAACTTGCTCCTCTTCTAGCTCAAAGTCTAAACTGCGTCATGATATAGAAATGTGCATGCACCCTGACAGGCCAAGCCCTCAGATATCAACGTTGGGGTATGATTTGTCAGTTGACAACTTCTAGCTATACTTTAGCGGACCCTAAACGTGACGGACTTAGTGTGTAAGATACTGGAAGGATTACTTCTGGTACGACACCTACAACAGCTATAAAATAGAAAGCTCCTGATTAAAACCCTAAGAGGGCTGCCAACCGTGACTGGAATAAACACCGTCGCGTTCTGACTTTACAGCGATTATAAAGGCCAGTCTCTTAACATTAGCAATTCCGTTCGATTTGTACATTTTTTTTTTTACCATAGAATAGTTACAATACTACGGTGGCTTAATAGGGACCTAGGAAAGGAAACAAGTCTGCTCAAATCTGAAAAATTTGGACTTTTTGTCTCTACATTTGGACTTTTGTTATTGGATCCAAATTTTGAAGGGAAAAAAAGAGGCAACATTTGAGATAAAAAGACAACATTGTGAGATTTCGGGACACTGTTTTTCTTTCCTATGTCCTCATTAAGCCACCGTACAATGCTGACATATTGTGCACACAAAATTAAACTGCCGCATGCAACCATCACAGTAGTCTACTGCTGTACACATGTAAGTAAAGGTTTAGTAGCTACAGCGTGATAGTCTGGCGTCTATCTTGTCCGTGCGCGCATGCAAACAGTGATACAAGAGCGCCCACTAGAATATCGGCACAAAATCAGAAGCGCGCGCTCCGAAATATTTGTCTGCATTGCATGCTGTATGTACATAATACCTCCGTGCGCGCGTGTGCGTTGATCTATATACCAGTGTTTACTATACCGTCATACACAGTGGTTTTCAATGGAAAATATTTGTTGTCATTTTGTAGGCGTTCATATCAACACGTACTGTACTGTACTGGGCAGTTCTCTCTCCATTGCAAGCAGTGTAGTCTAGACGTTGGATATATCTTGACGTCGTTCTTCGCCTTAATTTAGTGTGTTCGAACGACTCCAATGACGGCCCGGGGTTGCAGAGAAGAAAAGGACGACATTTGAAGACATAGTTAACATAACGTGATTACGGTTAGTGATATTTTACATGATCTGAAGTTTTCTGTATGCATGTGTGTCTGTCTGTGAAGTTAGCCTATACATAGTCTGCACAGTATACCTAGTTTAGGCCTATCAGTATATGCCTTACTTTTGACTTCAGTTTTATGCACAACGAGAACAGTGTTACGTCATGGACATGTACCTATTAGCAACTGAGGCATTTTGACGGCACTTATAATGATTTCTGAGATCAGTGTAGAAAAGTCTGTAGGAGAGTTAAAATCATGTTCGGTCGGGATTGCGCCAGTAATATGTCGGTTACTTCTTGTAGGTGCCAGACGTGGCACGAGAAGTTGAGAGCGCCATCGATGGCCATCTTCTACATGTCATCTATTCATTAGCGGCAGGGCTATTATTCACGATGTTACCATAGCAATGGAGCGTTAGATTCGAACGGAGCTATTTTTTAAACGAATAAACAAGTCCCATGGAATTGTCGTGAATTTCATATTTGTTTTGCTCATAATACGTTAAATACAGAGTTAAAGCTAGATAAGGTAGAAATTAGATAGATTTATTCGACAATGAGTAAAGTTTACCAGTAGAAAGTCCTAGTATGTCATAATTGAAACCTCCACGCTACTAGGTTTAATTCTCGACTATGTCTGCTGTATCCGCATTATCTGCTTTGTGTACCGTCATGAATACCGCACATTTCGATCGTTTTTAATGCACGGAGAGCTCGTGGCATTGTTTATGACGTTACCGTACCTGTTTGTATCACATTGTCTTTCAAACGCCTGCCTCAGTAAATCAGCATTTAAGAAATGTGAAGTTGTTCTAACAGGAGCATAGCTGTTTCCACATTTAACGGTTTATAAAGGCTAAGTAATGACACAACATTCCCGAAGAACAAATATTATCAAGCTTGTCAGAAAAGACGTCGCGGTGGCCTTACACTGTACAAAAGAAGCCTTTCTTTTGTAGGTACAGTTTTCGTCCTTATGTATACTTTCATTAAAATTTCCAGTGAAAGGCGACGAGCGAGACGGAAATCAAATTTACTATTCACTCTTAAGTTCCGATCGGTTTCTATTGACAAGTTGTGCAAAATTTTGCAATGACCTACCTACTGTGTTTACGCGAAACAAAATACCAAATAGAAACAACCCCCCCCCCCAATAAAAAAACAGACAAACAAACAAAGCAAAACACATTTAAAACACCATGTATATACATGCAGATATTAACAACAACCCCCAAAAATAAATAATAATAATAACATATAAAATAAAATAGTGCTTCGGCGGGGAATCGAACCTAGGCAAACATGAGCATCAATTTAATCTTAAATAAATTGTGATTACTTAGCGAGAAAAAGATGAATGAAAAAGGCAATAATTAATTTGAATTATTGTTTTATAAAATTGAAGACAGAAAGCTAAAATTAACAAGAGATTACGCCTCATCGAGGCCATGGTTTCACTGAACGTTGAACATCAACCCAGTCCGAATCGACGTGAGCTCTCCATTGCAAGTCAGCTAGCCCACTTCTGGCCCGAAGGCCGGACTCTCATCGTAATCTCCCGGATGCTTTTGCGAACTAAGGGAGGATACGGAATTGGGATCCTAGGCCCGTATAAAAATTCCACCTTGGCGATGCCATTATAAACAAAGCAGTGTCTTTCATCCGATCGGCGCGATTCACACAGCCTGACAACAAACACCGACGCGCAGTGCTGTCTTCCAACCGTTCAGGCCACCACGCCAGCCTGTTGATTCTTGGGTCGAAATAATACTTAGAGTTCCAGATTGTTCCAAAACAATGTGATATGAATGCATACCATGCCCCAACTGGAGTATTGTACATTCGCACAAAAGTTTAACCGTGAAAAAAAAAAAAACGAAAAAAAAAACAAGAAAAACAAAAACACGAAAAGACAAGTAAAGCAAAAGCACACACACACACTAGACGTAAAATGACCTAACGCAGTGCTTGAAGTTTTGGCATATTTCCAGTCACCACGATCGTTTTGAATGTCTTGATGTGGAAGCGCCTAAATCAAAGTAGAGATGGTGTGCAAATAAGGAGGATTGGAGGTGACACAGAGCAGTTAAGAAATTCTGTGTTTAAATCTGGATATGTTTCTCCGTGCGAGCAGACGGTTCAGTGTGCTTAACTTGCTCCTCTTCTAGCTCAAAGTCTAAACTGCGTCATGATATAGAAATGTGCATGCACCCTGACAGGCCAAGCCCTCAGATATCAACGTTGGGGTATGATTTGTCAGTTGACAACTTCTAGCTATACTTTAGCGGACCCTAAACGTGACGGACTTAGTGTGTAAGATACTGGAAGGATTACTTCTGGTACGACACCTACAACAGCTATAAAATAGAAAGCTCCTGATTAAAACCCTAAGAGGGCTGCCAACCGTGACTGGAATAAACACCGTCGCGTTCTGACTTTACAGCGATTATAAAGGCCAGTCTCTTAACATTAGCAATTCCGTTCGATTTGTACATTTTTTTTTTTACCATAGAATAGTTACAATACTACGGTGGCTTAATAGGGACCTAGGAAAGGAAACAAGTCTGCTCAAATCTGAAAAATTTGGACTTTTTGTCTCTACATTTGGACTTTTGTTATTGGATCCAAATTTTGAAGGGAAAAAAAGAGGCAACATTTGAGATAAAAAGACAACATTGTGAGATTTCGGGACACTGTTTTTCTTTCCTATGTCCTCATTAAGCCACCGTACAATGCTGACATATTGTGCACACAAAATTAAACTGCCGCATGCAACCATCACAGTAGTCTACTGCTGTACACATGTAAGTAAAGGTTTAGTAGCTACAGCGTGATAGTCTGGCGTCTATCTTGTCCGTGCGCGCATGCAAACAGTGATACAAGAGCGCCCACTAGAATATCGGCACAAAATCAGAAGCGCGCGCTCCGAAATATTTGTCTGCATTGCATGCTGTATGTACATAATACCTCCGTGCGCGCGTGTGCGTTGATCTATATACCAGTGTTTACTATACCGTCATACACAGTGGTTTTCAATGGAAAATATTTGTTGTCATTTTGTAGGCGTTCATATCAACACGTACTGTACTGTACTGGGCAGTTCTCTCTCCATTGCAAGCAGTGTAGTCTAGACGTTGGATATATCTTGACGTCGTTCTTCGCCTTAATTTAGTGTGTTCGAACGACTCCAATGACGGCCCGGGGTTGCAGAGAAGAAAAGGACGACATTTGAAGACATAGTTAACATAACGTGATTACGGTTAGTGATATTTTACATGATCTGAAGTTTTCTGTATGCATGTGTGTCTGTCTGTGAAGTTAGCCTATACATAGTCTGCACAGTATACCTAGTTTAGGCCTATCAGTATATGCCTTACTTTTGACTTCAGTTTTATGCACAACGAGAACAGTGTTACGTCATGGACATGTACCTATTAGCAACTGAGGCATTTTGACGGCACTTATAATGATTTCTGAGATCAGTGTAGAAAAGTCTGTAGGAGAGTTAAAATCATGTTCGGTCGGGATTGCGCCAGTAATATGTCGGTTACTTCTTGTAGGTGCCAGACGTGGCACGAGAAGTTGAGAGCGCCATCGATGGCCATCTTCTACATGTCATCTATTCATTAGCGGCAGGGCTATTATTCACGATGTTACCATAGCAATGGAGCGTTAGATTCGAACGGAGCTATTTTTTAAACGAATAAACAAGTCCCATGGAATTGTCGTGAATTTCATATTTGTTTTGCTCATAATACGTTAAATACAGAGTTAAAGCTAGATAAGGTAGAAATTAGATAGATTTATTCGACAATGAGTAAAGTTTACCAGTAGAAAGTCCTAGTATGTCATAATTGAAACCTCCACGCTACTAGGTTTAATTCTCGACTATGTCTGCTGTATCCGCATTATCTGCTTTGTGTACCGTCATGAATACCGCACATTTCGATCGTTTTTAATGCACGGAGAGCTCGTGGCATTGTTTATGACGTTACCGTACCTGTTTGTATCACATTGTCTTTCAAACGCCTGCCTCAGTAAATCAGCATTTAAGAAATGTGAAGTTGTTCTAACAGGAGCATAGCTGTTTCCACATTTAACGGTTTATAAAGGCTAAGTAATGACACAACATTCCCGAAGAACAAATATTATCAAGCTTGTCAGAAAAGACGTCGCGGTGGCCTTACACTGTACAAAAGAAGCCTTTCTTTTGTAGGTACAGTTTTCGTCCTTATGTATACTTTCATTAAAATTTCCAGTGAAAGGCGACGAGCGAGACGGAAATCAAATTTACTATTCACTCTTAAGTTCCGATCGGTTTCTATTGACAAGTTGTGCAAAATTTTGCAATGACCTACCTACTGTGTTTACGCGAAACAAAATACCAAATAGAAACAACCCCCCCCCCAATAAAAAAACAGACAAACAAACAAAGCAAAACACATTTAAAACACCATGTATATACATGCAGATATTAACAACAACCCCCAAAAATAAATAATAATAATAACAAATAAAATAAAATAGTGCTTCGGCGGGGAATCGAACCTAGGCAAACATGAGCATCAATTTAATCTTAAATAAATTGTGATTACTTAGCGAGAAAAAGATGAATGAAAAAGGCAATAATTAATTTGAATTATTGTTTTATAAAATTGAAGACAGAAAGCTAAAATTAACAAGAGATTACGCCTCATCGAGGCCATGGTTTCACTGAACGTTGAACATCAACCCAGTCCGAATCGACGTGAGCCCTCCATTGCAAGTCAGCTAGCCCACTTCTGGCCCGAAGGCCGGACTCTCATCGTAATCTCCCGGATGCTTTTGCGAACTAAGGGAGGATACGGAATTGGGATCCTAGGCCCGTATAAAAATTCCACCTTGGCGATGCCATTATAAACAAAGCAGTGTCTGTCATCCGATCGGCGCGATTCACACAGCCTGACAACAAACACCGACGCGCAGTGCTGTCTTCCAACCGTTCAGGCCACCACGCCAGCCTGTTGATTCTTGGGTCGAAATAATACTTAGAGTTCCAGATTGTTCCAAAACAATGTGATATGAATGCATACCATGCCCCAACTGGAGTATTGTACATTCGCACAAAAGTTTAACCGTGAAAAAAAAAAAACGAAAAAAAAACAAGAAAAACAAAAACACGAAAAGACAAGTAAAGCAAAAGCACACACACACACTAGACGTAAAATGACCTAACGCAGTGCTTGAAGTTTTGGCATATTTCCAGTCACCACGATCGTTTTGAATGTCTTGATGTGGAAGCGCCTAAATCAAAGTAGAGATGGTGTGCAAATAAGGAGGATTGGAGGTGACACAGAGCAGTTAAGAAATTCTGTGTTTAAATCTGGATATGTTTCTCCGTGCGAGCAGACGGTTCAGTGTGCTTAACTTGCTCCTCTTCTAGCTCAAAGTCTAAACTGCGTCATGATATAGAAATGTGCATGCACCCTGACAGGCCAAGCCCTCAGATATCAACGTTGGGGTATGATTTGTCAGTTGACAACTTCTAGCTATACTTTAGCGGACCCTAAACGTGACGGACTTAGTGTGTAAGATACTGGAAGGATTACTTCTGGTACGACACCTACAACAGCTGTAAAATAGAAAGCTCCTGATTAAAACCCTAAGAGGGCTGCCAACCGTGACTGGAATAAACACCGTCGCGTTCTGACTTTACAGCGATTATAAAGGCCAGTCTCTTAACATTAGCAATTCCGTTCGATTTGTACATTTTTTTTTTTACCATAGAATAGTTACAATACTACGGTGGCTTAATAGGGACCTAGGAAAGGAAACAAGTCTGCTCAAATCTGAAAAATTTGGACTTTTTGTCTCTACATTTGGACTTTTGTTATTGGATCCAAATTTTGAAGGGAAAAAAAGAGGCAACATTTGAGATAAAAAGACAACATTGTGAGATTTCGGGACACTGTTTTTCTTTCCTATGTCCTCATTAAGCCACCGTACAATGCTGACATATTGTGCACACAAAATTAAACTGCCGCATGCAACCATCACAGTAGTCTACTGCTGTACACATGTAAGTAAAGGTTTAGTAGCTACAGCGTGATAGTCTGGCGTCTATCTTGTCCGTGCGCGCATGCAAACAGTGATACAAGAGCGCCCACTAGAATATCGGCACAAAATCAGAAGCGCGCGCTCCGAAATATTTGTCTGCATTGCATGCTGTATGTACATAATACCTCCGTGCGCGCGTGTGCGTTGATCTATATACCAGTGTTTACTATACCGTCATACACAGTGGTTTTCAATGGAAAATATTTGTTGTCATTTTGTAGGCGTTCATATCAACACGTACTGTACTGTACTGGGCAGTTCTCTCTCCATTGCAAGCAGTGTAGTCTAGACGTTGGATATATCTTGACGTCGTTCTTCGCCTTAATTTAGTGTGTTCGAACGACTCCAATGACGGCCCGGGGTTGCAGAGAAGAAAAGGACGACATTTGAAGACATAGTTAACATAACGTGATTACGGTTAGTGATATTTTACATGATCTGAAGTTTTCTGTATGCATGTGTGTCTGTCTGTGAAGTTAGCCTATACATAGTCTGCACAGTATACCTAGTTTAGGCCTATCAGTATATGCCTTACTTTTGACTTCAGTTTTATGCACAACGAGAACAGTGTTACGTCATGGACATGTACCTATTAGCAACTGAGGCATTTTGACGGCACTTATAATGATTTCTGAGATCAGTGTAGAAAAGTCTGTAGGAGAGTTAAAATCATGTTCGGTCGGGATTGCGCCAGTAATATGTCGGTTACTTCTTGTAGGTGCCAGACGTGGCACGAGAAGTTGAGAGCGCCATCGATGGCCATCTTCTACATGTCATCTATTCATTAGCGGCAGGGCTATTATTCACGATGTTACCATAGCAATGGAGCGTTAGATTCGAACGGAGCTATTTTTTAAACGAATAAACAAGTCCCATGGAATTGTCGTGAATTTCATATTTGTTTTGCTCATAATACGTTAAATACAGAGTTAAAGCTAGATAAGGTAGAAATTAGATAGATTTATTCGACAATGAGTAAAGTTTACCAGTAGAAAGTCCTAGTATGTCATAATTGAAACCTCCACGCTACTAGGTTTAATTCTCGACTATGTCTGCTGTATCCGCATTATCTGCTTTGTGTACCGTCATGAATACCGCACATTTCGATCGTTTTTAATGCACGGAGAGCTCGTGGCATTGTTTATGACGTTACCGTACCTGTTTGTATCACATTGTCTTTCAAACGCCTGCCTCAGTAAATCAGCATTTAAGAAATGTGAAGTTGTTCTAACAGGAGCATAGCTGTTTCCACATTTAACGGTTTATAAAGGCTAAGTAATGACACAACATTCCCGAAGAACAAATATTATCAAGCTTGTCAGAAAAGACGTCGCGGTGGCCTTACACGCAAAAAAATGGAGTGTTGAATTTTAACACTTTCCAGGTGTAACCGTTCACCCTACACCTGAAGGGTTACTCTGACCCTGAGTAGGGTTACATAATTTATGTAGCGTGGATTTTTTAACACCTGCAGAAGTGTACTTTCAGTTCGAGCATTCTGATTGGTCAAACCTCCCGTCAGCTGGATTCTTAGTACCGTGAACACCCATTTACCGTACCTAGCAATACCTGTACCAGTTTGTCGACATTTATCGTTACTAAATGTACTATAGTAACCACAGCCATATATACGTTCAAGCCACAAAACGTTACGTACTCAGTGTGCGATAACGAGCTACAATGGCATGAAAATGACGTTATAGGAGACTGGGGCCTGGAAGAATTGATTGAAAAATTCGAAGGTATGTTTTGATATTATGTAAGTGTACGTGACAATTACGAGATATGCTTAGAGACCCACGACTAAGCTGGGTAGACGAATGCATTTGAATCGCTTGCGTTACGTAGACCTAACGTTAAAGTCATACTATAAGTTAATATAATAGGCTAGCTGCTGTTTGTCATAGTCAACTCATAATTGTCAACGAATCAGTGTAGCCTACATACAAGTAAACATTAAACGGAATTGCCTTCGGACGGACGGAGGACTTTGGTCTAGGCCTTTATTGTAATCTAGTGCATTCTATTCCTTTTTGTGCGTTAACCGTAACTTCGTATACCCTGCGAGTCACTTTTTTAAGTAGTACTACTACTAGGCCTAGTACTAGTAGTAGTAGGGTATACTTAGGCTATTTCAAGACAATGCATTTTAAATAGCATCAGGCATGGGCCTATAGTTACGCTGGTACTATGTTCAATAAGGGATAAACATATATTCATGTAATGCAATATATAATTACCACTAATTGCCATTTTAGCTTGTAAGTTGTAGCAAGTAGGCCGAAGCTGATGTGGATTGGTGATACTTTTAGACCTAGGCCTAGGCCCAACTATAATTTAGATATCTTATAGAAGTGATCTAGCTGTTATAATTCATTATCAATCTACACAATTGCATACAGTGGGAGTGAGCATTGTTTTAAGCATTGTTAACATGATGCATTGGTTATAAAAGTTGCCTACCTTGTCTGATGAAAGTTTAATGCAAGTTCCTGTTTTGACAAGTAATCACTATAGGCCATCTGGCTTTCTAGATTCAAACGTACTTGAAGAAGTTAGAATCACAACTGATTAAATTGTGTGCATTTTCTTTAGGAATGTTCATGTTTTGTGAGGGGTACATGTAAAAAACTGCTTATGCTCCAAGGTTTTAACACAACTTCATTATGATGGGAATTTTCTTTTCTTTTCTTTGTTGTTACTTAGGAAGCATCAACTTGGAATTCTATTTGCAAAAGATTTCAGAAAGACCTCAGCAATATGTGTTACTTCTTGGAGGAAGCAAAATACACCCCAAGCAGTCATTTGTGATCATCCAGAGACATGCCCTACCCCAGAGGACATTTATGAAGCCATTGATGTTTGCTTCAAATTATTCTACGTGTTAAATCTGAATTATACCAAATTGCAAGTCTCGGTGCCTGGGAATTTTTCCAAAAAGTTGTCTACAAGTTGCCTGGTGGTGTGAAACGCAACCAGATTCGAGATTTTTATGCTCACCGTGCCGACAAAAAAAAACAACGTTACTGCAGTTTAGCAGTTGTCATAGACAGAATTCCATGTTTCCTCATCTCACGGATCAGAATGTATGTAAAGTTGATGCTTATTTGGAATTGTCTTTGGGAAGAGTTTTTTTCTTTTTGTTTAATTTGGAATACCAAAGGCACGAGCCAACAACAAAGACAAAGTAACTGCAGTGTAGCAGTCATCATAGACAGTACTCCACGTTTTCTCATCCCACGGATCAGCATATATCTAAAGTTGTTGCTTATTTGAAATTGACTTTGGGAAGAGTTGTTTCTTGCGTTTAATCTGGAATACCAAAAGGCATTTGCCAACAACAAAGACATAGTCACTGTAGTGTAGCAGTCATCATACACAGCACTCCATGTTTTCTCATCCCATGGATCAGAAGTTTTCTAAAGTTGTTGCTTATTTGAAATTGACTTTGGGAAGAGTTGTTTCTTTGTCTTTAATCTAGAAACCAAAAGGCATACATGTGCAAAAAAATAATGTCGAGAACAAACTTAAAGACTATATATATAACCATGAACAATCTACATATCTCAACTATCTATTTCTATAACCATGAACAATCTATATATCGCAACTTTCTATTTCTATAATATACCTCTTTAACTATACTTTGTAAATATTATTGCTATGGAGATGGAATTCTTAGGCGTGAGCCAGTGAAAGTCCGAAAGTTGGTGCTTATGTAGGTCAGGCAGGATGAAGGAGAGATAAGGGGAGATGGGGGTCAAGAGGGGTTAGAGATGTGTGTGTGTGTGTGTTTCTACAGTGTATGCTATGTACAGACTACTTATGATATTGTGTGAGAGGAAGGGAGTTCACTGTTCACTTTGACTTTGACTTGGAATATTGGCCTTGTGTGTTGTTGTGCTGGCTGTTGGGAAAATGAAGGGTGTGGCTGAGTGAAGTGACTGCAAACTGATGAAGACCTGAGAGATTGAGTGAAGGAGTAGTGAAGGAATAAAAGTCACAGAACATTATAAATATTCTCTATTCTTATCTTTGGAATTCCACGCTTCCGCATGAAACTTTGCAGCTTTGTCGGGACTAAACTAACATCGATCCTCTACTCGACAAATAAAGACCAAGTAACTGCACTGTAGCATTTGAAAATGTTGGCACTTTTAAGTTGACTTAATTCCACAAGACAATACTTTTATAGCCTAAATTGTTCGTTTTACATTTAATGGGATATAATAAATGGACCTCTGGAATAGGAAGGTAGTAGGGTGTTTAATTGCTGAAAATCCCACATTCTGAATTGTTTGTGTTGTCATTGCTTTTTGCTCTCTCTTAAATGTAACTTTCTGCTGTGAGCGATTCAAACATGCATCCATATTGTTTACCTAATTACTAGGTAATAATTAACCTAAAACCTGTATAAAATATTTACTAAAAGGGTGCGATGTAAACTTTTCTGGCAAAATTTTACATAACAGTATTGTATTTGCGTTACATAATAAACATGTAAAACTTTACAAACCAGCAGTTAAATATACATCCAGAAGTATAAACGAGAGAGCACTATTGTGTGTTGAGAGTCCATTAAGTATCATCTTGACACAGATGACAAATGAATACTATATGGTGGTAATTCTACTCACTGAAGCAGAACTTTGACACCCAGAAGGCCAAAAAATGTGCACTAGAGTGTTAATTATACTCCCTGAAGTGCAATTTTGACACCCAGAAGTGCTAACAAATGAACACTTTATGGTGTTAATTTTACTTCCTGAAGTGTCATGTTGACACCCAGAAGTTTTAACAAATGAACACTTTATTGTGTTAATTTTACTCCCTGTAGTGTACCTTCAACACCAGGAAGTGTTATTTTGACACTTGTATGGGTGTTGTTAAGGCAACACTCGCAAAGTGTTATATTATGTTACACTTCTGAAGTGTTAATTTAACCCGGTGGGTGTTGTCCCTAATCCAAACAGGGTGGGGTGTTAAATTCAACACTTTACGATTCAAATTTAACACTTCATTTTTTTGAGTGTACACTGTACAAAAGAAGCCTTTCTTTTGTAGGTACAGTTTTCGTCCTTATGTATACTTTCATTAAAATTTCCAGTGAAAGGCGACGAGCGAGACGGAAATCAAATTTACTATTCACTCTTAAGTTCCGATCGGTTTCTATTGACAAGTTGTGCAAAATTTTGCAATGACCTACCTACTGTGTTTACGCGAAACAAAATACCAAATAGAAACAACCCCCCCCCCCCAATAAAAAACAGACAAACAAACAAAGCAAAACACATTTAAAACACCATGTATATACATGCAGATATTAACAACAACCCCCAAAAATAAATAATAATAATAACAAATAAAATAAAATAGTGCTTCGGCGGGGAATCGAACCTAGGCAAACATGAGCATCAATTTAATCTTAAATAAATTGTGATTACTTAGCGAGAAAAAGATGAATGAAAAAGGCAATAATTAATTTGAATTATTGTTTTATAAAATTGAAGACAGAAAGCTAAAATTAACAAGAGATTACGCCTCATCGAGGCCATGGTTTCACTGAACGTTGAACATCAACCCAGTCCGAATCGACGTGAGCCCTCCATTGCAAGTCAGCTAGCCCACTTCTGGCCCGAAGGCCGGACTCTCATCGTAATCTCCCGGATGCTTTTGCGAACTAAGGGAGGATACGGAATTGGGATCCTAGGCCCGTATAAAAATTCCACCTTGGCGATGCCATTATAAACAAAGCAGTGTCTGTCATCCGATCGGCGCGATTCACACAGCCTGACAACAAACACCGACGCGCAGTGCTGTCTTCCAACCGTTCAGGCCACCACGCCAGCCTGTTGATTCTTGGGTCGAAATAATACTTAGAGTTCCAGATTGTTCCAAAACAATGTGATATGAATGCATACCATGCCCCAACTGGAGTATTGTACATTCGCACAAAAGTTTAACCGTGAAAAAAAAACAAGAAAAAAAAAACAAGAAAAACAAAAACACGAAAAGACAAGTAAAGCAAAAGCACACACACATACTAGACGTAAAATGACCTAACGCAGTGCTTGAAGTTTTGGCATATTTCCAGTCACCACGATCGTTTTGAATGTCTTGATGTGGAAGCGCCTAAATCAAAGTAGAGATGGTGTGCAAATAAGGAGGATTGGAGGTGACACAGAGCAGTTAAGAAATTCTGTGTTTTAAATCTGGATATGTTTCTCCGTGCGAGCAGACGGTTCAGTGTGCTTAACTTGCTCCTCTTCTAGCTCAAAGTCTAAACTGCGTCATGATATAGAAATGTGCATGCACCCTGACAGGCCAAGCCCTCAGATATCAACGTTGGGGTATGATTTGTCAGTTGACAACTTCTAGCTATACTTTAGCGGACCCTAAACGTGACGGACTTAGTGTGTAAGATACTGGAAGGATTACTTCTGGTACGACACCTACAACAGCTATAAAATAGAAAGCTCCTGATTAAAACCCTAAGAGGGCTGCCAACCGTGACTGGAATAAACACCGTCGCGTTCTGACTTTACAGCGATTATAAAGGCCAGTCTCTTAACATTAGCAATTCCGTTCGATTTGTACAGTTTTTTTTGACCATAGAATAGTTACAATACTACGGTGGCTTATTAGGGACCTAGGAAAGGAAACAAGTCTGCTCAAATCTGAAAAATTTGGACTTTTTGTCTCTACATTTGGACTTTTGTTATTGGATCCAAATTTTGAAGGGCAAAAAAGAGGCAACATTTGAGATAAAAAGACAACATTGTGAGATTTCGGGACACTGTTTTTCTTTCCTATGTCCTCATTAAGCCACCGTACAATGTTGACATATTGTGCACACAAAATTAAACTGCCGCATGCAACCATCACAGTAGTCTACTGCTGTACACATGTAAGTAAAGGTTTAGTAGCTACAGCGTGATAGTCTGGCGTCTATCTTGTCCGTGCGCGCATGCAAACAGTGATACAAGAGCGCCCACAAGAATATCGGCACAAAATCAGAAGCGCGCGCTCCGAAATATTTGTCTGCATTGCATGCTGTATGTACATAATACCTCCGTGCGCGCGTGTGCGTTGATCTATATACGAGTGTTTACTATACCGTCATACACAGTGGTTTTCAATGGAAAATATTTGTTGTCATTTTGTAGGCGTTCATATCAACACGTACTGTACTGTACTGTACTGGGCAGTTCTCTCTCCATTGCAAGCAGTGTAGTCTAGACGTTGGATATATCTTGACGTCGTTCTTCGCCTTAATTTAGTGTGTTCGAACGACTCCAATGACGGCCCGGGGTTGCAGAGAAGAAAAGGACGACATTTGAAGACATAGTTAACATAACGTGATTACGGTTAGTGATATTTTACATGATCTGAAGTTTTCTGTATGCATGTGTGTCTGTCTGTGAAGTTAGCCTAAACATAGTCTGCAAAGTATACCTAGTTTAGGCCTATCAGTATATGCCTTACTTTTGACTTCAGTTTTATGCACAACGAGAACAGTGTTACGTCGTCATGGACATGTACCTATTAGCAACTGAGGCATTTTGACGGCACTTATAATGATTTCTGAGATCAGTGTAGAAAAGTCTGTAGGAGAGTTAAAATCATGTTCGGTCGGGATTGCGCCAGTAATATGTCGGTTACTTCTTGTAGGTGCCAGACGTGGCACGAGAAGTTGAGAGCGCCATCGATGGCCATCTTCTACATGTCATCTATTCATTAGCGGCAGGGCTATTATTCACGATGTTACCATAGCAATGGAGCGTTAGATTCGAAATGGAGCTATTTTTTAAACGAATAAACAAGTCCCATGGAATTGTCGTGAATTTCATATTTGTTTTGCTCATAATACGTTAAATACAGAGTTAAAGCTAGATACGGTAGAAATTAGATAGATTTATTCGACAATGAGTAAAGTTTACCAGTAGAAAGTCCTAGTATGTCATAATTGAAACCTCCACGCTACTAGGTTTAATTCTCGACTATGTCTGCTGTATCCGCAATATCTGCTTTGTGTACCGTCATGAATACCGCACATTTCGATCGTTTTTAATGCACGGAGAGCTCGTGGCATTGTTTATGACGTTACCGTACCTGTTTGTATCACATTGTCTTTCAAACGCCTGCCTCAGTAAATCAGCATTTAAGAAATGTGAAGTTGTTCTAACAGGAGCATAGCTGTTTCCACACTTAACGGTTTATAAAGACTAAGTAATGACACAACATTCCCGAAGAACAAATATTATCAAGCTTGTCAGAAAAGACGTCGCGGTGGCCTTACACTGTACAAAAGAAGCCTTTCTTTTGTAGGTACAGTTTTCGTCCTTATGTATACTTTCATTAAAATTTCCAGTGAAAGGCGACGAGCGAGACGGAAATCAAATTTACTACTCACTCTTAAGTTCCGATCGGTTTCTATTGACAAGTTGTGCAACATTTTGCAATGACCTACCTACTGTGTTTACGCGAAACAAAATACCAAATAGAAACAACCCCCCCCCCCCCAATAAAAAACAGACAAACAAACAAAGCAAAACACATTTAAAACACCATGTATATACATGCAGATATTAACAACAACCCAAAAAGATAAATAATAATAATAACAAATAAAATAAAATAAAATAGTGCTTCGGCGGGGAATCGAACCTAGGCAGACATGAGCATCAATTTAATCTTAAATAAATTGTGATTACTTAGCGAGAAAAAGATGAATGAAAAAGGCAATAATTAATTTGAATTATTGTTTTATAAAATTGAAGACAGGAAGCTAAAATTAACAAGAGATTACGCCTCATCGAGGCCATGGTTTCACTGAACGTTGAACATCAACCCAGTCCGAATCGACGTGAGCCCTCCATTGCAAGTCAGCTAGCCCACTTCTGGCCCGAAGGCCGGACTCTCATCGTAATCTCCCGGATGCTTTTGCGAACTAAGGGAGGATACGGAATTGGGATCCTAGGCCCGTATAAAAATTCCACCTTGGCGATGCCATTATAAACAAAGCAGTGTCTGTCATCCGATCGGCGCGATTCACACAGCCTGACAACAAACACCGACGCGCAGTGCTGTCTTCCAACCGTTCAGGCCACCACGCCAGCCTGTTGATTCTTGGGTCGAAATAATACTTAGAGTTCCAGATTGTTCCAAAACAATGTGATATGAATGCATACCATGCCCCAACTGGAGTATTGTACATTCGCACAAAAGTTTAACCGTGAAAAAAAAAACGAAAAAAAAACAAGAAAAACAAAAACACGAAAAGACAAGTAAAGCAAAAGCACACACACATACTAGACGTAAAATGACCTAACGCAGTGCTTGAAGTTTTGGCATATTTCCAGTCACCACGATCGTTTTGAATGTCTTGATGTGGAAGCGCCTAAATCAAAGTAGAGATGGTGTGCAAATAAGGAGGATTGGAGGTGACACAGAGCAGTTAAGAAATTCTGTGTTTTAAATCTGGATATGTTTCTCCGTGCGAGCAGACGGTTCAGTGTGCTTAACTTGCTCCTCTTCTAGCTCAAAGTCTAAACTGCGTCATGATATAGAAATGTGCATGCACCCTGACAGGCCAAGCCCTCAGATATCAACGTTGGGGTATGATTTGTCAGTTGACAACTTCTAGCTATACTTTAGCGGACCCTAAACGTGACGGACTTAGTGTGTAAGATACTGGAAGGATTACTTCTGGTACGACACCTACAACAGCTATAAAATAGAAAGCTCCTGATTAAAACCCTAAGAGGGCTGCCAACCGTGACTGGAATAAACACCGTCGCGTTCTGACTTTACAGCGATTATAAAGGCCAGTCTCTTAACATTAGCAATTCCGTTCGATTTGTACATTTTTTTTTGACCAAAGAATAGTTACAATACTACGGTGGCTTATTAGGGACCTAGGAAAGGAAACAAGTCTGCTCAAATCTGAAAAATTTGGACTTTTTGTCTCTACATTTGGACTTTTGTTATTGGGTCCAAATTTTGAAGGGAAAAAAAGAGGCAACATTTGAGATAAAAAGACAACATTGTGAGATTTCGGGACACTGTTTTTCTTTCCTATGTCCTCATTAAGCCACCGTACAATGCTGACATATTGTGCACACAAAATTAAACTGCCGCATGCAACCATCACAGTAGTCTACTGCTGTACACATGTAAGTAAAGGTTTAGTAGCTACAGCGTGATAGTCTGGCGTCTATCTTGTCCGTGCGCGCATGCAAACAGTGATACAAGAGCGCCCACAAGAATATCGGCACAAAATCAGAAGCGCGCGCTCCGAAATATTTGTCTGCATTGCATGCTGTATGTACATAATACCTCCGTGCGCGCGTGTGCGTTGATCTATATACGAGTGTTTACTATACCGTCATACACAGTGGTTTTCAATGGAAAATATTTGTTGTCATTTTGTAGGCGTTCATATCAACACGTACTGTACTGTACTGTACTGGGCAGTTCTCTCTCCATTGCAAGCAGTGTAGTCTAGACGTTGGATATATCTTGACGTCGTTCTTCGCCTTAATTTAGTGTGTTCGAACGACTCCAATGACGGCCCGGGGTTGCAGAGAAGAAAAGGACGACATTTGAAGACATAGTTAACATAACGTGATTACGGTTAGTGATATTTTACATGATCTGAAGTTTTCTGTATGCATGTGTGTCTGTCTGTGAAGTTAGCCTATACATAGTCTGCAAAGTATACCTAGTTTAGGCCTATCAGTATATGCCTTACTTTTGACTTCAGTTTTATGCACAACAAGAACAGTGTTACGTCGTCATGGACATGTACCTATTAGCAACTGAGGCATTTTGACGGCACTTATAATGATTTCTGAGATCAGTGTAGAAAAGTCTGTAGGAGAGTTAAAATCATGTTCGGTCGGGATTGCGCCAGTAATATGTCGGTTACTTCTTGTAGGTGCCAGACGTGGCACGAGAAGTTGAGAGCGCCATCGATGGCCATCTTCTACATGTCATCTATTCATTAGCGGCAGGGCTATTATTCACGATGTTACCATAGCAATGGAGCGTTAGATTCGAAATGGAGCTATTTTTTAAACGAATAAACAAGTCCCATGGAATTGTCGTGAATTTCATATTTGTTTTGCTCATAATACGTTAAATACAGAGTTAAAGCTAGATAAGGTAGAAATTAGATAGATTTATTCGACAATGAGTAAAGTTTACCAGTAGAAAGTCCTAGTATGTCATAATTGAAACCTCCACGCTACTAGGTTTAATTCTCGACTATGTCTGCTGTATCCGCAATATCTGCTTTGTGTACCGTCATGAATACCGCACATTTCGATCGTTTTTAATGCACGGAGAGCTCGTGGCATTGTTTATGACGTTACCGTACCTGTTTGTATCACATTGTCTTTCAAACGCCTGCCTCAGTAAATCAGCATTTAAGAAATGTGAAGTTGTTCTAACAGGAGCATAGCTGTTTCCACACTTAACGGTTTATAAAGGCTAAGTAATGACACAACATTCCCGAAGAACAAATATTATCAAGCTTGTCAGAAAAGACGTCGCGGTGGCCTTACACTGTACAAAAGAAGCCTTTCTTTTGTAGGTACAGTTTTCGTCCTTATGTATACTTTCATTAAAATTTCCAGTGAAAGGCGACGAGCGAGACGGAAATCAAATTTACTACTCACTCTTAAGTTCCGATCGGTTTCCATTGACAAGTTGTGCAAAATTTTGCAATGACCTACCTAGTGTGTTTACGCGAAACAAAATACCAAATAGAAACAACCCCCCCCCCCCCAATAAAAAACAGACAAACAAACAAAGCAAAACACATTTAAAACACCATGTATATACATGCAGATATTAACAACAACCCAAAAAGATAAATAATAATAATAACAAATAAAATAAAATAAAATAGTGCTTCGGCGGGGAATCGAACCTAGGCAGACATGAGCATCAATTTAATCTTAAATAAATTGTGATTACTTAGCGAGAAAAAGATGAATGAAAAAGGCAATAATTAATTTGAATTATTGTTTTATAAAATTGAAGACAGGAAGCTAAAATTAACAAGAGATTACGCCTCATCGAGGCCATGGTTTCACTGAACGTTGAACATCAACCCAGTCCGAATCGACGTGAGCCCTCCATTGCAAGTCAGCTAGCCCACTTCTGGCCCGAAGGCCGGACTCTCATCGTAATCTCCCGGATGCTTTTGCGAACTAAGGGAGGATACGGAATTGGGATCCTAGGCCCGTATAAAAATTCCACCTTGGCGATGCCATTATAAACAAAGCAGTGTCTGTCATCCGATCGGCGCGATTCACACAGCCTGACAACAAACACCGACGCGCAGTGCTGTCTTCCAACCGTTCAGGCCACCACGCCAGCCTGTTGATTCTTGGGTCGAAATAATACTTAGAGTTCCAGATTGTTCCAAAACAATGTGATATGAATGCATACCATGCCCCAACTGGAGTATTGTACATTCGCACAAAAGTTTAACCGTGAAAAAAAAAACGAAAAAAAAAAACAAGAAAAACAAAAACACGAAAAGACAAGTAAAGCAAAAGCACACACACATACTAGACGTAAAATGACCTAACGCAGTGCTTGAAGTTTTGGCATATTTCCAGTCACCACGATCGTTTTGAATGTCTTGATGTGGAAGCGCCTAAATCAAAGTAGAGATGGTGTGCAAATAAGGAGGATTGGAGGTGACACAGAGCAGTTAAGAAATTCTGTGTTTTAAATCTGGATATGTTTCTCCGTGCGAGCAGACGGTTCAGTGTGCTTAACTTGCTCCTCTTCTAGCTCAAAGTCTAAACTGCGTCATGATATAGAAATGTGCATGCACCCTGACAGGCCAAGCCCTCAGATATCAACGTTGGGGTATGATTTGTCAGTTGACAACTTCTAGCTATACTTTAGCGGACCCTAAACGTGACGGACTTAGTGTGTAAGATACTGGAAGGATTACTTCTGGTACGACACCTACAACAGCTATAAAATAGAAAGCTCCTGATTAAAACCCTAAGAGGGCTGCCAACCGTGACTGGAATAAATACCGTCGCGTTCTGACTTTACAGCGATTATAAAGGCCAGTCTCTTAACATTAGCAATTCCGTTCGATTTGTACAGTTTTTTTTGACCATAGAATAGTTACAATACTACGGTGGCTTATTAGGGACCTAGGAAAGGAAACAAGTCTGCTCAAATCTGAAAAATTTGGACTTTTTGTCTCTACATTTGGACTTTTGTTATTGGATCCAAATTTTGAAGGGCAAAAAAGAGGCAACATTTGAGATAAAAAGACAACATTGTGAGATTTCGGGACACTGTTTTTCTTTCCTATGTCCTCATTAAGCCACCGTACAATGCTGACATATTGTGCACACAAAATTAAACTGCCGCATGCAACCATCACAGTAGTCTACTGCTGTACACATGTAAGTAAAGGTTTAGTAGCTACAGCGTGATAGTCTGGCGTCTATCTTGTCCGTGCGCGCATGCAAACAGTGATACAAGAGCGCCCACAAGAATATCGGCACAAAATCAGAAGCGCGCGCTCCGAAATATTTGTCTGCATTGCATGCTGTATGTACATAATACCTCCGTGCGCGCGTGTGCGTTGATCTATATACGAGTGTTCACTATACCGTCATACACAGTGGTTTTCAATGGAAAATATTTGTTGTCATTTTGTAGGCGTTCATATCAACACGTACTGTACTGTACTGTACTGGGCAGTTCTCTCTCCATTGCAAGCAGTGTAGTCTAGACGTTGGATATATCTTGACGTCGTTCTTCGCCTTAATTTAGTGTGTTCGAACGACTCCAATGACGGCCCGGGGTTGCAGAGAAGAAAAGGACGACATTTGAAGACATAGTTAACATAACGTGATTACGGTTAGTGATATTTTACATGATCTGAAGTTTTCTGTATGCATGTGTGTCTGTCTGTGAAGTTAGCCTATACATAGTCTGCAAAGTATACCTAGTTTAGGCCTATCAGTATATGCCTTACTTTTGACTTCAGTTTTATGCACAACGAGAACAGTGTTACGTCGTCATGGACATGTACCTATTAGCAACTGAGGCATTTTGACGGCACTTATAATGATTTCTGAGATCAGTGTAGAAAAGTCTGTAGGAGAGTTAAAATCATGTTCGGTCGGGATTGCGCCAGTAATATGTCGGTTACTTCTTGTAGGTGCCAGACGTGGCACGAGAAGTTGAGAGCGCCATCGATGGCCATCTTCTACATGTCATCTATTCATTAGCGGCAGGGCTATTATTCACGATGTTACCATAGCAATGGAGCGTTAGATTCGAAATGGAGCTATTTTTTAAACGAATAAACAAGTCCCATGGAATTGTCGTGAATTTCATATTTGTTTTGCTCATAATACGTTAAATACAGAGTTAAAGCTAGATACGGTAGAAATTAGATAGATTTATTCGACAATGAGTAAAGTTTACCAGTAGAAAGTCCTAGTATGTCATAATTGAAACCTCCACGCTACTAGGTTTAATTCTCGACTATGTCTGCTGTATCCGCAATATCTGCTTTGTGTACCGTCATGAATACCGCACATTTCGATCGTTTTTAATGCACGGAGAGCTCGTGGCATTGTTTATGACGTTACCGTACCTGTTTGTATCACATTGTCTTTCAAACGCCTGCCTCAGTAAATCAGCATTTAAGAAATGTGAAGTTGTTCTAACAGGAGCATAGCTGTTTCCACACTTAACGGTTTATAAAGGCTAAGTAATGACACAAAATTCCCGAAGAACAAATATTATCAAGCTTGTCAGAAAAGACGTCGCGGTGGCCTTACACTGTACAAAAGAAGCCTTTCTTTTGTAGGTACAGTTTTCGTCCTTATGTATACTTTCATTAAAATTTCCAGTGAAAGGCGACGAGCGAGACGGAAATCAAATTTACTACTCACTCTTAAGTTCCGATCGGTTTCCATTGACAAGTTGTGCAAAATTTTGCAATGACCTACCTACTGTGTTTACGCGAAACAAAATACCAAATAGAAACAACCCCCCCCCCCCAATAAAAAACAGACAAACAAACAAAGCAAAACACATTTAAAACACCATGTATATACATGCAGATATTAACAACAACCCAAAAAGATAAATAATAATAATAACAAATAAAATAAAATAAAATAGTGCTTCGGCGGGGAATCGAACCTAGGCAGACATGAGCATCAATTTAATCTTAAATAAATTGTGATTACTTAGCGAGAAAAAGATGAATGAAAAAGGCAATAATTAATTTGAATTATTGTTTTATAAAATTGAAGACAGGAAGCTAAAATTAACAAGAGATTACGCCTCATCGAGGCCACGGTTTCACTGAACGTTGAACATCAACCCAGTCCGAATCGACGTGAGCCCTCCATTGCAAGTCAGCTAGCCCACTTCTGGCCCGAAGGCCGGACTCTCATCGTAATCTCCCGGATGCTTTTGCGAACTAAGGGAGGATACGGAATTGGGATCCTAGGCCCGTATAAAAATTCCACCTTGGCGATGCCATTATAAACAAAGCAGTGTCTGTCATCCGATCGGCGCGATTCACACAGCCTGACAACAAACACCGACGCGCAGTGCTGTCTTCCAACCGTTCAGACCACCACGCCAGCCTGTTGATTCTTGGGTCGAAATAATACTTAGAGTTCCAGATTGTTCCAAAACAATGTGATATGAATGCATACCATGCCCCAACTGGAGTATTGTACATTCGCACAAAAGTTTAACCGTGAAAAAAAAAAACGAAAAAAAAAACAAGAAAAACAAAAACACGAAAAGACAAGTAAAGCAAAAGCACACACACATACTAGACGTAAAATGACCTAACGCAGTGCTTGAAGTTTTGGCATATTTCCAGTCACCACGATCGTTTTGAATGTCTTGATGTGGAAGCGCCTAAATCAAAGTAGAGATGGTGTGCAAATAAGGAGGATTGGAGGTGACACAGAGCAGTTAAGAAATTCTGTGTTTTAAATCTGGATATGTTTCTCCGTGCGAGCAGACGGTTCAGTGTGCTTAACTTGCTCCTCTTCTAGCTCAAAGTCTAAACTGCGTCATGATATAGAAATGTGCATGCACCCTGACAGGCCAAGCCCTCAGATATCAACGTTGGGGTATGATTTGTCAGTTGACAACTTCTAGCTATACTTTAGCGGACCCTAAACGTGACGGACTTAGTGTGTAAGATACTGGAAGGATTACTTCTGGTACGACACCTACAACAGCTATAAAATAGAAAGCTCCTGATTAAAACCCTAAGAGGGCTGCCAACCGTGACTGGAATAAACACCGTCGCGTTCTGACTTTACAGCGATTATAAAGGCCAGTCTCTTAACATTAGCAATTCCGTTCGATTTGTACAGTTTTTTTTGACCATAGAATAGTTACAATACTACGGTGGCTTATTAGGGACCTAGGAAAGGAAACAAGTCTGCTCAAATCTGAAAAATTTGGACTTTTTGTCTCTACATTTGGACTTTTGTTATTGGATCCAAATTTTGAAGGGCAAAAAAGAGGCAACATTTGAGATAAAAAGACAACATTGTGAGATTTCGGGACACTGTTTTTCTTTCCTATGTCCTCATTAAGCCACCGTACAATGCTGACATATTGTGCACACAAAATTAAACTGCCGCATGCAACCATCACAGTAGTCTACTGCTGTACACATGTAAGTAAAGGTTTAGTAGCTACAGCGTGATAGTCTGGCGTCTATCTCGTCCGTGCGCGCATGCAAACAGTGATACAAGAGCGCCCACAAGAATATCGGCACAAAATCAGAAGCGCGCGCTCCGAAATATTTGTCTGCATTGCATGCTGTATGTACATAATACCTCCGTGCGCGCGTGTGCGTTGATCTATATACGAGTGTTCACTATACCGTCATACACAGTGGTTTTCAATGGAAAATATTTGTTGTCATTTTGTAGGCGTTCATATCAACACGTACTGTACTGTACTGTACTGGGCAGTTCTCTCTCCATTGCAAGCAGTGTAGTCTAGACGTTGGATATATCTTGACGTCGTTCTTCGCCTTAATTTAGTGTGTTCGAACGACTCCAATGACGGCCCGGGGTTGCAGAGAAGAAAAGGACGACATTTGAAGACATAGTTAACATAACGTGATTACGGTTAGTGATATTTTACATGATCTGAAGTTTTCTGTATGCATGTGTGTCTGTCTGTGAAGTTAGCCTATACATAGTCTGCAAAGTATACCTAGTTTAGGCCTATCAGTATATGCCTTACTTTTGACTTCAGTTTTATGCACAACGAGAACAGTGTTACGTCGTCATGGACATGTACCTATTAGCAACTGAGGCATTTTGACGGCACTTATAATGATTTCTGAGATCAGTGTAGAAAAGTCTGTAGGAGAGTTAAAATCATGTTCGGTCGGGATTGCGCCAGTAATATGTCGGTTACTTCTTGTAGGTGCCAGACGTGGCACGAGAAGTTGAGAGCGCCATCGATGGCCATCTTCTACATGTCATCTATTCATTAGCGGCAGGGCTATTATTCACGATGTTACCATAGCAATGGAGCGTTAGATTCGAAATGGAGCTATTTTTTAAACGAATAAACAAGTCCCATGGAATTGTCGTGAATTTCATATTTGTTTTGCTCATAATACGTTAAATACAGAGTTAAAGCTAGATACGGTAGAAATTAGATAGATTTATTCGACAATGAGTAAAGTTTACCAGTAGAAAGTCCTAGTATGTCATAATTGAAACCTCCACGCTACTAGGTTTAATTCTCGACTATGTCTGCTGTATCCGCAATATCTGCTTTGTGTACCGTCATGAATACCGCACATTTCGATCGTTTTTAATGCACGGAGAGCTCGTGGCATTGTTTATGACGTTACCGTACCTGTTTGTATCACATTGTCTTTCAAACGCCTGCCTCAGTAAATCAGCATTTAAGAAATGTGAAGTTGTTCTAACAGGAGCATAGCTGTTTCCACACTTAACGGTTTATAAAGGCTAAGTAATGACACAAAATTCCCGAAGAACAAATATTATCAAGCTTGTCAGAAAAGACGTCGCGGTGGCCTTACACTGTACAAAAGAAGCCTTTCTTTTGTAGGTACAGTTTTCGTCCTTATGTATACTTTCATTAAAATTTCCAGTGAAAGGCGACGAGCGAGACGGAAATCAAATTTACTACTCACTCTTAAGTTCCGATCGGTTTCTATTGACAAGTTGTGCAACATTTTGCAATGACCTACCTACTGTGTTTACGCGAAACAAAATACCAAATAGAAACAACCCCCCCCCCCCCAATAAAAAACAGACAAACAAACAAAGCAAAACACATTTAAAACACCATGTATATACATGCAGATATTAACAACAACCCAAAAAGATAAATAATAATAATAACAAATAAAATAAAATAAAATAGTGCTTCGGCGGGGAATCGAACCTAGGCAGACATGAGCATCAATTTAATCTTAAATAAATTGTGATTACTTAGCGAGAAAAAGATGAATGAAAAAGGCAATAATTAATTTGAATTATTGTTTTATAAAATTGAAGACAGGAAGCTAAAATTAACAAGAGATTACGCCTCATCGAGGCCATGGTTTCACTGAACGTTGAACATCAACCCAGTCCGAATCGACGTGAGCCCTCCATTGCAAGTCAGCTAGCCCACTTCTGGCCCGAAGGCCGGACTCTCATCGTAATCTCCCGGATGCTTTTGCGAACTAAGGGAGGATACGGAATTGGGATCCTAGGCCCGTATAAAAATTCCACCTTGGCGATGCCATTATAAACAAAGCAGTGTCTGTCATCCGATCGGCGCGATTCACACAGCCTGACAACAAACACCGACGCGCAGTGCTGTCTTCCAACCGTTCAGGCTACCACGCCAGCCTGTTGATTCTTGGGTCGAAATAATACTTAGAGTTCCAGATTGTTCCAAAACAATGTGATATGAATGCATACCATGCCCCAACTGGAGTATTGTACATTCGCACAAAAGTTTAACCGTGAAAAAAAAAACGAAAAAAAAAAACAAGAAAAACAAAAACACGAAAAGACAAGTAAAGCAAAAGCACACACACATACTAGACGTAAAATGACCTAACGCAGTGCTTGAAGTTTTGGCATATTTCCAGTCACCACGATCGTTTTGAATGTCTTGATGTGGAAGCGCCTAAATCAAAGTAGAGATGGTGTGCAAATAAGGAGGATTGGAGGTGACACAGAGCAGTTAAGAAATTCTGTGTTTTAAATCTGGATATGTTTCTCCGTGCGAGCAGACGGTTCAGTGTGCTTAACTTGCTCCTCTTCTAGCTCAAAGTCTAAACTGCGTCATGATATAGAAATGTGCATGCACCCTGACAGGCCAAGCCCTCAGATATCAACGTTGGGGTATGATTTGTCAGTTGACAACTTCTAGCTATACTTTAGCGGACCCTAAACGTGACGGACTTAGTGTGTAAGATACTGGAAGGATTACTTCTGGTACGACACCTACAACAGCTATAAAATAGAAAGCTCCTGATTAAAACCCTAAGAGGGCTGCCAACCGTGACTGGAATAAACACCGTCGCGTTCTGACTTTACAGCGATTATAAAGGCCAGTCTCTTAACATTAGCAATTCCGTTCGATTTGTACAGTTTTTTTTGACCATAGAATAGTTACAATACTACGGTGGCTTATTAGGGACCTAGGAAAGGAAACAAGTCTGCTCAAATCTGAAAAATTTGGACTTTTTGTCTCTACATTTGGACTTTTGTTATTGGATCCAAATTTTGAAGGGAAAAAAGAGGCAACATTTGAGATAAAAAGACAACATTGTGAGATTTCGGGACACTGTTTTTCTTTCCTATGTCCTCATTAAGCCACCGTACAATGCTGACATATTGTGCACACAAAATTAAACTGCCGCATGCAACCATCACAGTAGTCTACTGCTGTACACATGTAAGTAAAGGTTTAGTAGCTACAGCGTGATAGTCTGGCGTCTATCTTGTCCGTGCGCGCATGCAAACAGTGATACAAGAGCGCCCACAAGAATATCGGCACAAAATCAGAAGCGCGCGCTCCGAAATATTTGTCTGCATTGCATGCTGTATGTACATAATACCTCCGTGCGCGCGTGTGCGTTGATCTATATACGAGTGTTTACTATACCGTCATACACAGTGGTTTTCAATGGAAAATATTTGTTGTCATTTTGTAGGCGTTCATATCAACACGTACTGTACTGTACTGTACTGGGCAGTTCTCTCTCCATTGCAAGCAGTGTAGTCTAGACGTTGGATATATCTTGACGTCGTTCTTCGCCTTAATTTAGTGTGTTCGAACGACTCCAATGACGGCCCGGGGTTGCAGAGAAGAAAAGGACGACATTTGAAGACATAGTTAACATAACGTGATTACGGTTAGTGATATTTAACATGATCTGAAGTTTTCTGTATGCATGTGTGTCTGTCTGTGAAGTTAGCCTATACATAGTCTGCAAAGTATACCTAGTTTAGGCCTATCAGTATATGCCTTACTTTTGACTTCAGTTTTATGCACAACGAGAACAGTGTTACGTCGTCATGGACATGTACCTATTAGCAACTGAGGCATTTTGACGGCACTTATAATGATTTCTGAGATCAGTGTAGAAAAGTCTGTAGGAGAGTTAAAATCATGTTCGGTCGGGATTGCGCCAGTAATATGTCGGTTACTTCTTGTAGGTGCCAGACGTGGCACGAGAAGTTGAGAGCGCCATCGATGGCCATCTTCTACATGTCATCTATTCATTAGCGGCAGGGCTATTATTCACGATGTTACCATAGCAATGGAGCGTTAGATTCGAAATGGAGTTATTTTTTAAACGAATAAACAAGTCCCATGGAATTGTCGTGAATTTCATATTTGTTTTGCTCATAATACGTTAAATACAGAGTTAAAGCTAGATAAGGTAGAAATTAGATAGATTTATTCGACAATGAGTAAAGTTTACCAGTAGAAAGTCCTAGTATGTCATAATTGAAACCTCCACGCTACTAGGTTTAATTCTCGACTATGTCTGCTGTATCCGCAATATCTGCTTTGTGTACCGTCATGAATACCGCACATTTCGATCGTTTTTAATGCACGGAGAGCTCGTGGCATTGTTTATGACGTTACCGTACCTGTTTGTATCACATTGTCTTTCAAACGCCTGCCTCAGTAAATCAGCATTTAAGAAATGTGAAGTTGTTCTAACAGGAGCATAGCTGTTTCCACACTTAACGGTTTATAAAGGCTAAGTAATGACACAACATTCCCGAAGAACAAATATTATCAGGCTTGTCAGAAAAGACGTCGCGGTGGCCTTACACTGTACAAAAGAAGCCTTTCTTTTGTAGGTACAGTTTTCGTCCTTATGTATACTTTCATTAAAATTTCCAGTGAAAGGCGACGAGCGAGACGGAAATCAAATTTACTACTCACTCTTAAGTTCCGATCGGTTTCTATTGACAAGTTGTGCAAAATTTTGCAATGACCTACCTACTGTGTTTACGCGAAACAAAATACCAAATAGAAACAACCCCCCCCCCACCCCGAGGCCATGGTTTCACTGAACGTTGAACATCAACCCAGTCCGAATCGACGTGAGCCCTCCATTGCAAGTCAGCTAGCCCACTTCTGGCCCGAAGGCCGGACTCTCATCGTAATCTCCCGGATGCTTTTGCGAACTAAGGGAGGATACGGAATTGGGATCCTAGGCCCGTATAAAAATTCCACCTTGGCGATGCCATTATAATACTAAGAGTTCCAGATTGTTCCAAAACAATGTGATATGAATGCATACCATGCCCCAACTGGAGTATTGTACATTCGCACAAAAGTTTAACCGTAAAAAAAAAAAAACACGAAAAAAACAAACAAGAAAACAAAAACACGAAAAGACAAGTAAAGCAAAAGCACACACACACACTAGACGTAAAATGACCTAACGCAGTGCTTGAAGTTTTGGCATATTTCCAGTCACCACGATCGTTTTGAATGTCTTGATGTGGAAGCGCCTAAATCAAAGTAGAGATGGTGTGCAAATAAGGAGGATTGGAGGTGACACAGAGCAGTTAAGAAATTCTGTGTTTAAATCTGGATATGTTTCTCCGTGCGAGCAGACGGTTCAGTGTGCTTAACTTGCTCCTCTTCTAGCTCAAAGTCTAAACTGCGTCATGATATAGAAATGTGCATGCACCCTGACAGGCCAAGCCCTCAGATATCAACGTTGGGGTATGATTTGTCAGTTGACAACTTCTAGCTATACTTTAGCGGACCCTAAACGTGACGGACTTAGTGTGTAAGATACTGGAAGGATTACTTCTGGTACGACACCTACAACAGCTATAAAATAGAAAGCTCCTGATTAAAACCCTAAGAGGGCTGCCAACCGTGACTGGAATAAACACCATCGCGTCCTGACTTTACAGCGATTATAAAGGCCAGTCTCTTAACATTAGCAATTCCGTTCGATTTGTACAGTTTTTTTGACCATAGAATAGTTACAATACTACGGTGGCTTAATAGGGACCTAGGAAAGGAAACAAGTCTGCTCAAATCTGAAAAATTTGGACTTTTTGTCTCTACATTTGGACTTTTGTTATTGGATCCAAATTTTGAAGGGAAAAAAAGAGGCAACATTTGAGATAAAAAGACAACATTGTGAGATTTCGGGACACTGTTTTTCTTTCCTATGTCCTCATTAAGCCACCGTACAATGCTGACATATTGTGCACACAAAATTAAACTGCCGCATGCAACCATCACAGTAGTCTACTGCTGTACACATGTAAGTAAAGGTTTAGTAGCTACAGCGTGATAGTCTGGCGTCTATCTTGTCCGTGCGCGCATGCAAACAGTGATACAAGAGCGCCCACAAGAATATCGGCACAAAATCAGAAGCGCGCGCTCCGAAATATTTGTCTGCATTGCATGCTGTATGTACATAATACCTCCGTGCGCGCGTGTGCGTTGATCTATATACGAGTGTTTACTATACCGTCATACACAGTGGATTTTCAATGGAAAATATTTGTTGTCATTTTGTAGGCGTTCATATCAACACGTACTGTACTGTACTGTACTGGGCAGTTCTCTCTCCATTGCAAGCAGTGTAGTCTAGACGTTGGATATATCTTGACGTCGTTCTTCGCCTTAAGTTAGTGTGTTCGAACGACTCCAATGACGGCCCGGGGTTGCAGAGAAGAAAAGGACGACATTTGAAGACATAGTTAACATAACGTGATTACGGTTAGTGATATTTTACATGATCTGAAGTTTTCTGTATGCATGTCTGTCTGTCTGTTAAGTTAGCCTATACATAGTCTGCAAAGTATACCTAGTCTAGGCCTATCAGTATATGCCTTACTTTTGACTTCAGTTTTATGCACAACGAGAACAGTGTTACGTCGTCATGGACATGTACCTATTAGCAACTGAGGCATTTTGACGGCACTTATAATGATTTCTGAGATCAGTGTAGAAAAGTCTGTAGGAGAGTTAAAATCATGTTCGGTCGGGATTGCGCCAGTAATATGTCGGTTACTTCTTGTAGGTGCCAGACGTGGCACGAGAAGTTGAGAGCGCCATCGATGGCCATCTTCTACATGTCATCTATTCATTAGCGGCAGGGCTATTATTCACGATGTTACCATAGCAATGGAGCGTTAGATTCGAAACGGAGCTATTTTTTAAACGAATAAACAAGTCCCATGGAATTGTCGTGAATTTCATATTTGTTTTGCTCATAATACGTTAAATACAGAGTTAAAGCTAGATAAGGTAGAAATTAGATAGATTTATTCGACAATGAGTAAAGTTTACCAGTAGAAAGTCCTAGTATGTCATAATTGAAACCTCCACGCTACTAGGTTTAATTCTCGACTATGTCTGCTGTATCCGCATTATCTGCTTTGTGTACCGTCATGAATACCGCACATTTCGATCGTTTTTAATGCACGGAGAGCTCGTGGCATTGTTTATGACGTTACCGTACCTGTTTGTATCACATTGTCTTTCAAACGCCTGCCTCAGTAAATCAGCATTTAAGAAATGTGAAGTTGTTCTAACAGGAGCATAGCTGTTTCCACACTTAACGGTTTATAAAGGCTAAGTAATGACACAACATTCCCGAAGAACAAATATTATCAAGCTTGTCAGAAAAGACGTCGCGGTGGCCTTACACTGTACAAAAGAAGCCTTTCTTTTGCAGGTACAGTTTTCGTCCTTATGTATACTTTCATTAAAATTTCCAGTGAAAGGCGACGAGCGAGACGGAAATCAAATTTACTACTCACTCTTAAGTTCCGATCGGTTTCTATTGACAAGTTGTGCAAAATTTTGCAATGACCTACCTACTGTGTTTACGCGAAACAAAATACCAAATAGAAACAACCCCCCCCCCCCACCCCAATAAAAAAAACAAACAAACAAAGCAAAACACATTTAAAACACCATGTATATACATGCAGATATTAACAACGACCCAAAAAATAAATAATAATGATAATAATAAATAAAATAAAATAGTGCTTCGGCGGGGAATCGAACCTAGGCAGACATGAGCATCAATTTAATCTTAAATAAATTGTGATTACTTAGCGAGAAAAAGATGAATGAAAAAGGCAATAATTAATTTGAATTATTGTTTTATAAAATTGAAGACAGAAAGCTAAAATTAACAAGAGATAACGCCTCATCGAGGCCATGGTTTCACTGAACGTTGAACATCAACCCAGTCCGAATCGACGTGAGCCCTCCATTGCAAGTCAGCTAGCCCACTTCTGGCCCGAAGGCCGGACTCTCATCGTAATCTCCCGGATGCTTTTGCGAACTAAGGGAGGATACGGAATTGGGATCGTAGGCCCGTATAAAAATTCCACCTTGGCGATGCCATTATAATACTAAGAGTTCCAGATTGTTCCAAAACAATGTGATATGAATGCATAAAAGTACCATGCCCCATGAGTATTGTACATTCGCACAAAAGTTTAACCTTGAAAAAAAGAAAAAAAAAAAAAAGAAAAGTAAAATTAAAGCACACACACACACACACCCGCACACACGCATATATATATATATATATATATATATATATATACATAGGCCTATATATATATATATATATAGATATAGATATAGATATAGATATATATATATATATATATATATATAGATATAGATATATATATATATATATATCTATATCTATATCTATATATATATCTATATCTATATATATATATATATATATAGGCCTATGTATATATATATATATATATATATATATATATATATATAAATATATATATATATATATATATATATATATATATATAAATATATATATATATATATATATATATATAAATATATATATATATAAATATATATATATATATATATATATATATATATTTATATATATATATAAATATATATACATATATATATATATATTTATATATATATATATATATCTAACAATGGCAGATTCCTATTGGATGAATGTTATGTGATGATGAGGTACAGCTCCCACTGTTCTCTCCCCACCACCATCCCACCCAAACTCACCCACCCCACCCCAGCCCGACTGCTCAATTAAGCCAGTACATTCCAGTACGACCAATGACAGACCTACACAAACGCCATGTTTTGTGTAAACGATATATTAAAAACTAAATAAATCATTAACCACTTGCTTGATAAAAGAAATAATCCTGGTAGGTATATGTCTGAGTTTGATCAATTACAATCTTATTTCAAGAAAGTTTGTTAAGTTTGGTAAATTTGCAGTAAAACACAAAAATCATCCCCCCCCCCCCCATCCTGCATACTGATACCCTGTTTACAACGTCTATGCTGCAACGTTACGAAGTGGGATATAACATTGACAGCTATAGACTGCCAGATGACTGAAAGAAATATGACACACGCCATCATATTTCACGAATCAAATGACACTCTTCCAAGAACAACCGTTTATATCTCTTCACAAGATTCATTAACCTTCAAAGTTCAACCAGCAACCATTCTCGTCTAAACAATCCATTCAGTGTCTTAATAGGAACACGTCAATCGATTTTAGTCACAACGGAAAGTCGAGTCGCATTGTTATTGAAGGTTCGTACAGAGAACATGATGACAATTTGTGTATATGCAGAGTACTAATGATATGTTAATGCACTCTTCCTATTTATTGTTTTTACAAATCCTTAAGCAATCAAAGATGGTGAATGAGCAGAAACATTCCTGTTTCGTCAGCTGGAGTCATTTAGGTGCCGGTGTTACTCTGCTGATGTTGTGTGTTTGCCTTTTTGTCACTCAAGGACGAGCAACGACTGCTCGAGAATACGACCCAGTGGCAGAGGCGTTAGATTACGTCGAACAAATAGCGAGACAAAAGAACAACTGCTCATTTGGGCCATCACTTAACTTAAACTATGATAAAATACGCTGGACTGCTGAAGCCGAAGTTGCTGTGAGAGCTGCTAATTTGTTGTCGACACTTTTTCGAACGGGTCATCACATGAGGGGCATACACGAAGCCGACACCGATTTACTGTATGCGGTAGTTCTCTCTAACGTGGAAAATAACATCAACGTGTTTGGGTCAGCGATTGCTTTTATAAAGTATCATTATCGAGATTACGAAATTTATTGCCCATACGCGTTTCGAGCACCGGAAGGAATTACCGCAAAAGACTTATCCATAGGTTACGATTACCATACCAACGGTACCGATTGGTTCTATATACCTCTGACAAGATTTGAAGCAAGTGAATTCAACTGGTTTGAACAAACCACTGAATTTAACAGCTCTTATGAAACCGTTCGTTATGGTTCCGATCTACTTTTGACCCTCGACGACGGGTACTGGACGAAACCATACTTTGATTGTGGTGGCGGTGACGTGTGGATGGTGACGTTTAGTATGCCTTTCTTCTGGTCAGATGTAGATGAAACATTCTCAGATATCGAAGAAGAAGGAACGTCAAGAAAACTAAGCTTCGTGTAAGTATTGCAGTAGATATGCGGGCTTCGTGTAAGTATTGCAGTAGATATGCGGGCTTCGTGTAAGTATTGCAGTAGGTATGCGGGAACCATGAAAGTGAGCACCCTAGTAATAGTAATAGTACTACAGTCTGTTTGTGACCATCTCTATGTCAGCAGCAACATTTAAGTTAAAATCAAGGTTGAAGAAATACTTGTCTCCCAGGTTACTTTATCCATAGCTGGTTCCATGACATCATGAAAATATAAACTTTTGGCCCACAAATGTCGGGATGGGGGGGGGGTAGGGTTGGTGGAGGTGGAGGTGGAGGAAGAAAGGTAAAGTTATATCTTTCACTGGGAGCTTTCATTCAAACCTCTTGCACTCCTGTCTCAATAAATTCAGTCAGTTTGCACAACAAAATCAACAAAGAATGTTTACCAGTACTCTGTTTGACCAACTCCGCGGAGCATATTTTAATATACTATGAGTGTGTATATCTTGCTTTAGTTTAGTTTTAACAGGTTTATTTTTAATATGAATATCATTGGCAAGTGCTTGTAACAAGTTAAGTAAATTGATATGACACGCACTTGAAATGTTCAGAGGTATAAAATTGAAAGAGTAAACATCTCAAATCAATAGAAGGCCGGTAAAAAAAATGAGGAACATAATCAGCCACGAAAATGATAAACTGGTGAATTTTTCATTTAACTAAGAAGTCTTGGCTGGTTTCTATGTATTCGAACGTTTACAAATTCTGTTCATTCGTAAAAATCAAACAAAGAGAGCATTTCAATTAACAGAGAATAGTGAATTATTTATTCAGGAATTGACAGTGACAACTTCTTCAGATAAACGACATGCAAAATACGACGTAGGATTCTACTAGGTAGAGTACATATAGATAGATAGATAGATAGATAGATAGACAGACAGACAGACAGACAGACAGACAGACAGACAGACAGATAGATAGATAGATAGATAGATAGATAGATAGACAGATAGATAGACAGACAGATAGACAGACAGATAGACAGACAGACAGATAGATAGACAGACAGACAGATAGACAGATAAACAGACAGATAGACAGACCGACCGACAGATAGACAGACAGACCGACAGATAGACAGATAGACAGACAGATAGACAGACCGACCGACCGACCGACCGACAGACAGATAGATAGACCGACCGACCGACAGACAGATCGACCGACCGACCGACCGACCGACCGACCGACCGACAGACAGACCGACCGACAGACAGATAGACCGACCGACCGACCGACCGACCGACCGACCGACCGACCGACCGACCGACGGACGGACGGACGGACGGACGGATAGATAGACAGATAGATAGATAGACAGATAGATAGACAGATAGATAGACAGATAGATAGACAGATAGATAGACAGATAGATAGACAGATAGATAGACAGATAGACAGATAGACAGATAGACAGATAGACAGATAGACAGATAGACAGATAGACAGATAGACAGATAGACAGACAGATAGACAGATAGACAGACAGATAGACAGATAAACAGATAGACAGATAGACAGATAAACAGATAGACAGATAAACAGACAGATAACCTTACAGATAGACAGATAGACAGATAAACAGACAGATAGACAAATAAACAGAGAGATAGACAGATAAACAGACAGATAGACAGATAAACAGACAGATAGACAGAGCGACCGACAGATAGACAGACCGACAGATAGACAGATAGACAGACCGACCGACCGACAGATAGACAGACCGACCGACAGACAGATAGACCGACCGACCGACAGACAGATAGACCGACCGACCGACCGACCGACCGACAGACAGATAGACCGACCGACCGACCGACCGACAGACAGATAGACCGACCGACCGACCGACGGACGGACCGACGGACGGACGGACGGACGGACGGACGGACGGACGGACGGACGGACGGACGGACGGACGGACAGACAGATAGATAGACAGATAGATAGACAGACAGATAGATAGACAGATAGATAGACAGATAGATAGACAGATAGATAGACAGATAGATAGACAGATAGACAGATAGACAGATAAATTGGTTGTTGAAATCTTCCAATCCTTCCCTGAAAGTCTGCCTAAACCAATTAGTTTCAACTTAAAGTACAAACCCAGCCATTCAAATGAAAGAAACCCAAAAGAATATACAACGTGTTCCGAATCAAGGTTGAATCTGACAAAATCGATAAACTTTATTACCTTTAGCTGACTTTTATTATAAATTACAGCAAAGAGACGAAGTCACGATTCTTAATGTTTATCAATAATAAGCGTAAAATGGTCTTTTTACATAATCATTATCCACTGACTAAGTATGACTGATGACTGTATACTGAATGGATGTGTTTATATTGTATTGTGTTTCCATGCCAAGGTGTTGTGATTCGTAATCATTAGTTGCTGTCGTTTTTAACTTTACTTATGAGGTCGTTTGGCTTCCACGAGCTAAACGTCTAAAAGCACTGTAACCTGCACTAACATTCATCATATTACATCAAATGATATTACTTCCGAATTTGTCTTTTTCTGTCGTATTTGGATAATCAAACTAAATAAAAAACATCATTTTATTTTTTGTTTTTTATGTTATTACTTCTGGTAATGGACTCATGTATTGTCAAATGAATATCCAGAATTTCATATTTCGCATTACACTCTTGGCTGATAGTAACGAGTGCAATCACGAACTGTTGTAAAACATGACGGGAAGGAGAAAGTTGATGAAGTAATTATACCAGTTCAAGATCATACAGACCCCCCCCCCCCCCCACAACAGACATACGCCTATGTCTGTTGTTGCTACTGTTGTTGTTGTTGATGCTTGGGAGCATAATTAGGATATACTCTAATAAGACACGAGTGATGTTGGTCGGTAATAGTGAACATGTGACAGTATGGACTGCTTATCAGAAAAATGCACTTTGAGGGGGGTGGGGTAGGGGCGGGAGAGGGGAGGGGACGATAAGAGAACTGAATAATGTTTTACGTAGCAGGTGACTGAACCTGATGGGAAGTGAGAAATAAAGTATGAAACGCAGCTATACGGTCCATATACACATTGCGTTGAATACCACGTTTACTACTCAGATGGCGTACTTTTGTTCTTTAACTTTCCTCCTTGGAGAGTCATCGAACCAGTGAATCATGATTCCAATCTGTGTCATTTCATCGTGATCTGATGATAACACTTATCAGTCAATGGAAATATCCCGTCAATCATGAAACTTTGATTAGATCAATTTTGAAGTGAATACTTATTGGAACATTTAGTACACAGTAATTATATTTGTTGTATATGATGTTGTTCGTCAGTGTTCCCTTCATCACTATAGAAATACAGATATATGTATTAAAACTTGCAGCAATCGTGCTCTCAAGAAGCTGGAAAAAAAACACGCTAAGAGGTTGAACGCAATACAGACAGTATTAGAGAGGGGGACAAGATATGATAATCGTTTATAACCTCAAGATAGAATTTCTGTTACTTAGATGTTAAAAAGTAGACATAGAATTGATAATCCTGTCAACAAACTATATGTCCGTCCGTCAGTGTAAGTTTGCACTCCCTAATGGCCTTTTACTACGCCAACATGTTGTATGCAATTCTAATTTATTTAATTCATTCTTGAGGACAATCTTCCTAACGATTTAGAATTACAAGGCATTAGTGAACCATTGAATCGATGACCAGTAAGAATAAGTATGAAAATAAAGTACCGTATAACTGTTTCAACTGGAAAGCAGGAAAGCAGGGAAGTCGGAATCTTTTCATTTTTTCGATATTGCTTGGATGTCGATCAGACAAACGAGAATGGAGAGCAAGGATTTATCCTTCAGTTGATATATTAATGTCAAATCGATAGGTAACTGCTATCATTACCATAAGAAGTCAAATTCAAAATTATTAAAACCAAAAGACCATGAAATGACTAACTACTACTAAAATAATTCATGTTTGACGTCATTTGATAACTTTTCAAGGTTTAATTACTTCATTAAAACTTAATTCTATAACATTTGCAATTAGTGGACAGGTTATAAATATTTTAATACAACGGTAAGAATTTCTACTTGCTGTGGTAAGCCATTCGTTAACAGTGGATGCTTGAATTTGCAATGATTTTAGGGGGCTTTGTACATTCGTTGCTGTGCTTTTAACAGGTACTCAATGTGATATAATCTCAAGTATGATTCTTCAAGTTATGACAATTACCATCTGCAAGTATATAACCTGAAACTAGAAAACTGATAGATGTTAAATTCAAATTTTAAAAAGAAGCGAAGACATTTTTGGGCTTGCTTAATAAGAGTTGCAGGATATCTCAGTTTGTATAGTGCTCGAGACTTCAGGTCACATAATAATGTTTCAATCCCGTCCTTTGTCCTCTTCACAACTACTAAATTTTTTATAACAAGATGAATATGACCCATACAGCAGTACATAATGTTCACATTTGGTTGGAGGATTTTAATGCCTTTATATCGTTTTTTATGTGTGTTTTTTCTTTTTCATGTATAGGGGTGTGACAACCATCGACGTCAGCTTAAACAGCCTAGATATACAACAATGCGATTTGAGTGGAGAAGACCAAGGCGGCGTCTTTGATCCTTTCGTGGGGACTCATCGCTGTAAAAATACCACTACGGTGAGCAAAACAACAACAACAACAACCGACATGATATGAATTGTAGTTCCCATTTCAATTGTCGGTCGCATACAGCTTATAAATTTAAATATGCTTACGAAAGGCTGCTGCTATGGTAACAGTTATGTGTATCATATATGCTCGTGAAATGTTCATTAAATGGAGACGAAATCTGTTTCATTAATTATTTCTGTTGTGTGAGGAATTCAGCAGCCTTGATATAACATAATTCTTTTTAGAAGTAACAGGACGTGCTGATGTGAGACAGCAAACAGTAAAATTGGACTAAACCAATACATTAAACTTGTGACTTTTGTTTACATTAAGCGTTGAGTATTAATAAGGATATCAAATTCTACAGTGCTGTCAAGAGTATTATGAACTCACCAACTCAATCATTTAACACTGTATGCAACTGAGGACAGTGTGAAGCTTTAACGAAATGTCAGACTAATTAATAACCTTTCTTCCATTCGTATTATTTTTGTCGATAGTGCTTAAACATCCCACACCGTGGCTTTGAGCGGGGGTCGTATCGCTGCATGTGTAATCAAGGTTACTACTTTCCAGAGTTTAATGCCGAAGACAAAGCCTTCGACGGAGCTGTAATTGAAGCTGAATATTTCAAAAAACTTCAGGGCATACCTAATACATACGACAGGTACGGCTGGCGAGTTTCTTTTTTCTTCCTGTGGTAATGTTGAGGCCCAACGAAGATTATTCCTGTAAAAGTAAAATGGATTGTATGTACAGAATGAAGACAATGTACGTTAATAAATGTAAACGCACCTGAATATAGGTTCTGGTTAGATAATATAGGGTAGAACTAAGTGCGTAAGTGTTTTTTTATACGAGGATATTACTCCAATGGCCCTGAACGATACGTCATTGTATATAACTTGAATGTCTTGTGAACTCGCATATGCTATACTGTATATTCCACTGTACAACCTACATTGATTTCTAACATAGGCATCTTATTCCCCTTGCTCAGTTATTACAACGCGGTTTCTTTCGATATTATGTTACATTAAACACTCGCGTATGATTGGGTAATGTATCTAAGACATTACTTTACGGTTGCATTGGTACTATTTACACAAATTCGCGACTTTCTATTCCAAATATTTCAATGTCATTAGAATTGGCCTAAAGTGAAGCATGCTAAAAGTGTAAACAGTTGAAAAAAGTCTTTTCTTTTCTGGTTGTTTGGAATTATTTTTGGATATCAGGTCTTGAATCAAAATATATATTATGTCTCTGAATGCTCTAACAGTGGTAATGAAGTAATACAGTTCGTACACCAGTGCCCATTAATTGACTTTCTAGCATATTTCATGATGATGATGATGATGATGGTGATGATGGTGATGATGGTGATGATGGTGATGATGATGATGGTGATGATGATGATGATGATGATGATGGTGATGATGGTGATGGTGATGATCATGATGATGATGGTGATGATGATGATGATGATGGTGGTGGTGGTGATGATGATGATGATGATGATGATGATGATGATGATGATGATGATGATGATGATGATGATGATGATGATGATGATGGTGATGATGGTGATGGTGATGATGATGATGGTGGTGTTGGTGGTGGTGGTGGTGGTGGTGGTGGTGATGGTGATGGTGATGGTGATGGTGATGGTGATGGTGGTGGTGGTGATGGTGGTGGCGATGGCGATGGCGATGGCGATGGCGATGGCGATGGTGATGATCATGACGGTGACGATGACGGTGACGGTGACGGTGACGACGACGACGACGATGACGATGATGATGTGAATTATGTGAATTATGTCAATTAAGTATTCGGCATATTTTTCCTTTTCATGCAGTGGGTTTAATTGCGCCCCCTGTGCAGAAGGATGTGAATTTTGCCTGGATGACAGGAAGTGTGTTTTGGAGATAAACACCATTCTCGAGTTGATCGTCTTGACTACGCAGGCGGTTACCATATGTGTACTTCTTATTACAGGAATCTACATCTTTTTAAACAGAGAAAACCGGGTAAGTAGTACATCGATGTTCTAGACAATAAAAAATATTTTCAAAATCGAAGTAGTATAAGCTGCAGCATGTTTCCCTCGTTTTGGAAGAAACGGTCGAATTGTTGGACGGTCGGGTTAGGGGTCGAGGGTCGGAGTAGGGCAATTTATGCCGGTGGTCGCGGTCGGGTGGGGGGGGGTGGTGGAAGACGACGCATACTCATGTGTGGGTTTGCACTCGCAGTCGACATTTGAAGTGGTCCGAGGATATATACCATTGAATGTGCTTGAGGCAATACTCGGTTAACTTTACAGTTATATCTTATACGTTGAGATTTTCACAATTTGGCGATTGTACGTTCAACGTTAAATAAATATTAAATAAATACTTGAAATTTTATTTCCATGCTACCTTACTTTTAGTTCTGATAATAACGTTATGCAACTTTGCATTACGATTTGTGGATAAATCATTTCCTCTGTTGTATAAAACCAATAAGCCACAACTCGCTATAAGTTGTTACCGCACATATAGATATTTTATAGTTATACTGAAGGGTTCCGAAATTACATGTGAGTAATATACATGACCTGTTGAGACGGATCCAAACCTACAGCAAAACACAATATGTCGCTTTCAAAAATCTCAAAATTTCCAAATCTAACTGAACTAAATTTGCGAGTGAGGCCTACCCCAGTTGATCCATTACAACAAGTAAAGCTGTTTCATGATATTTAATACAATCTGATCTTACCAGACTTCCCTTTGTAAGCTTTTAGGTTTCATGTGGAAGACTTCAAGAATTATTTTGACGTCTGAATAGCTCCTCTTAACATCTAAGAGTAAGAAATATATTTTATTCTGGAACCAGATATTTAGAGAAAAAAGCTTACTCCCAGATACAGAAGAGACAATCCAAGAAGAAATCATATTGAAAATAATTAAAACTGGATACTAATACAACATCCAACCCATACCAAGTCAGTGGCTATGCGCCCCTGATGTATACCAAGTCAGTAGCTATGTGTCCCTGTCCCTGATGTCCAACAAGTTTCAAGTCAGTGGTTATGCGCCCCTGATGTCCAGCCCATACCAAGTCAGTGGTTAGGCGCCCCTGATGTCCAGCCCATACCAAGTCAGTGGTTAGGCGCCCCTGATGTCCAGCCCATACCAAGTCAGTGGCTCTGAGCCCCTGATGTCCTCCCATATTAAGTCAGTGGTTAGGCGCCCCTGATGTCCAACGGATACCAAGTCAGTGGTTATGCGCCCCTGATGTCCAGCCCATACCAAGTCAGTGGCTATGCGCCCCTGACTTCCAACCTGTTTCAAGTCAGTGGTTATGCGCCCCTGATGTCCTCCCATATCAAGTCAATGGTTAGGCGCCCCTGATGTCCAACGGATACCGCCACTGATGTCCAACCTATACCAAGTCAGTGACTCTGCGCCCCTGATGTCCAACCTATACCAAGTCAGTGGTTATGCGCCCCTGATGTCCTCCCATACCAAGTCAGTGGTTATGCGCCCCTGATGTCCTCCCATACCAAGTTAGTAATCATGTGCCCCTGATGTCCTCCCATGACAAGAGGCTTTTTGAGATATTTAATATTAACTCATTCTGTCAGTTATTGGTTATTAGAATCCCAGAACTCGACGAAAATAACACTTTAAGAAAAAGTTTGAACAAACATAATTGGTAATTCAAGCGTTATGTTTGGGCAGCGATTGTAAAACCAGCGAAAGCACTTAAGACTTAGTACATTTATTAAAGTAATATGATACATCCATGCATGCAGATAAGTACCTACTATTAAGACAACTAGTAAAAGTCAACTGGGTTGGGTCTTTGAGGTCTACAATGTCCCATGAAGGAAAAAAGAAATATTTGGACGTCTTCGATTCCAAATTAATTAGTTGTTATGTAGCCCTGTAGTATAATAGCCCTTACCAATGTAACCGCTGCAGCCCATTCATAAATGCTTTCAACGTTTGATTAATTCCGATTTAAAAAAAAAAAAAAAAAAAAAACCTAAATGGGTCAACCACAACTTCAATGGTATTTAAATATCTTTCTCCGACAAACAGAATACAAGTTCACCGTCAATTTTCATAAAACAAAATTTCACTTGACTAAACAGAATGAAATACATTTTAGCTAAATGGAATCGGTCTAAATTTGGCGATACTTTGATCGTCGTTATTGATGTAACAACAACATATATAGATGCATCATAAGCCGCATGTGGCGCTACTCATGTAATTATATCATATTAGGTTCATCATGCTTAACAGCACTTAACCCCTGGTCTGTGGATACACTGCGGTTTAACGTTAGGTTTCAGAAGCCTAAGCCGATGCTAAGTATATAGGAGTTATGAAAGATGGTCTGTGGAAATACTGCGGTTTAACGTTAGTTTCGGAAGCCTAAGCCGATGCTAAGCAGAGGAGTTATGAAAGATTAGTTTGGCCTCATTTTCTTCTCAACTTCACGTCCGTTCTCCAGCAAACAGCAAGGATTTATTCCACGCCCTCGTGTCTCCATTTTATTAGGTGTTATGTTCTTCGACATATTTCTGTTTTTTTTTTTTTTACGTTATACGTGAATTGATGAATTGCTATATATTCAGCTCAGGTCTCCATCAGTTCACTCTTCCTATCCTGGGCGTTTCTTCCAGTTAGGACGGCATATTATATTCTCCTGTGCTTAGTGAAGTGATATTTTCTGGGCGATAGCCACTCTGATAATCATTCGAAACATAACATGGTCATCATTGAATATTATAAATCTCATGAAAACACAATTTTCAACTCGACGAACATAACACTTTAAGACAAAAAATTGAACAAACATAATTGGCAATTCAAGAGGCGAGCTTCTGTTTGGGCAGCGATTGTAAAACCAGAATCAGCACAAAAGACTTGGTACATTTAGTAATGGTAATATATTGCATCCTTGCAGAAAAGAACCGACTATTAATACACTATTAAATGTCGGTTGGGCTGAGATTTAAGGCGGTTCTTATACTAAATCAATAGCAAAAACTAACGGCTATGAATAACCAACGAAGAGTATCACGTCTGTATATGATATGGGATACCGTTTTACGAGATCCTTTTTCGTAAACGCATTGAGAAGTGGAACATTTAAGAAACATAGATAAATGGTGCCATAATTCACCCAATAACCCGCTGTCTTTAACTTATGTCACCATCACCGGAAAGTTGGCGAGCTGCGTAAGATTGAAGTGAGATTGTGAGTTTCTTTGTGCAGTCTTTCATTGCGGTAATTCTTTTAATAGCCTAACTTAAATTAATATAACAGAGAGCGCGGACCGGGGTGAGGAAGGTGGGGTTGAGGCTAGAATGGGGTAGATGCAGGGCCTACTGTAACATGAATTCTCGGGTAACTATACCAAAAGGTATCAGATTTTTGTACACATCTACAAACCATGAAATGAAATCTACGCCCTTATAAAAGGGTAATTATTTTGATGATTATATTTGGCAAGGTTCACCTCTTACATCATCACAAACAAGTACAGTGCAGGGCATTTATTAACTACGACGCCCAAATGTAAGACAATTTAAATTAGCACTGTACTTAAGATTTTAAATTGGGGATGTAAATATCAAATGTGATGTTCATCTAAGCTTTACACTTGCAGTTTTCCCCGTTAACACGGTTTTGAACTCTTTTGACCTTTCACATCCTAACCATGATTTTAGAAAAAAAAATCCATAACTGTAATACCAAACAAGAGTGTTCACTAACTTGACTGGTAGCCAACTTTCATATCAAATGGTGAAACACACGAACATGTTTTCTTAATTTCTAGTGTGTATTGATATAATTATTTCATACACCTATAACTAGTGTGTGTGGGAGAATAAAGTATTAGAAAATATATTTCATTAATTACTATTGAATTTTCCCTTCGTCAAGTACAGTCATGGACGGTATCATAAAGTTTGATCAATTGCAGTCTATAATAATGAGTATAATATATATATAGTATAATAACCAATATAATATTCTCTGTAAAGAACAGTACGGCTTTCGACCCGAACATTCTACTGAACTGGCTTTGGCAGATGCACTTAACAGTTTACATACTAGTCTTAATAATGGCAAAAATTGCATTGGTGTTTTCCTCGACCTTTCGAAGGCGTTTGACACGATCGATCATACCATCCTAATCAATAAATTATTTTCATACGGCATTAGAGGAACTACTCTCAACTGGCTTGAAAGCTATATTTCGAACAGATATCAGTATACCTTGTATAAAAACTCTAGATCCGATCTTGCTAAAATTCGTTGCGGCGTTCCACAGGGTTCAGTCTTAGGTCCTTTGTTATTTATTCTATATATTAACGATATTTGCCATGTCTCCAAACTAGCCAAAATCATTCTCTTTGCTGATGACATCAGTATTTTCTTCGAGAGCGACGACATAATCACATTATCTTCCAACGTGTCAAATGAATTAAATAAATTCTGTAATTGGTTTTCAGCCAACAAATTATCACTAAATGTACAAAAAAGTAATTACATTGTCTTTAATACTCGTAATACACTTATTTGGAATAAAGATATATGTATGGATGGTAAAATAATTAAGCAAGTTTATACTACTAAGTTTTTAGGTGTAAATATTGATTGTAAACTTAGCTGGCGTAACCATATTTCAACTATTTGCAGTATAATTGCACGGAATGTTGGCATATTATCTAAGTTGAAATATTATCTATCGGAAAACATACTCAGAACACTATACCAGACCCTGGTTGTCCCGCATCTCACTTATTGTTCCATTATTTGGTCTGGTACATACAACACCAACCTTAACAATCTTATAATACTCCAAAAGGCAGCCATTCGCCACATAACACACTCAGCCCCACGTGAGCACACCAGTCCCCTATTTAAGAAACTCAGCTTACTAAAATTGCACGATCTCATTAAAGTTAAGCTTGCATTATTTGCCTACAAGACCTGGAATGGATTACTACCAGCTGCCTTTGACAATTTTTTAACCAGTAACAGAGATGTACATAATCACAACACGAGGCATGCTAATCATGCCCACTATAATCTCTACAATACCACCACTGGAACTTTAAGCCTACAAAACCGTGCAACAAAAACATGGAATCTTCTAATGAACGATTTAAAGAGTAAAAAGTCAGTCACATCCTTTAAGAAGTGGTTTTGTAAGGAAATAATTGCTACTTACTGACTAAAACTAAATTATACCTCTATGTAATTACTATATATATATATTGAACATTTAATTTGTACTTATATCTATGTATGTATTCATACACATATATATATTTTGTTTTTTCTTTTCTTTTCTTTTCTTTCTTCAGGGAGTCTTCCACATTGCTAAGCTTTTAAGCTTTATGGAAGACTTCCTCCACTTTGTACTTTTGTGGCAAACAAATAAATAAATAAATAAATAATAAGCGAAAAGTTTGAGCAAATAGGTGGAATTTAAGCCTCCATTCAACAAATGTGCAAATCAGATAAAATAATGCAAATCAGAGTCTGTGTCAGCTTCAAGTGATTGTACACTGAGATGGGAACTCGTTAAACATACATTCAAGACGTTTCAAGACGTGAATCCAGGAGGTGGGTGTAAACAAATTATAGTTATCAGCATAACTTTGCGTGCATGTAGACCTAATAATCTAATTTATAGCCAAAATTCAATTTCTTGGGGAGGAGGTTGTGAGGGGAGGGGTGGAGTACACCCCTACAGACAAGTCGGCTTCAATGACCCGACGCCCGCAATCCCTCCTTTTGAATATCCTCGATCCGCTCCTTATTTTTGTAATATTTTTGTTGTCTACAATGTGTCACTGATGAAGAAAATAATATTTGTTTTGGACGTCTTCGATTCCTAATTAAGTAGTTGAAGCCCTGTGATTTATTAGCCCTTACATATGTAACCGCTACTGCCCATTTATACATGCTTTCAACGTTTTTGAAGTTCATTCTAATTAAAATACACTTAAATGGGTCAACCACAACTTCAATAGTATTTAATTCATCTTTCTCCAACAAATAGAAAACAAGTTCACCGTCAGTTTTCGAGAAAAAAAATATTTTCACTTGACTGAACATAATTAATAATATTTTAGCTAAATAGAATCAGTCTAAATTTGCCGATACTTTTATGGTCGTTATTGATGTAACAACAGCGTATATATATTCTTTCTCTCCTGACAATGTTTACCTCCTGACTATGGTTCGATGACGGAATGTTTATTTTTCTGTTGCGCGAAACTAGGTTTTTATGCATTTTGACTCTCATATTACGTACATGTCGGTTCTGTCGGAACAAATGAATTTTTATAGTGCTAAAGCAGTAGTAAGGATTTCACCTCCATCTATTCCATGAGATTGTATTTCGTCTATGAATGACGACACACAAACTCCTATATAAGTCTTTGAGTATTATCAGTTAAAATTCCTGCGCTCATACATTATTTCTGTAACTATATCTAATAATAATAACTTTCTAAAACATCCTTTAAAAAATTTTCAAGTAAAGAAAGACAAAATAAATTAAACTATAAAGGAAGATGATAGTATAAAATACGTAGGCTGGGATATGAAATACATTTATCCAAATATCAGCTGCATAGCTTGTTCCGATTTTAAGAATTACCAAAGCATTAAAATATATTCAAATATTTAGCTGAGGTAATATTGCACAATATTCTGTGACGTCATATGTGGATTACATCAGCAACCGTCTTTTTTTTTTCCTTTTTTTTTAAATTGCAAACTGTAGACGACCTTAGAAACTATCTAATTTTATATCGAGAAATTAATTATTGGTTTGAAGTTTAAGTTTTTATTATCATCAAATTTACTTTATGTTGCTAAGTTATTATCAACTGAATTTATCAAAATTTATCCGTGCTTTAATTTGCATCAATAAAAAGCAGAGAGTTTGATGTGTTGTCGATGTATAACATTATCGTGGAATGTAATTAGTACAATGAATCATATATATATATATATATATATATATATATATATATATATATATATATATATATATATATATATATATATATATATATATATATATATATATATATATATATATATATATATATATATATCGTAAACGGAACAAGCGTAACCAAAATGGAAGTTGGACCAATGTGTGTGTGTTTCCCCCTTTAATTGCATGACTTGTTGATGAAATGGTTTACTATATTATATATTTAACTATATGTGAGGTATTAAATATCGCAACAAAATACATAATGTTTGTAATAATGTATATACAAATCATTTCCAAAAAAAAAACAATTTTTCTTTTGATTCATGAATTTACTTTCGTTATATCGAATTACCCCATGCAAGGGTATACCAAGTAAGAAAGTAAATCCGTTAAAAGGATTTTTAATTATTAAGATGGTAAGTCCACTTTTTAATAATAAATTATGATAAGGCTTTTGTCGTTCTCGTATAGTTTAGAACTAGAAGATGTATAGCATAGTACATTTAGAGAGTATATAATAAACAGTGAGGATTTCAGGCTTTCGTTACGTCTTTGTTTCTCTTTGTTTGGTTTTTACGAGCGTTTGATTTTTGCACTTTTACGATATTAAAGCTTTTCGTTATACTAACATCTCATAACGTTGGTGTGATTGCTTGCATTTACTTCAAATAGTGGAGTGATAAGGGGAAATATTGAATTATTAAAACTTTCTTTTTCAGTATATGTTTAATGGTAGTATGAATTAAAAGGGACCGGGTGACGAAATATTGAGAACACCGAATGGAATCAGGAATTTGATATATATATTTCATATTATTTTCTTTTATAATCTTCACCTTGGTGCAAAAATATACTTAAGTTTTTAACATGTAATCGGCTGTATAGTCATGTGCTACAATGGGTTCAGTGAAACTATAAGAACGCATTGTGATAATGTCGATACTCAGGCGATTATGAAGCAATGTTGAAACATGGGTTGTAGACACAACCTTTGATTGGATCCGATTGGATTCGAATACGGACAAAATGTACAATGGATATGATATCTTCATGTGTAACACAGACATGAAGTGTGTCCATCAGAGAGCGTCTCAGATAACAATCACATCTCTTTGTTAAAGCGATATGATTGTTAACCTCCGTTCAGATAGTAATCAAATCTATAGGTTACAAGCAGTGGCGAGCGACGAGGGGGAGGGGAGGTAGTGGTTTACCCACCCCTTAATCGTCAGTTGGGTAAATTACGTCCCGTCGTGGGAGTTTTTACACTGCATGGGGAAGAATTAGACAATACCTTGTGGGCGGAGTAAACCCACAGATAGGGATTTAGGGGGCGTGGAAGGGGTTGAACCCCCACCCCCACATTTCAACTGCACTCAAAAGTTCAAAAGTATTTATTAGCACACGTACCTAGCGCTTAGACCAAATTATGGACCTAAATTATAGTCTAAAATATGCCTCAGTATGCAGCATTTGACGTCTAAACTCTCTATTTTTTTTTTTTTCTGGGGGAGGACCCATTGATCCACCTATATGGGAGGCGGCTTCAATGCAGAGGACGTGCACCCCCTTTTTGATTACATCCCTGATCCAAATCTGGCCATTTCATAAAGGTTTATGTCCCATCTAAATATTCATATGTGATTGTGTTGTCCGTATATGAACATTCTCAAATGCCGAGTAAAAAGAAGACCAAAGATCCTATCTGAAGTTAATTAAACAATAGATAATATACTACAGTCTACAGGGCTAATTAAGTATTGTGTACATGTATTTAGTTAGTATGGACCAGTGCACTATATAGTTTAACATTGCTGCTGGGCCAATCGAAACTATATTGTTAAAGTTGCCAGCCCGCAAGAGAAGACGAATTTGAGACTACGTCAAATGGCACAATTGCATTTAATTATGCAATGTCTCGTTTGGAATACTTTTGTCTGTCCCCATATATAGCCCTACTCCAAACATGAATGTTACCCTGACTAACTTCCATGTTCCCAACATGCAGTAGGTCGACTCATGAATGTATTCTCACACTCACCTTACTCATTCTTATTCTCCTGTGTTCACTGAGGTGCTGTTTGCGAGGGGGGGGGGGGGGGGGGTACGGGCTATACTCAGATCGGCGTGAAGTAATCAACTTATATAGCTGGCATGGGAAGAGAATGTCGAACATGTATAGTTATTCGGCGGAGTTTAATGTATTAGAAACAATCATATGACATAGTTTCTGTTTATCAGGTAGGAAGAATACATCATGTAGTAAATACAAGCTATAGATATTTAGCCGGTATTATATGATAAAAACACGCACGCTATAGCCTTGGACACAACCTAGATCTGGATTATTAAATTGAATATCCAAAAGTAGTTTTAATTATTTACATTTTTGTTCAGCAAATGTTTTGATACTGACATACTTTCGTGAATGTGGTTTAAAATGTGACCTCGGTTTTTTTTTTAAGCGCAACTTAGGAACCCCTATATATGGGTCTGACGCTATGCACGTGCGTATATCTTTGAGCAGTTCTGCTATAATGAGAGCATGATTAATGTAACTTCACAATGGTTCGATTAAGAGCAGCTCTTTCAGTATGGTTATAATATGATTCATTAGATTATGAGTCATTGATCAAACTAAGCCACTCGAATGGATTTCTTTTATCAAATTAAATCATGGATTTTGGCACAAAATTAATTTTGAAAGACCAGTGTTGCAGATGCGATGGTTAAAACACATAACACTACTATTAATCCATAAGATGCATTTTTATACAACACCAATTTGTATTCTGGTCATTTGATTGGTCAATTGCTCGTTGATTGCATGCAAAATCCGCTCTATTCCACTCTATGAAATAGAACCATGAGTTATACTATTTTGGGTAGCACTTTTTTCAATGGTAAGAGAGCAGAGAAACCTGTCTGTTCAAAACAATATGTTGCATGAGTGCATTTTATATGGCCATTAAACCTTGTATGATCTACTCGGAAAGTTTCATGACCATTGTATCTGTTTTAAATGATTATTATTGCAGGTCTTCGTTATTCGGTCTTCCTTTCCGAGATTTGTCTATATTGCGAATCTCGAAAACGAAGATCGAAAAACGAAGACTTCTTTATTTGTTTTCGATTTTTCCAGTCTTCTATCTTCATTTTAGATGTCTTCATTTTAGAGATTTCACCAGTCTTCTGTCTTCGATCTTCGATTTAGAGGTCTTCGTTTTAGACACACCCGTTACAACTACTAGTGTTCCATTAGTCTCAACTAGTCTCAACATAGAGCACTCTGCGCCAAGAAAGACGCCAACCAACCAACTTTATATATATATATATATATATATATATATATATATATATATATATATATATATATATATATATATATATATATATATATATATATATATATATATATATATATATATATATATATACATATTTTGTGTGTGTGTGTGTACAGTAGTATGTCAAAACTGATGGAATTAAGTGTTCCACGCGTGATGCAGAGCTTTTTAATGTTTTTTTTTTCCCTCGAGGAGAAAGATGTACTTACTCAACAAACGATTAGAGTTAATCTCCAAATGCGGTCACCAACGTCCTCTGAACCGAAACAGAAGTAAAAAAGCCTTTTAAGTCGTTCTCTATGAGTGATTTTTTCTTTCTTTCTTGAAGGTCATCAAGGCAGCCAGTCCAAGTTTGTTGTATATACTTCTACTGGGGGCATCCCTGTTACATACAGAGGTTAGTTTGTCAGCTAGATTCTTTCAACATTTTTTTTTGGGGGGGGGGGGGCGGGGGGGGGGGTGATTTCAACTAACTTTTAAGTCTTCAAGGCTGCAAGATTACCAAAATGATATCACGGGATAAAGATTGATCGTGTCTCTTCATTTCTTACATGATTTGGGAAATATAGTTTGGTATATAACAATATTATACATGGATCACACTGCGATATTAATTAATCACACTGCGATATTAATTAATAATTTTTCATGGTAGTCTGTTCGCCACGTTGACAACGCTTCCAGTCCAATAGCCCGTATAACCCAAAAGCAAGATTATATTTCATCTATAGTGACATTGTCACGGAACATATTCAAAGATTAGTGCTTGCTTCTTACTATAAATTTCCATCTCTCCATGAATTGGGGCTCGTTAGATATTAAACGCATTAACGCAACAACGTTATTTGCAGAGTACTTGAAGATCAGGCACGTATCCAGTGTGTGGTGTGGTGGTGAATAGCAGTTATTGGCAGAACCACGGTGTGTTTACCCAATTTATAGCCTATAACATACTTTAGAACGCGTCTGAGATTTTAATTTACTACCGGGGAGAACTCCGGCCCTCCCCACTCTATGGGAGTCCGCTTCAACGATATTAGGGCCACACACCCATCATGTTTGAAATCCTGGAACCGCCCGGAACCTATAGAGTTAGTTCAGAATGTAGGTTAACTTATAGGATCCTTAGCACACGCACCCTGTCCGAATTTCCACGAACCGGCAGTCGAGTTAAGTCGGGCTGCGATCAGTCGGGCAGTGTGTCGCGGGTTGTGTATAACCTTAGCTAATTAAACATTTGAGAGAATTCTCGGAGGGAGTGAGCTATATCCTACAAAACAGCTGGAATTTACGGAGGGAGGAAGCTTCATCCCACAAAACAGCTGAAATTTACGAAGGGAGTAACTTTATCCTGCAGAACAGCTGGAATTTAAGGAGGTGGGGGTGGGGGATGGTGAGGAAGTCATAACCCACGGAACAGCTGGAATTTACGGAAAGTCGAAATTTGCATTACTCGTTACAGACTCGGCAAAGTTTAATTTCTAGCAGAGGTTAGCAAGTGTGTCATGTACAGTTCTTCATATTGGCACTGACCATAGCCAGTTGATCTAGCATATTTAGGGGCATTTGCTGAGAGACTGATGGCTTCAAGCTCTGATGGTATGACCAACTTAGCAGCTACAACTTTCCTTAATTATTGGGTAATTTCCCAAGTTATTTAAGCAGTTAGCCCTAATAAAAACAAATAATTGATAAATTGTTTGGTTTTAATTTATCACTGATATTTAAAACAAGCTAAAACAATTTTTATCTCTGTATATATTTTTTACCCCGTCAACGTGCTAGAGCTACTCCACCAAGAGTATAGACTATGTCAGAAAAATGATAAATTACGAAATATGGAAATGTCTGTTTTATGTATCGAGCATTTCAGGCCTTGTTATGGTAGACAATCATACAAATGTATTTTTTTATTAATTTAAACCGTTTAATGTCTGTGGCATAGGGGTAAGTGCTTTCACTTTAATTGCTGTGTATCACATTATTCAAAAATTAGATTAGAGACAGCAATTCAGATAACATTGTAATCAGGTGTTGGATACAAATTTTATTATATTTTAATTTGACGTTCATTCAAAAATAGCATGCCATAAACTAATCAAATTAGGGAATGTCCGTGATAACAACCATTTAAGGAAATTTAGCCAAATTTACTTTCTAAATTATTCATTGAATTACGAGGGAGAGAGAGATAGAGAGGGAAAGGAAATAAATATGGTAAGGCAAGAAAACAAAAATTAAATTAAATTTGAAAAGTAAAATAGAGAATGCCAAGTATATCGGTAAATATGGCTTCGTTTTCGTAATTTGATTTCTACAATATATATGAATAGCCACATAAGAAACGATATAAAGTGTTACTTTATAATACGGTAAAAAATCTGAAACACTTAATTTGCAATCAAATTTCAAATTCAATTATACAACAATGTTACAAATCGAATGAAGATGATTGAATGAAACACTATGCACGAGTTTTCGATCAGTTGTGTCAGTAGAAAGATTGGGCTGGCTGTCAAATATATCAGCTATTTTCTCGAAATTATATATTTTTTGACATTGACATTTGACTTGTTCTTGTTATTTTGAGCTCTTTATTTAAAACTTTGATTAGCTTTATCTACAAATGTCCAACTTAAGGACGACTTCTGATCAAGTTGTGACTTTTATGGCAAGTTGATATCATAAACTCGAGAAATATTGGCTCGAAAATTGTAAGAATGATGAAGTATATATATATATATATTTATATCAAACGAGCAATTTATGATTTAATTCCATGGCCCCCTTTTGGCTAATGAAAAGATTTTTCAAAAGTTTGAATATTACACCATTGCCTTGAAGTGGATCCCTACTTAGAAAAAGGGGGACTGTTCCCTTCCCACCCCACCTCTCTCTTCCCGGCCCTGATATTCCTATGTCTATGTCGAACTAAGTATTAAAAACACCGGAAACAATAAAGCTGACTTGATGCGTATGTTGTATAAAACTATACTTCTGATACCGTGCTTTGAGATGCCTTCGTACAAATCGAAAAGTATATTGAAATAGAGTGTGTGACCAAGGGCGTAGGAACCGGGGGGGGGGGGGCTGGGGGGCGCCAGCCTCCCCAGTGAAAATGTGGAGGGGCGGAAGTATCATTCCGCCCCCCCCCCCCATCGCTTCGCAAGTCAGAAAACCCCTTTTTCATTTCCAAATGAGAAAAAAATCTCATTTGGAGCACCAAATTGCATCTAAGACCAGGTGAAAATTACAAAATTAATAATTACAAAATAATTACAAAATTAAGTTTACAAAATGGAGTGGGTGTTGAAGTGTGCTATATTGCACCAAATTGCATCTGAGGCCACCTGGAAATGCAAAAAATTTCAAAGGGGAGGGGGAATCCCCTCCCCTTAGACCCCTCCCCCAGGCCGGCCATCGGTCTTCAGCCCCCCCCCCCCCCCACTCAAAAGTACCTTCCTACGCCACTGTGTGTGACAATCAGTTAAATGAATACACAATATTCGAAAGGAACTCTAACAGTTTCATACTCCCTCTCATACATATTTTATTCTGCTGCAGATACTGTTCCTAACAGAATGGGTTGACCCCGTGTCATGCTTCGTTCAATCGTGTCTCCGTCACTTCGGGTTTTCTCTCGTTTACGGCGCTTTACTGCTTAAAACCTGGCGGTGAGTTCAAGCATTATTTATGGTGAAAGAAAATGATAATTTCAATTTCATTTAGGGAATAATGGAGGTGTTATGTGGTATATTACCGCCCACGTTTTAGTTCGATTTTGATGTAAACAAATCGAAAATTATGACATAATCTTTTTCTTTCTGTGTGTTTTTTTTTGTACCTTTTCATAGGCCTGACATGAAAACGTGTTCGGTTCACGAAATGTTGAGAATCGAAAATGGAATTCATTAATTACTTGTTCATTAATCTTTATTTGGTCATAAATTTAATCTTAGTTTGATTCTTTGCAATCTTACTTTGTGTAATAGTTGAAAACGTTGGTTCAGACGCCAAGCTGCTATCAAACGTTTTAAGTTTGGAGTAGGAGTAGTTAGAGCTAATATTTGAACTTACCCAAGACGTTTAACATTTTACTACCGATTGAAGCTTTGCTTCTTTGCATCATTAAAATATATGTTTTGTTTAACTTTAAAAAACACACTGCACCAGGCTTTGTGATATTTGCTTCTATCCTGTTCTCACTTTCATAACGGTCTCTGATATAGATTCGTAGACTGTTAAACCAGAGCGCTGGGTTGTTATTTTTAATACCTCACAATTAAATCTGAAACAGAAAGGAAATAAATCTTAATAAAGAAAGGTCATTGTATGTATGCGGAGACAATTATTGGAGTGGATTTATGCGTATATAGCAAGCTCAACGATAGTGTATAGGACTATTTGAGATGTGATAATACATCATTCTACAAGACATGATTGTGGAGTATTAAAGTATTCTAAAATAGCACATGCGACTTTTGATTGCTTATAAATTACCAACATAGATCAATAATAGCTGGTTTGAAGATGGCGAGACTTGGGTGAGATATATTCTGTTACCATGGCGACTCCCGCACTTTCATTCTATGTATTTGTAGTATGTTAAACGTTAATTGAAGAAGCTGCCTATATTAAAGTTATGCATGATTTTGAGGAACTTCAGTTAAGGATATTTATGATAAAAAAAATGGCCGACTATTTTGATTATTTAAAGACTACTAGTAGCCAAATTTATTGTCTCCAGGATGTTCACTGGGATCAAAATTTAAGTAATACAGTTACCAAGGAATAGGGGTTATGGTGGTTATATTTCATCAGTTTCTTCTAACTCTAGACAGGTTACAATACTACAATAAAATTTTCGATTTCAATGTTAATCAGATTGAACTTGATGACGATGATGGAAATTTAATTGCCATTAACTTAAACATCGGTCAGTACACTATAAATTTAATTGCTTTGTATGGCCCAAACACAAAAACCCTACTTTTTTTCATGATTACGTAAAAGGTATCATTGAGAATTTTAATTCTTTGTATTATTTTATTGTCGGTGATTGGAATGCGGTACTCAAGCCAGAAATTAGATACGTGTAACAACTTGCATGATAATAATTCGAAAGCTCACCATGCCGTGTGAAACCCTAATGGATTACTACAATTTATTGGACGTGTGACTTGTTTACCACCCCACCGAGAAAGCATTTACTTGGCGCCAAAATACAATTGTTAAGCAGAGTCGAGTGGATTTATTTTGAGTATCTTCTGGGCTACTGAATATATTCTGTTGTTAATTCTTCAATCATGCATGGCTATAAATCAGATCATTCTTTGATTACCGCAACCATTAAGTTGAATAATATCATAATATCATAACAGGTCAAAGTGTCTGGAAAATTAACAATTCACTATTAAGGGAGGATTGTTACGTAAACGCTATGGTCCTTGTTGAAACTATTACTGATAGCGATGTACCAAACTTACTTCAAGACGTTTATACAAGTAAATAGAAAAGATATCCAGTTCCATGTAAATGATCAAGTATGTGTTGAAGCGTTGCTCTTAAATATCCGTTGAAAATCTATTTCCCATTCAGCTCATAAGTTACGAGTAAAGAAAGAAAGAGAGCTATGTCTTTTAAGTGAAATTCAACGTTTGGAACTTTATTTTGGCTGAGTGTTTTATATTAAACGATTATATTGATGTCTAGCAGAACGAGCTTGAAAGTATAAGGGCAATTAAACTAAGAGGAATTGTAATCAGGTCACGTCCACAATGGATTGAACACGGGGAGAAACCATCCCAATATTTTCTATATATAGAAAAACGTGATTTTGTGAATGAGTTAATTACTCATCTCACATAACTATGATACATGATGAAGATATTTCTGACCATGACGATATTCAACACGCAGTTTAAGATTTCTACATAGCACACATGTACAGCATCACATGATACGCTCCTTTCTGATGCTGACTTTGAAATTAATGAACCTTTTCTCATGTGATAAATCCTGCATCCTTACAGCAGCCTCTGACTTTAGTAGGAGTCCTTAGTAATGTGCAAATTAACCAGAACTTTAAAAAAAAGTATGGAAAAGAATGTGTCCCCTGGATCGGATGGGTTTACGGTAGAATTTTTTAAATTTTGCTGGGATGAAATTGGTCATCCCTTAGTGCGGGCTCTGAAATTATGGTTATGGAAATTCTTTATTTTCAGTTACTCATGATATTATTTCGTTAATACAATATAAACCCCGAAACTTTTTGAAATACTGTGGACCCATATCTCTTCTTAACGTTTGGTTCTATAAACTTCCACCGTCTTACATCACCTTATACATCGCCAATCGCTTAAAGACTGTGTTACCTTGGATCAACACGGATTTTTAAGAGGACTTTACATCGGTGATTTGCATTTATGTAGCTAATGATATCATGTACAGCCCTCAGAAAGCAAACTAAATCCATGGTTTGCTGTATTTGTGTAGCTAATGATATCACGTACAGCCCTCAGAAAGCAAACTAAAATCCCTAGTTTGCTGTTTGCCATCGATTTTTAAAAAGCGTTTGACTCGCTGTCCCTATTCGTTATCAGGAAGGTAATCGACCCAATTGATTCAAATGGTGCATTCTACGGACAAGACCATCTTGTTACTACTTTTGGCATTATTACTCATTTTCTTGAATACCACGTAGTCTAATTAACTCTATTACAACGTCATGGAGTGACTTTTTTATTTTAATAATCTATAGACCATAACTTTCCCAACCCGATAAATAATGTAAGATAATGTCACACCGTTATTATTTCACGTGTAAATCTGTTTACAGTAAACTCGTACAAAAGAACGTCTTATAAAAAGAATGGTGTGAATCTATATCGCAATAATCATGGGCTTTATATTGCACTGTCCCTTCCGTAGTTCTACAAATAAATATCTTTGTATTATAAACGCCATTACCACCGAGACGTGTACAATTTGCTACAATGAAATCGAGGCAATTCAGCACATAATTTTTATTTCAATTTTACATCTGTCCTTTGGAATTATTTGCACAATGTTGTTATCAACGCAAACAATAAAATAAACCTTCGGGGCATATATGTAGTCTTATTTGGAGGCTAGGAGGGGCGGGGGGGGGGGTGCCCGCGTAGCTAATCTTGTGATAATTCTGCTGAAGGTTAATGTATTTAAATGAAGGCAATTAACAACCTTTCCTTCTGTGTATAGTTTGCGGATGTATTTAAAAGATTATTTTAACATTAATGAATATCAAGGAATATAGGAAGTTAATATTTGGGAAAGGTATTTACTGTCTACCATGGTATAATTTATTGGGCTTGTACGATTAATTTAATTACGTTTGTTTTTCAGCTAATCTTTATTTATTGAACATATTTGCTGTTGTTTATTCACATATTTCTTAGTTTGTAAGCTAAGATGGGTTGCCAAGAGAAATCAAATGAGAAATAGTATAAAACAAATAAAGAAGAAAGAAGGAAGGACAAGAAACATATATAAATTTATGGAAATGGTTTGAGCATTGACTTATTCTTTGAATAATCAATTTATTGAAATGGTTTGAGCATTGACTTATTCTTTGAATAAGACGTAGTCAGATTCTAGCGAAACATATAGCATTGTATTCGAGAGGATGTTAACTATACTCAGTTTTAGGAAAGTCACCGGCAAAGATTGTATTGTGACGTACACTATATAAAATGTTCAATTTGATTTGGATCAAAATGCTGAGAACATTTTACGTACAGAGTAGTAGTTATATTTGTAATAAGCAATAATTAATGAAACACGACGTGATGATATGTTTGTTGAGCATCTTTCAATGATATCATTACCGTGATACAGGCCCTCTGCATGTGAAATCATCCTATAACAAGTAAACGTGGTACAACGTATTCTCAGTTGTTAGTCTACGTCAGATGACAACAACAACAATGCCCATGACAATAACAACAACAACAACAACAACAAAAACAACAACAACAAGATGGGAAAAGGGTAAAAAGGAAGGGAAATCCGCGGAGATGCATTAATCGCAAACAACCTTCATAAACAATTAACTATTGACTACATAATAGCATGTGTAAAACTCACATCTCCGCACTGAACAATACAACATAGAGGCCTATTTTGGGCTTCAGTCGCCACAAAAAAGAACTACATTTTTTTTTTACTTTTTAATACTTCACTCTTGTGGAGGTTGCACGTCAACGTTCGTCATAATAGTCATAGCGAAAAGAAACCTTTAGCTTTATTCGACCTTTGAACTCGGGCCTTTCGTTATGTAAGTCTGCAACCTGTGACCTCAGTTACCATGGTAACGAAATATTTTGATAGCACTTGACAAAACAATTATACCTGCGAAGAGGATAGTCAATTCAATCCTTCCAATTTGGATTTATAGCAAATATTAGACAATTTCCATTGAAATGACCTCTTACCCTTGTTTCAAGTATTTTTTTTTCCACAACTGACAGGTAGAAATACGATATACATAGCGTGTACATTTCGTTCTGAAGGTCTACAAAGACTCAAGTTCCCATCATTGGGTACCCTCAAGTTTGAAGAAAGCCGGCCAAGCTGCTAGTTCACACAAAATAACGGATGTAGCAGCCACACGAACGTACAACTACGTTGTACGTTCGAACGTACAACTACACGAACGTACAACTACGTCGAACATGACTTTTTCATGTTTGCTAACAGTAGTTGTACCAGAGGTCATGGTCTTAAACTCCAAAAGTCACATAGTAGGATTAATATTCGGCATAACTTTTTTTCTAATAGGGTTGTGAATGAGTGGAATGGTTTGCCTGAGAAAGTTGTACTTGCAAGTAGTGTCAATGGGTTTAAGAATGCTTTGGACAAGCACTTTAAGCATTGTAATCGGGTCTGAGTGTTTGTGTCTTCAGTTTTTTTTTTTCTCTCTCTATAGGGTCCTTGATGGGGACTTAAGTGTCCCTCCTAATCCTTTTCTCTACTAAACTAACATAGTTAGACTCTCTCAGATATAAGGACTTCCGGCTACCCTCTGCCACCCTACCACGAGTGACTCACCGATCGAGACTCCTTACCCGGAACATACTTAGCATGGCGACCGTTGCCATGACAACTGTGATAGTCATTATATCAAAGCTATGAGTTAAAAAAAAACTTTTGATGTTTAAAGTGTTTTAGGCCTTTACTAAAATTTTGATAAAGTGCTGACCTTCTCGAACTTTTAAAACAACTCAATGTCATCATTTTGTGCGCACGTGTACCTTCGCAGCCTTGCTATAACGCGTTGCGCAGTCATCTGCTTTAAGATATAAAAGTAGATGGTTCTGTGCATCGAACAATGGGGTTAGGGTTGCCGGGGAGCATCGAATGGATGTATCTGATAATAATTCTTTTTTCCAGATGTCTGTGCTCATCGTTCAGATTTGTTTTTTCTTCATTTCAGTATAACTCGTGTGTTTAAGGTTCGTAGTGCTAAACGTGTGCGTATACCTGACTCTAGTCTGCTGTCCCGACTCGGTGTGTTGTTGGTTATCACGTGTGCCTATCTGGTAGTGGCTGCACTGGTAGACTTCTCAAACGTGAAGGAAACTTCTCAGGTGGTAGAGGCTGGCTACAATGTTAAGTTTCAGTCCTGCATTGTCAAATGGTGGGACTATGCTGGACTTGGTGGTAAGTATAAGAATAGTGACCATAGGAGAGGATTTTATCTGTGTGTATGTATGTGTGTATGTATGTATGTGTTTTAGATCCTCCTGCAAGCAGGAACCTCGCGAAGAAGCCATCATTGGCTTATCAAAGCCGCAAGCTAACCGAAGTCAGTCTCTTACATTCATATTTTAACGTCCATGATTATGAATTGTCATTTGTCAACAACTCTGTTACTGGACGACATACGTTAATTTTTGAGTGACTCGAACTCGGGACCTTATGATTGAAAGGCACCGGCGTTAACCACTGAGCTAACACTCCAAAACTGAGCTAACACTCCGTATCAAATAACTGAGAAACGGGGGAGGGGGGGTATCATTTATTGAGTGTCATGGGGCTTCTGACGCCATGCAGATAGTAGTGGGTATGAAACATTACAGTGTAACAGGAATTCAGTTCAGCGATCGGGAATGTGGAGTTGGAGGGGGTGGGGGTATTTATTAATGACCGTCTAAGATTTAAAATTCTATATTCTATAACATACTTGAATATTTTAGTTTTTTCTATAATTTCTTGCTATTTTCTCTTCTTTTTTTCCTCAAGTCGAGATGGTTCTTCTTATCTGGGGTATTTATCTCTGTGTTAGAGTCAGAAAGGCGCCCTCAGAATTCAACGAATCTCGATTTATAAGTTTTAGTATTTACAACCAAACCATTGTACAGATTTTTGTACCGGTCTTAGAAATAGCGTAAGTGCATACATTGAATTTTCAATTTCATTTTTTTCGTTTTTTATCTAACCCTCCTGCTTAATGCACTATACATGGAAGGATCTAAACTATGACTAAATAGAACTTTTAGAAATAAAGTCAACAAGGAGAAGAGAGTAAACGGTGAGAACGACAGACAAACCGGAAGCAAATTACTAGTGTTCGTGGATACGAATTGAAGCATAGGCAAACATTTGATGAGTCAAAAGCCCAACGTTCAAAGTATCTCTTTCGAGATCCGGCTTTAGGAATCACAATGATTTTCTCTAGAGTAAGGCCAAATATGTCACCAAAACAGAACTAGTATTGTTCGATACAGGTGACAAACGCCCACAGTGCAAGTACGACCTTCCTTACCGGTTTGGAACCTCTGGACATACAATCAGCGTCCATAGCCTATAGTGGTTAGGGTGTCCGCGTACAGAGCGGGAGGCCCGGGTTCGAATCCCGTTTTTCACTAGTACTGTTCTTGATTTTCCAACTCATTACGATTTTCATTTATATATATATATATATATATATATATATATATATATATATATATGTATATGTATATATATATATATGTATATATATATATATATATATATATAACATATATATATATATATATAACATATATATATATATATATATAACATATATATATATATATATATATATATATATATATATGTATATATGTTGATACTAGATGAGACTAGTGGAACACTAGTAGTTGTAACTCGGAGTTTCACGCTTTGTAGCGATCTTCAGACAACAGTTGTCTGAAGATCGCTACAAAGCGTGAAACTCCGAGTTACAACTACTAGTGTTCCACTAGTCTCATCTAGTATCAACATATATTCCGCTCTGTCCAATGGACATAGAGCACTCTGCGCCAAGATAGACGCCAACCTACTCTATATATGTATATATATATATATGTATATATATATATATATGTATATATATATATATATATATATAACAGCTGAGAAATATTTAATTCCATTTGGGAGATATCATAGATTCAGTGTTCCTTCACACAAAAAGACTGAAAACTCGATCAAGTCTTAATACGATATCACTGAGCCACATGTGCTAACATAAATAAAGATGTTAAACCTAACCAAGATGAAGCTTCTTATAGGATTTATGTTAGCATCTGTTTCAGTTTCAACACTGTATACAGTCTACCTTGAAAATCGTGAAAAGAAAAATAAACCGAGCGAAATTAAAATGTTTCTATATTAATTTTACAAAGTTTTACAAATGACAGCTCCCAGACACAACGACGGTTTGAAGTAGGAAATATCTCCCGAACGGAGCAATCATTTTCTTAGCTATTTGAGAAAGTTATTCATCACATGGATTTCCATCATATTGGCCTAAGCTAAAAACGATTGTTGGGTTAGTGCCTTGTTCCTTAAAAATTAAATGCTGTGATGGTTAAGCCCCCTCCTGCATGTTTGTTTTCATTATTTAATAACTTGTAACTATCTTACAATAACTCTAATTACATATCAGAAAGTTTGTCTCGCTGTCATTACTGACAAATTTCAACCGGCAGACTAATAAATAACAACAAAGATTTCAAAATGTTCGTTCCGTTATGAATGAATTGATGAAAAGATGGAAAGCTGGCTTGGAAATGATTTTAAGCGAATTTGGCAAAGCACAGAATGATATGAGTTGGAACGGGATTCGAACCGTGTGTGACCTAAAGGATTGCGTGTCTTGTGCTCGACCTATTGTGATTTCTGTTTAATGGTAATACTTACAACGAGATAATGTGTACAAAAGGTGACCCTTGATTGGCCTCTTATTAATGAATACCAAGAGATCAATATTATATGCGTAAAGAGAGGATTTAAGTTGCCAGCACTGTATACGTCGTTACCATGGTAACATATTACGTGCTTACGTTTGCAGTTACACAAGTGGAAGGTTTAATTATACACTGATAGTTAAATATGAATGTAATATTACATATAACGCATGGATCTGTGGGGTGGGGGTGTGAAGAAAGGGGGGGGGGCAATAATGTTAATATTGTCACTAGACTGTAAACCTTCTGTAATAATGTCACATCTCATGTATTCCGAACATAGGTGGAAAGATATGGAAAACTCACAAGAGATTTAGGTAAAATATTAACTACATGTATCCATTAACTATCTTTCATAGGTTTTGTTTGCTAATTTGTTACCAAGTTTATGTGGTGCTCTTTGCAACGTAGATTTTCCCATTTCAAGAAGAATCTCTTATATAGGATCGATTTGTGTTGATTTACTAAACAATGTGATAACCTTGCTGGATTTATAGTGAGTAAAGTGAAATAGTAACCGAATCAATACATTACTGTTTTTAAGTACTTTGTGTAATGCATTAGACAGTAATTATAACATCAACATGCCTACTGTCTCGAAGGACGTAGAGAGGATATTGATTAATGGGGAGGAACTTAAAGAAATTGTTTACCGTAACTGCTTTTAATAGTACTAATTTGGACTAATAAAAACCAAGAGTTAACGTTCAAAGTGCATATAATGCAATATTAGGGAATGAGAGATAGATTGGAATAGAAAGAGAGAGAGTGAGAGAGCGGAATGGAGAGAGGTGGGTGGAGAGAGAGGGGGGGGGGGGGGCATTGGCCTTACAGTGTTTACCTTCTTATATACTTTCATTCTTTGTTTTCTCTTTATAGATTATACGATACATTGGGTAGCCCTAACCTTATCGCACTAGTTGGCTTTACACGTGTTCATCTGACGGCTACTATGATGGTGGGGCTTATCTTTGGGTCAAAGGTAAAGTATTACTCTTACTTTATGCTGGGATAACGTTAGGTAACAGAATCACCTTAAGAAGCATACACATCGCATTAAGTTCTGTGACGCAATGACAAAGGTGAGAATGGTCCGTGAAAGTTTCAGACTATTGAATCGACATGTAATAGCATGTTGTTATTTGTTATAGTTTGAAGCATGGGCGTCAATCCAAGGGAGACGGGGGACACGTCCCCCCACATTTCGATGGGTGGGGGAAACAATATCAAATGTCCCCCCCCCACACACACATTTGGAAAAAGAGTAATGTCGCATCTCTATTTAGTTAGGACTTACACATCTCAGGATTCATATCATCGAATATCACTCAATGTTGCTGAATGGAGAATTCCACCCAGATCTCGTGAGTTGGTACCCTGAGTTCTCCGACAATCTTAAGCTTAGTCTGCCTTTCTTTCGAGGCCAGTTCCAGTTGTTGTCGGTTGAAGGGTATAGACAAATATTCAAGTTGATGAATCCAGCGGTACGGGCTATGTTTGGTGAAGTCGAAGCTCTCTTGCGGTTGCTCCTCGTCTCCTCCGCCAGTTCGACGGAAGCCGAGAGATATTTTAGTGCTTTGAGGCGTTTGAAGACATGGCTACGGAGCACCATGACTCAACAGAGGCTGAACCATGTGATGGTGTGCTATATTCACCGCGAACGTCTAGCCCAGTTGAAGCCGGAGGAGTTGGCAGATAAGTTCGTTGGTTCCTCGGATTACAGACGCCGCATCTTCGGGCGATTCCAGTTGAAAACTAGTGCGCTCCGTCATTATCATAAGAGACAGCACTTCATAGCTAGAGCCAAAGCTTGTACATAGTGGTTGTTTAGCAGTAGATGGTGTTTCAAAGACGGTGCCCGTTCCCTAATATTGGGGAAATGAAATAGGGAGCATATTCCGTGGCAGCGCATCCCATGTTACCTTGTTGTTGAGTGATACCGGAGTTTACTCCACAGTGAGAACACTGGGTACACGCAGGGACGTCGTTAGAGGGGGTGTGGGAGTGTCTCACCACAAACTTGGTCAAACTGACGATAGTTGGAAAATTGAAGTGCGACAGTCGGAATTTCCGACTGTCGCACTCTAGTTTATCTAGGCCTATTCATTTATTCTTGTGATTGTGCATGACCTAAAAATTGAAAAATGTCGGTCAAAATTGACCATTAATCTGTCATATTTACCACGTTTTCCTTGCCACTTTGAGAAATTGTATCTCGCGATTCTTATACTCCACCGTTCAAAACTTCGTATGATTTTGAATACTCCAATTAAAAAATGCCTAATAGAACTACCGTCATAGGCGTAGGAGCCAATTTTTTTTTTTTTTTGGGGGGGGGGGTTGTAACGACCTACCCGAAAAATACAACCAAAATTTTTCGCGCGCTACGCGCGCGTTCCACATGTTAATGCATGTCATATAGACATGTATCGGTTTTTACATCGCATGCAAATAGCATACAATCATTTCCGTCTTATTACCCTTCCATATTGGTTAGAATTATTTGAAAGTCGTTACAATATTAATGGTAATAATAATATCAGTTTAACTACTAAAAAACACATTGCAAATTATATTTCTTTCAGTAGGTGCCCGAATATTTATCAGCATTTTGCCCGAAATTTCACAAAAATACTTGGTTGGGGTGGGGGGGCTAATAAATTTGTGAAATGAGTGCCAGTGGGTACAAATGTATCGAAAAAAAGTTCGGAACAAAAGTGCAGTCGCGAAAGATTGGGTGTCTGACTGACACTGGCCGTATCGTTGAAGAGTAGCGCGAGGGTGGGGGGTGGGGTGGGGGTACAAAGCAGCAGTCGGAATTTTCTGGCTTAAACCCATCCAGTTGGATTTTCAGCCACTACACCCCCCCCCCCTCAATCATCAGGCCTTAGCTACGTTCCTGGGTACACGGTGGTTACATAGTACGCTCCGACCAGAATTCACCCGATTACCAGATGCAGATCCACCTAGCAACCGAGGAAACTTGCGTGAGTACTCCAATGAACAACCACTGATTTATTTGGATGCCTTCATCACTTTAGCCACCACTCACATGGGACCTATTCTAAGTCTGACGATAAAATTTATTCACAGATTGTTAGTTGTCATGGGTTCGAACAATTGAGGGGTATTCTATCCTAAAACATAGGGCAAAATGGGGCTGGGGTTCCAGTTCGCCGTATCATTTGTCAACTTGCACTGGGTTCTAATGTTCATGTCAATTGGAATCACTAATAAAAGAAATAATCCACCAAAAATGAAGGTCGCATGAACTTTATTGCAGATTTTCTTAGTGACGAATTTGTAATTTTCACCCGATATCTCGCAACTAGATGGCTGCTATCCAGCCTGGCAAGTGCCATCTCCAGCGATCTGGCAGGTATTGAAATCTGAAATTTTCTTGGTATACGCTGCGCGCCAACTGATGGTGGCACTCCGCTTAGATAGTACTTATACGGCCGGAATACTCGAATCGATTACGCCCCCCACATTTCAAATCGGATTGACGCCCCTGGTTTGAAGTGATACAAATTAATAAACGGTGGGATGTGATGGGGTTCTTCGCAACTATTGGACCCCATGCAGAGACAAAATATAATATCCTAAGTGTTCTATGATATTTCGTAATCAGTTAACGAGCGTGTAGTCAGTTAACGGTAGTTAGGTCAGTTTGATCACCGTGTAGTCAAATAAATAGAGTGTTACTAGTCGTTTAACTAGAGTGTAGTCAGTTAACGAGAGTGTAGTCAGTTAATTAGAGTGTACTCGGTTAATGAGATTGTAATCAGTTAACGAGGGTGTAGTCAGTTAACGATAGTATAGTCAGCTGATGACAGTGAAGTCAGTTAACTAGAGTGTAGTCGTTTAACTAGAGTGTAGTCGTTTAACTAGGGTGTAGTCAGTAACTAGATTGTAGTCGGTTAACTAGAGTGTAGTCGGTTAACTAGGGTGTAGTCAGTTAACGGTAGTGTGATCAGTTAATGACAGTAAAGTCAGTTAACTAGAGTGTAGTCGTTTAACTAGAGTGTTCTTAATTAACTAGAGTGAAGTCAGTTAACTAGAGTGTAGTCGGTTAACTAGGTTGTAGTCGGTTAACTAGGATGTAGTCAGTTAACGATAGTGTGGTCAGTTAACGAGAGTGTTATTAGTTAATTTTTTCTATTCAAGGTCCATTTCTTCTTTATTTGCGTTAACAACATATGCAATGTCTCAAATGTAAATTCCAATATTTTCTTTACTGATGATACAAACATATTTTTTACAGGGAATGACTTGAAAGGGATGGAGGGCACAATTTGCCATGAATTACAAGCTTATCATGATTGGTTTTCTGCTAACAAATAGGCACTAAATGTTAACGAAAACAATAATATTACTTTTTAGTAACAACAGTTAGTAAAAATGACACTGTTTACCGTCACTGAACACTAAATTACATTTGTATTCACAAGCCAAGGTAGATTATACAAAATGTCTAGGTGTCATTATTGATTCGAGATTAACTCTGAAAAAAATCATATTGACACTATGGCCACTAAGGGAACTAGTATTCTCTCAAAGTTAAAATAATTCCTTCCAAAAAGTAGTCTACGTTCTTTTGATCTTACATAAATTTTACCATAGTTGACATACTGCTGATCTGGTGCATACAAAATCCACCTCAACAAATTGATACTTTTACAAAAGAAAGCAATTCGTCACATTTCACATGTTAAACATACTAATCATACTAGTAAGTTATTTTCTTCTCTAAATTTACTCAAGCTTGTTGATCTCATACATACCGATATAGCTACGTTTGCTTACTGAAATTGTTCTTAATCTACTGCCAGCAAATGTCACAAATTTCTGTACCTACATTTTCTGTACCTACCTACAAATTTCTGTACCTAATGACAAAATCCACAGTTATAACACTAGGTCAGCTGCTAACCTTCACACTACACGTTTTAGATCTAATATTGTCAAACGTGATTTGTCTCTCTGGAACTCATTGCCACAGGATATTAAACATTATAGCACATTCTCATCTTTCAGAAGAAAATTAAGAAATAGCTAATTGAGAGAATACTGACTATTACCACATTTCCCTCTTTAGCATTGCTTTAGGTGTTTATTGTTTGGTTATGTTCTGTTTTTATATCTTGATATATATATATATGTGTGTGTGTGTGTGTGTCCTTATGCATTATAGTCTAACAGTATATGCAGGGAGTGAACTACTAGACAAGCCTACATAGGTTGTTTGGTCACTTCCTTTTGCAATGTACGTCATCATTGTATTAATTAATGTGTACATTTGTCCATATATGTATTAGAGTGTAGTCAGTTTAACGAGAGTGTAGTCAGTTTAACGAGAGTATAGTCAGTTTAACGAGAGTGTAGTCAGTTTAACGAGAGTATAGTCAGTTTAACGAGAGTGTAGTCAGTTTAACGAGAGTTTGGTCAGTTTAACGAGAGTATAGTCAGTTTAACGAGAGTATAGTCAGTTTAACGAGAGTATAGTCAGTTTAACGAGAGTGTAGTCAGTTTAACGAGAGTATAGTCAGTTTAACGAGAGTATAGTCAGTTTAACGAGAGTGTAGTCAGTTTAACGAGAGTATAGTCAGTTTAACGAGAGTATAGTCAGTTTAACGAGAGTATAGTCAGATAACGAGAGTGTAGCCAGTTAACGAGAATGTAGTCAGCTAAAGAGAATGTAATCAGTTAACGAGAGTGCAGTCAGTTCAGTTGAGTGTAATGCGTTAACGAGAGTGTGGTCAGTTAATGAGTGTGTAATTTTGTCCTTCTGACACCTATTTACCAATAAGTATACGGTAGCCCTGTCTCAATGGTCAGGGAATATACGTTTTGGCAGTTTTCTGTGTTTTCTGGTCTCCAATTTTACCTCGCCTATCGATTCATGGTTACTCAAAATAATATACCAATCGATGATGTTAAAACACCCCTGGATCATTACACTGAAAGAAGTAATGCAATGGGATCTCTTTTCAACAGTTCGTGGTCATGATAATGTTGAACTTCATACAATCACTTGCAAAATAACATGTATATTACGAATAAAGTATAGTTGTTTGTCTTTCTCTGTTTTTGGTCTCAAGTTTTTTTCGTTTTTTTTTTGTCTTTACGTTTCACTAGATCGTGTTCGTTTACCAAGAGGCTAACAAGGCGGAAAAGTCGAACACGAAGAAGAAAGTATCAACAGTGTCCACCGTCGACTCTGGAACAATAGAGTTTTCATCAGTGAACCCGGACGTTAAGGTACAGTCAATATTGTAATCATCCTAATAACTATCAGAGTGTTAACTAGTGTTTATGAGAAGTTTCTTTATGGAAACTGCTCATGCATGTGTGTTTATACTCGTGGGTCAGTTGCTACTATAGTTCATGGTTGAGCAAGTAAGCACGTACCGTACGTACTATGTTTGTGTTGTTGGGTGTGGGGGGGGGGGGGTAAGGAGAAGTTGTAGTCTGGCTCGGGGTGAATCGGGGCATCCGTGAAATATAGGATTAAGAAATGTGTATTCTCATTATTTTTCCTTAAAAGAGGCACCCAGTGATATCAGTGTTGTCACTGGCTGTGGAATACAAGGTCGTAGAAAACGTATTCATTATAGACCTATTAAACCAAGTGAAAACCAGAATAACCAACGAACTATACCATATTTGCTGTCAATACGCATAACAGAATGGACGTGTTTCAAATGAATCTCGTTTATCCGTTAGTTTTCCACTCATTCAAAGCTTGCTCATGTACTTCGGATTCATGGAGTTTAGTTGTTATCTGAGGAAGATTAGGGTATCGACTTATTCCCTCCTGGTATGTCGTCACAACTCTCCCCAGTACCCTCCCCCAGTACCCTCCCAGTACCCTTCCCCAGTACCCTTCCCCAGTACCCTCCCCAGTACCCTCCCCCAGTACCCTCCCCCAGTACCTTCCCCAGGACCCTCCTCCAGTACCCTCACCCAGTAACCTCCCCCAGTACCCTCCCCCAGTACCCTCCCCAGTACCCTCCCCAGTACCCTCCCAGTACCCTCCCGCAGTACCCTCCCCAGTATCCTCCCCAGTACCCTCCCCAGTACCCTCCCCAGTACCCTCCCGCAGTACCCTCCCCAGTACCCTCCCCCAGTACCCTCCCCCAGTACCCTCCCCCAGTACCCTCCCCAGTACCCTCCCCCAGTACCCTCCCCAGTACCCTCCCCAGTACCCTCACCCAGTACCCTCCCCAGTACCCTCCCGCAGTACCCTCCACAGTACCCTCACCCCCAGTACCAGTACCCTCCCCAGTACCCTCACCCTCTGCTCAGTTGTTTGACAGATCATGACGTCATGGTAATGGAAAATATGACCTTTCTTTATCTCTCATTAACAGTCTGAGATGGACAGGATGGAAAACTTCATCTCTAAGATTGCTGCGGAACTACGAGACAGTCCACAAACAGCAGGACAAACGAGTAACGATCAAGATATGTCAACTCAGAGAGGGAGACTGCGTAAACGTAACGAAGATTTTAAAAGACCAAAGGTGTATATGAAAGCTGACCACCATGACAGTGCTGCATCATTATCCACGACTACAACAAGTTCAACAATACTAACAGAATGAGACCGAAGAAGATATAAGATGTCAGATGTAACTGTGAGAAGGAGACTGCTACCATGCACACCCCGCCGCCCAGCTCCACCCATCCCTAACGACAGTGACATGGACCACACCTTATCATTGTTTCCTAAAGTTAACCGACTTTACGGTGAATTATTTAAAACTGTGCTATTTTACAAATGTATTCGGTGAAACAAAGTTATGAGGCGAAATGGAAAAAGGAGGGAGTCGATGGTCAGGGAAGATGGAGGTGGGGGGGGGGGGAAGGAACTTTCCAGGTGGTGACACGGACCACATATGTTTACTGTTAACATCGTGGCTGAATACGATAGATTTTATGGACATTTTTCATATTTATAATGTGTTTGGCTCAAGAAACCCGTAGTTGCGTTTAAAGGAACACATATATTTATGAGGAGGGGAAGGGAGGGAGTCTGCGGTCAGAGAGGGAGGGTCAGATGGTCAGAGAGGGAAAGGGAGAAGAGGTCAGAGAGGGATGAAATGGTAAGAAGGAAGTAGAGGAACGGGAGGAGAAATGGATGGAACCTTCCAGTGTGTGGTCGAATGTCATAGTACTTACCATGCATTGGAGCAGTGTTATCGTCATCCCATCTTTCATAACATTTCCCAAAATGTATAACGGTCTCTCCGCCCCCCCCCCCCACTCTACCCCGTCGGAACGATTGACTTCAGATTATTAATTTTGTCAGCGAAACGCAGTCACCATTTATGTATAATAACTATATGTTTTCTCCATCTTCTCATATCTGATCACTTTCCTGCCTTGGTCACATATGACATGCATTGAAGTATGCTGGAATCAAAGGCAAACAAGTAATTTCCATATCTTTACATAACATTAGCCCCCAATTTTTTTTTTCATCAGTAGGCCTACTACACGTCTTTATAATATTCTTATTGTTTTGTTAGAAATTACCCTTCTAAATAACAAAGGGTCATTATACAAAGTGGCTGTCATACTAAGTCTATCACGCAGGCCATTCGGTCATTTGTTTCTCAAAAGCAACACAAAACGATAGGAAAATGTAAGATATTTATTACATCACATAACGTACTGTTCTAATGACTTGTAGTGTTAAAGTGTATTCATGAGTGATCAGTTTTGTTTGTGCAAAAAGTGAAAAGAACATGTTTTCGTCATGTAGTTCGAGCTTATGTAACAATGAATCAGGCCTGAAGCAATGTGCTAAACGGCATCATCGATTTTCTTTAAAGGAGAATTCCCAGGTATGCAACACTTTATGTGATAACCGGGAATAACTGTATTACCAATACCTGCTTTCATGTTAGAATTAACCAAAATTACGATTTTTTTTCTTCGAGTGATCATCACAGATCATATACGGTAAGTTGTCTTCATGCCTGTTACACAAGTTTAATACATGAACATTTCCTTGAGCTTAATTTCTTCACAATTGTATACACCTGTAGCTATGGCAACCAACCAATTACTAAACGGTACGGCGGTAACCTTCACGTATTCTTCAACCTTTTAACGATGTCAGAAGATTTACGACGACCGACGGCTGTAATTAGTTTGTTCAATGCAATCTCTTTTTAAATTATTTCCATTATTATTTCGTTCTAAAGCAATTGCTTTATTTTTTTACGTCCAAAGTTAATACCGGTCCGTATTCACATATTCAAGTTGCATTTGAAATTCACTGTATGATAAGAGAAAGAAAGAAGTGTCAATCATAGATAAATTATATGAATTTATTTCTACAGTGACAAGCTTTCCATGCAAATAAGATTTCAATTTTTCCGATTTCCATTGGAAGTAGAGATCGATACAGAGGCTTTGTATTCAGTGATTTTCAAAATCGCAGTATGATATATATATATATATCCATGTTAAGAGTCCCTATATATATATATATATATCCATGTTAAGAGTGCATATATATATATATATATATATATATATATATATATATATATATATATATATATATATATATATATATATATATATATATATGCAAGCACTACATTCAGATTCTTCATTATAGACTTTCTTTCCATAGAAATCTCCTAATCTTTCACTAGATGACATCTGTAAGTCTAAAATACAGACGTATAGCTTTTAATGTGGGTTGTCGGTGGGAAATATTACATGCAGTTTACGTACTTGCACTTTAAAGAATAGCCTCATGTCTTTCTGCACACATCTTTCAATTTTTCAAAAGACAAAATAACAAACAATTGTGCTTCAGATACTATGCACAAAAGTCTTTGTTATATTTTCATATTAATCTGTTCATATTGTATAAGTAACCTGATATAATAACCTATTGTTTCACATACAAGAGTTTCATTTGCGCAACTGATCACGATAAATTTCACTTGAGACTGATCGTTAAGAGAAAATGAAATTTATGATTTGATCATAGCCTATTTGTTACAATAAGCTTCTTTATTTTATTAGATAATACTACGTTATAACTGAACTACGTGTCTGGTTAGCTTTCTATAGAGATCGAATTGTAGAATCGATAGGATAAATAAATATAATAAAGTAAATAAATGTGAATAGTGAATAAAGGATTGAAAACATCAAACAACTGGTTGTGACCACCTTTTTTCCGGTTTGCACGTCAATTTAATTAAATGTTATTCAATTATTCTCCACTTTCAAACGGATTCACATAATTCACAACTAGGTAACTTATGTTATAATGAGTGCACCCATGTTCTTCTTACCCCCTCCCACCCCACACCCACCCCAAGGAAGGGTGCGATATCAACTGATAATATCCCATAATAAATAGTATCAAACATCGACCCTCTCAAAATATTTAAATAAATATTTACCTAACACTGGGTATATGTCTCTAACCAATCTGGGGTAAAGTTTTGCGTCCAAAAAAATGCAGACTATTGTGTACTGTTAAGTTAGATAAACTATCGTCACTTTGATTGGACATAAACGTGCCCATGTACTGAGGTAACATATTTGCCCAACCTTTTCTTTAGTGTGAATGTAATGTCATATGTGATTAATGTTACAATATGCATACGGAGCAATAGGGAACACACAGAGGAATATTAATTCTTCACACGGCATGGGCTTGGTGGCACTAGCTCCTGCTATAGGGTCGTTTGTGGGAACGACTGTCATTTATTTTCTCAAACTAAAATGGGCAATATTATTTCCAGCATGTTGCTTTGTATTTACATATTTGCTCATTTTTATACCTCTTTTGGAACTTTAATTTCAATGAGTTGCATTATGGGATTTTTGTTGGCGTCTATAATGTGGATACCAGTATTTACTTACATTGCTAAAGCCGCTATTCAATATGCTAACATTTCTACTAACGATTATACGCATGACGTTATTAGACGATTTAATAGGATTCTATATATCTTGTCTATCATTCAAACCAAATATGGGGGAATCTGATCTCATATTCGGTTCCGAAGCCCAAAGGTTCTAACAAGAAGCCAGTTAACGTGAGTGTTTGTGGAATGAATAGCTGTGGTGCACGCGTCCATTAATAGTGAACCTATATAGTACCAGATAAAACCGAGATAAATCTGTTGTTAATGGGGATTTTCTCTTTGTGGCTTAATATCTGTCCTGCTTGCTTTGTTTCTCTTGGATGAGTTACCTTCTTCTTCCGCATCTGTTATAAATGTCAAGTCTTGGAAGTCACAGCTGGTGGCCACTTTGAAGATGATGGGAAATATCAATCCCATCCTCTTGCTTCCTTTCGTGATGTACAGTGGTATGGAGCTGGGCTTCCTAGCTGGTGAGTTCATGAATGTGAGATTCAATTGATCATAACTCCTTTGTTTTAGCGGTTTACATGAAGCCAAACGATATCTTCAGGGACGGGATGGATGATGGAATTTTTCTCCGACATATTGTCTCTGTTAGCCTCGACAAAATGTCTCCCTTAACATCCCCTAACTCAAGCATCTTCGGGTCTTGAACGCTCACACCGCAAATGAACATTCGTGTGATCCACTTTTTCTAAATTTCGTCGAAATTTTGACTTTTAAAGTCGTTATTACGATATCGAAATTGGGAGATGGAACGTACAATTTCAAGATAGCGTGTTCATATGTCACAAACGTCGAAATTTGGAGATAAAATTTAAAAATTTACAAGATGAAAATCCAAAATGTCAAGGTTAAAACGTTTAAATATAATTTTCGAATATCGAGCTAGAACTTCCAAAATTTCGACATTTGAAGTCGCGTAAACATCATAATTAAGATCATCTTAGATAAGAACTTTAAAAATACCTATAGGTAAAACATCGACATTTTGAAATAAGACGTCTAAAACGGAGACATTTTGAGTTATATCCTCAAACATTGGAGCTAAACATCGAAATGTTGAAATTTTTAACATCAAAATATCGACACAAAACGTAATTGTGTGATAAAACGTCACAATTTAGATATGAAATTTAACAGTTTCGAGCTAAACTGTCAAATTTAGAACATTAACATTTTGAATAATGTGTAAAAATAGTGAAAATGAAAGTTCCAATTTCATGCTAGAACGTCCAAAATTTCAACATAAAACGTTTTGATGTTATAATTAACTTTCAAAGTATCGAGATGATACTTCGAAATGTTGACATAAGATGCTGGAATTTTGTGATAAAACGGCAAGATAAACCGTTCACATTCCAGCTTTAAGGTCGCTATTTTGCGATGAATTGTCTCTATTTTGCCTTGAACAATAGGCCGGCGAAACTTTTAGATAAAGCAATTCGAATTGTCGAAATGTTGGGATAATACATCGAAAGCTTGACAAAACGTCAAAATATCACGATAGAATTTCAATGTCAAACGTAAAACGTCAAATTTCAAGATAAAACTTCTAAATTTTGGAGGAAAGTTTTTTTCTTCAGAACGACACTTTCTGGCAAACAGCAAGATTATGTCCGACAGGCGTCGCTCTGGTCCGACGGAAAATAGTATCCTGGGCTTCATAGCTGATGTGCGACAGTACCTAACCTGCTATGACAGTACACAAAAGCATAGTATGTAACGTGTATATACATAGTTACAGAGGTTAGCGGACACAGGCACAAAGGACTGGGTGATTGATGTCTGTGTGACGTAATCAAAGTGAGCAATCATGACGTCATCGACGATGAGCTTTTTTGCTAACGCTCCAAGCAGCGCTGCATGTAAAGCATGTAACTAAACGAGCGTAGAAAACACGTTATGTGAAGTGACAACTCAACTCAACTATCCTCTTCGTGCCTTGTGGCACATAAGGCCATCACGCTGTTTCCACTTGTCCCTGTCTCGTGCACTTTCCCTTGCCTCATTCCAAGTCTTCCACCCGCCTTGCTTTCTTTCTCTTTCCACTGTCCTCCTCCACGTTGTTTTTGGTCTGCCAACTTTCCGCTTCCCTTCTGGCCGCCATGTCAGGGCAATCATACAATGGTGATCATTTGGTTTCCTTAAAACATGACCAATCCAATTCCATCTTCTTCTTTTGACTTCTTGACTTATTCTTGCAGTTTGGGTGTATTTATTGAGCTCATCCATTGAAATGATATTGGGCCAGAATATTTGTAGTGCCTTCTTCAAACACTGGTATTGGAAGGAATCCAGTCTATTTTCATCACTTTTGTTCATTTTCCACGAGTGAATATAGTATTAAATAGATAGGACGCATCAGGGCAATCATACAATGGTGATCATTTGGTTTCCTTAAAACATGACCAATCCAATTCCATCTTCTTCTTTTGACTTCTTGACTTATTCTTGCAGTTTGGGTGTATTTATTGAGCTCATCCATTGAAATGATATTGGGCCAGAATATTTGTAGTGCCTTCTTCAAACACTGGTATTGGAAGGAATCCAGTCTATTTTCATCACTTTTGTTCATTTTCCACGAGTGAATATAGTATTAAATAGATAGGACGCAGATTTGACACTAAGATGAGCGCGAACGTCTTTTTCTATATCGTATCTTAGCAGTATTAGATCTATACAATAAATATTTCACCGACTCTGTGTCATATGTTTCATGTATGATAAGGACTCTTTTAAACCCATGCCAGTACATAGAAGAGAGCTGTTATGTTTTTGCGAAGGTATTAGGCTTCCAAACGAATCCTTTCATTGTTTTAATATTGGATTTTAGCTATTAATTTATTTACCAACGTATTTCATTTTCATTTATCTTTTTAAAGTTTATTTCTATTGACTTATCAAATTTGTATATTTTTCCCTTCCAGTCTTTCATCACATGCACACAGGATGTTTTAACGGTGGGCCTGATCCTGATGGGGTCTCGGGTATAATATCCGGTACCATCATTGGTGGACCGCTGGTCCAAACAGCTGGTTGAATTATTCTGTTCAGTATCGTTGTACAACTTTCACTTCTGGTGTATCTTTATCTGTGGGATGCAGTAACTGGTCTGATTTGGCAACTTCTCCTCGTCGATGTTAATTGGGATGTAGCGGATTCAATCTGGATGATTCAAATGTCTTGTGTGTCTCATGAATAGATCGACACTAATATTGAAAACAACTTTCATATAAGTAATTGCCGTTTAAATTCCGAAGGTAAAAAGTGTAACTGCTCGTTGCTTGAGTAGCTCACAAATCATTCGTCAAATCGCCATAGCCACATGAACATTTGTTAACACATAACAATTGAGTATAATAAATCATGATATGATTGGTATATGTATTAGTTTAATATTTCAGCTTTGGTTGGAAACATATTCCTGAGCGAGGATAAAGCATCTGCGTTTTCAAACTACGTTTTCTGGCAGTCGGTCGGATCCTGCATCACATATTTTACCTCATTCGCCAAGGAAATTTGTGTTTATCAAAAGTATTAGGAATATGTGGTTGGTTAATATTTTCAAGGATTTTGTATTTCATCAGTGAAGTTAGGATCCGAAGAAGGGTGCATGTATTTGTTACAGAAGGAAGTTGATTTTCAACGCGTACATGCATCGCTTTTCCGCTTTTCCGCTTTTCTACTTCATACATCCCCTAAGGAAACATTGAAAAGCTTTATTCTTCACCACGTTTGATGTTACATTTTACTGTAACGTGTAACTGGGTCGGCATCAAACATATTTCAACAGAGACTTGTATTTCCTGTACTTGAAAGTTGCTTTACGTTGGTATAAACAAATCTAAAGTAATCCACTATATGGTTTCCTTTCTAAAAGGGAATTGTTGTAACCCCCGGTGTCAATAATATCCAAGCTTCTGCATTGGAGGAAAGCAACTATCGTTTAAGCTTCCCGTTACATGTAACTATAGCTAGGACATGGAAATATGTTAAATTATTATCTTCACTCAGAGACCCTCAAGAATGATGTTTTTGTCAGGGATAATTTGGGAGGGCGGTTTTTATGGCAGTTTACAGAGAAGCTGGAAATCTCTCAACTTGTAACATGTTTTCAGCTGCATATCTGATCATGGAACATCGTTAACCGAACACAGATTATGCATAAATCTAACACACCGGCCTACATACTACGTATGTATCCGACAGATAGCCTACGTCCTTTTTGCCAGAGCTCATCAAAATTAGAAGTTATATGAAATCGGTACACTTTACGATGATCCACGTATAGCAGAGTTTTGCATCGAGTGATGACACAACAGCCGATTCACAAGCTAGTATACATTGCTATTGTACTGTAATATTAAAATAATGAACAATATATTATTGTTATCATAATATATCATTATACCATGTTATACTTTATGCAACGATATTATTGTGAATGTTTTATATCATATTATTGTGGTACAAATAGGCGTTCGGGCGGGAGGGGGAGGGGGAGGCAGAAACCCTTTGCCCGGATAATGAAACTATGCCCGAAGTTTCGAAACTTACTACACGAGCCACATGAAATATGCTGATGGCCGTTGCGAGTATTATATTATTGAAATTGTCATTTGTAAGCAGCGTACTTAGAATAGATGGCACCCAGGACGGATCCTTCTTTTGTCAGCACGAAAGTTGGCTTAGATGCAAAGTGGTGTTTTCTTTTGCAAAGTGTTGGACTGTTTACATGTTTAGGGATTTTCATTATTATTTATTTCATTTATTTCTCTTTTTTCCTCTACTTTTAGAATGGGGGCTCCCCTGAATAGTACCCGGGCGGACCGCCCCACCGCTTAGTACGCCACTGCTTGTAAGGGTGTTCCACATTTGGTAATGAGAATTTTTTTCTAATTACTAATAGGCCGACCTCTGTGTGACTGCTGTCATGAATTGTTAATATTGGTGGATTTTTGTAAGAAGGAGACTAGTTAATATATTAGAACATGCATGGGCAGACTGGGGGGGGGGGGGGGGGCTTATAATCAATACTGTTTGAAGAAAAGATTACAGTCGAAAAGTAAGTGCCCCAATGCTGCCAAAAACTTTCAACAACTTTTGCCGAATTTGCCAAATATTGCCGACTATCTCGTGACGTTTTCATTGTGCCGTTGTCGAAAAATTCAAGCAGGAGTCGTTGACGATTCGGGCAAGAATCGGGAACGATTTGGACGAGAATCAGGAACGATTCAGGCAAGCGACCGTGTATTCAAACTTTGGCAATATTGCCCCGCCCCTCCCCCTCCCGCCTTAAAGCTCTCGATTTCAGGAAACAGAAACTCACGCGCGGAGGATGTGAGCCTGATTTATTTGAGGTCGCTTTCCAAAAATCACACTAAATATTGCCTTCAATCAGACATGCAACGGTGACCGATGAGACATTTGAATATCGAACCCGGTAAGACAGATAAATAAAGAATCTGTGGTCAATCATTACGAAACTTCTGGAAAGAAGCATCCTTCGTTAAGCCCGTTACATGAAGTTATAGCTAAAATATGAAAACTTTGAATTTGTATTTAAGGATAGCAATGAGATTGCATATGAGAGTTTTTGGTATTGAACCTTTTGACCTAAATAGAGAGAATCATACCAGATCTGCATCACGGTCGCAACGAACAACAACTTACAGAGCTAAGACAGTAGCACATAGCTCAGAGAAACACCACTTCATACCTCTGCCAATTAAAGAAGAAACGTTAACCCATGAAAAATACCCTCTGCTTCCCTTTCGCATATAGGAAATTCTAAATTTCTAATTTACAGAGTCCATTAAATGTAACTTACGCAAAAGACACCGATCATCTTTTCCAAAGCCTTCTGAAAATCATAGAAACTGACAATTACAAATTTTAAAGAACTATTACATCTTCGAATAAATGCAACAAAAGATTTTTTTTGACAGGAGCCGTGCTTAGATATTCCTATTTAAAACACGACTTTCAAAGTCCCTGACAACTTAGACACCTTTTCTTAAGAATCATGGGTTCTATAACCTTAGGCCTACACACAACACTAGTGTGGTTGATTTTCCTATAGGTACAAGGCAGAGACCTATCACCCTTCATAAAAATGAGAGAGACATTAGCAACGTTCCAATCATCTAAAAGAAATACATCATCCATGCATTTCCATAATAAAATAGACAGTGGAACACTGACTTAGCTCGCTAAAGATCTAAGCATAAATAGTAAAAATGATCAGGACGAGGAACTTTTCTGGAAACATTGAGGACAACTGTCTCTGGAATACTGACAGAATTTCATCCAGTGATGGCCCATATGATTATGGCCCAATTTCGATAAACAGTTTTATAATTCAATTCCCTACTTTGAGTCGAGTACAGATCCGAGTCCACTGCAGGGTTCAGTTATTGCGAATGAGTCGGTTGCGAGAAGTCCGTAAGCAATGTGAAAATATGTGACCGCGTTTACGTTCATTGGTTAGCTATAGGTGAACATGACTGCTTGAAGTGTAACGGCAGAGTTAACCCTTTGTAGTATGTTTGAATGATCTCTGAGCGTGTGCAGTGATTGCGCAATCGAATTGTAAACAAGTGTCAAAGTGCAAGAGTCTTGTGATACTGAAGCCTAGACAGTAAACAGTGTAGATCTGCATGTGCCTGTCAACACAAGGCATATGAACGGTGGTACTGAGTTACAGAACAGCACAGCAGTCGACAGTTACAGTATATGAGGTTGTGAGCAAAGACTGGGATTGCTTTGTGACTTTCGATTAACTGGCCTTTAGATCACAACTTCAGAATCACACTCTTCCAGGGAGGTAATTTCGATCTACTTGCAGTGACATTCAAATTAGTGTGACATGTTTCTACTTTAACATTACACATAAACAACTGCTGTATAACTATAAGCCTAACCTAGTTACGTGTGTCATGTTTACGGCCTAGCAATTACGACGTTATAATGTTTGAGTAACATGCTTATGAAATGTAATTATTTAAAAGATAGCGACAGTCAGAATAAGAGGTTTAAAGTTACTGCCGACTAAATCCCTTTTGAACAGGATTCCTGATATTGTTAGATATCTGTTCATTGGTGTTAACTACAGAGTAACATTTTTCTGCACAGCACATGTATCAAACGTCTATTAAGAAAGAACTCTTCAACAGGGATGAGAAGGTTGACATAACTCAAAATGTCCACTGAATATTCTAACAATGAAAACCAGACTTTACTTAATACCCAATACAGGAGTGTACGAAGTGGAATATTTTCACGGAAACGACATTGGAAAAATCTGATTGTCTTGAGTCTGACATTCTTGTTTTGTTTTACTGCCTATGGAGCCATTCAGAATATACAGAGCAGTGTAAATACTTCCAATGGCTTGGGTTTCCTGTCTCTTGCTATTGTCTATGGCTCTCTCATGCTCTCCAGTTTACTAGCTCCAACAGTCATTAAATATTTTGGAGCCAAATGGACAATTGTCTTTGCGACACTTTGCTACTGCATTTATTCCTACGCCAACTTCTTTCCATCATATGCTATTTTAATCCCATCAAGCTTTCTACTTGGTTTCTCTGCGGCACCACTATGGGTGGCTCAGGGAACCTACCTCACTACCTCTGCCATTCAACTTTCCGAATTAATCAATGAAGTTCCAGAGTTTGTCATCAGCCGCTTCAATGGTGTCATGTTTGCCTTCTTTCAAACCAACCAAATTTGGGGTAATATATTATCTTTCACTATATTGGATGCTGGAACGGAGGACCAGAAACCAACAAATGTCAGCTCTTGCGGTTCCCAAAGTTGCGGTGCCCCCATCGAAAGTAACCAGCCAAGCCCAGGCAAGAATGAAGTTCAACTTTTGTTTTGTATATTTTCTGTGAGTGGCATGTTGGCTGTATTTCTCTCAATATGCTTCCTAGATGAGCAGCCATCAGCGACTACACGGATTGAAACAGACACTGGATCTTCTCTTTCTCTGGTTTTGTCCACTGTAAGACTCATGGGTAACTTTAAACTTTTCCTGCTAATACCAGTCTTTGTGTATACTGGAATTGAACAGGCATTTATTTTCGGAGATTTTACAAAGGTGAGTCTGAACGTCCTACAGTACTGTATATGTCATAAGAAATAACGAAGTTGGAGCAATATCAAGGAGAAGATATATTCTTGGCTAAAAGTATGAAGATCTTAAAAAAAACATTGCTCTTATACAACTGACAATTATTCAAATATCAGATACTACTCCACAGACCCAAACTTTTGAATTTTATGAAAGTTAGTTGCCTTAAGAAAGCTATGTCTTTTCCTGTCTGTGCAATTCGTATGTTATACACACAGTAACTGGCGGACCGCCATTTGGTGTCGTTGCAGTTAGGTGGCCTCGGTTAGAGAGCTTGGTAATTTGAATAAATATTCTGTCAGTATCCATTATTGCTCCATTTTTGTAAATGTTTACTTTTTCTTCACTTTCCAGATTTATGAGATTTGTGCATAATAAAAATGATAAAAAATGGAAGAAAATCAAAAATCAGTTGTTAGATCAGTTTAGATTTAATTTTCCCTTAATAATGTTGGCCCAAAAATCGTTATTGTTACTTTGCCTAAACTGTATTTATAACTATAACATGAAATTTGACAGAAGTGAACTAGTTTCTTCATTTTTCCATTCCTGTCTCAACAGTCTTACATTACTTGCACGCAAGGCGTCTCCGCAGTAGGATTAGTTATGATTGCATTTGGTGTTTCAGATGTTATAAGCAGTCTCATCTGTGGCCAGCTAGAGAAGATTACAGGCCGAATATTTCTGTTTTGTCTTGGATCTGTGGTCCATACAGGTCTGTTGGTGTACCTTTATGTCTGGAAACCAAATCAACAAGCTGAATGGCAGCTATATATTATTGCAGTTGGATGGGGTGTAGGGGATGCTGTCTTTCAGACTCAGTGTGCATGTAAGTACTCTCTAGCGTACAGTGGTGTACAACTCTGTTCATCATTCACAACCCCTTCATGTTTTCCATTACTTTTTCTTACTATTTAAGTATTGTACTAGGTGAACAGTATGCTACCGAGAAGGTATTTTAAGGTAAATTGTAATGTGTGATAAGTAAAGATGCAGGCTACTGCGCAAGGAATAATTGAGTGTTCAAATTTTGTGTAGCAGATTGAAGGCTCTGAATTTTGTCTATTAAATACTATGGTTATTGTGATTAAAAATGTTGAGTTACATATTTCGACTTGTATAGCAATGTGACCATTTTGAATACATTTTGTGATGTGATACTGGATAAATTGTTCCCTGCCATATTGGAGGCAGTAAGTTAATTCTACCCGTGAGAGTTTCAATGGGAATGTCACATACCTCTTATTAATGCTAGTTACTTAGCAGGAACGTTCACCATTACCCTACTAACCCCCACCCCCCCCCCCCACCCTAGCTGACTCCCTCATAAATCTCAAAGTGTCCAATAATTTAATATCCTAGAAGATAAAAAGAGGATTGACATACTCCAATGTTTCCAAGCTACATTATGTCTGGGAATTTCTGACAGGCCATACCATAAATTCAATTGGTCTGTCAGTTACACTGTTTGCATTTAATATGTTCAAATGTAACTTGGCCAGAAAATATTGACACTGCGGTGATGTATCAGTTACATCGTACATCTTGTACATTGCAAGGTGCTTTTCTGAGTATTAATAGGGTTCTAAGTGAATTTACTGTAAATATTCAATTATATTACCATATCAACTAGGAGTACCCAGTCCAATCCAGACGTTAAGTCTGTGTACTATGCCAGCCATATGTATAACTTGTTCACTACTAAATTAATTTCTGCATAATTCTGGTTCAATCTCTTTTCTTACCCACAAATGTGGTGATTATATTCTCACATACTGTAGTTGCATACATTGCTTTCCACAGGAGCTCTCACTTGTTGATAGACAACCAGGAACATCAAGTTCAAAGGAAGTTAATTCCTTCAATGATGTCAAGTTCTAAAGGTTAAAGGGATATTTTGAAGACCCAGGTTGATATCTAAGCAACATTGCTAGAAACTTTCATCATCTTTACTATATAGGACAAGATTTCCACCTTTTCTGACACTGTGTGAATGCATTAGGCAACAACAGTGTGAACGGTGTCATAGTTAATCATGGTAATTGAGCTGTAAAGTGTTTCTGTTTTTCTATGTAATATTTAAATCACTTAGCCACAGAGGAAAGTAACACGTAAATAGACCTTCATTTTTATGACATTCTAAATACAGAGTACATTTGCATCTAAGCAAGGTCAAGAATAAATCAACAAAGAGTATTACTAAAGGAAAGTAAAGCTTGTGAAGAAAGTCTGTCATGATGGCATTACACACTTTAGTTCAGTAATCCACTGATATTTGTATCTATGTGTGAAATTGGCATTTGATAGGTCAACCCCTTGAAGTATAAGCCCTCTTGATGCATCTTCCAGAATCCTTATTAGACTTCTTGGTAATGACTTATCAACCACCCTACGGATTGTCTGTTGTCACCCATGTCATTACCACTGTTCTTCTTGTGATCACTGAGTTGGACATGCCTTTTACAGTTTCCATTTTTTGGATTTAGTAGTTTCATGCATCAAGTAGATTTTCTGTTAGAAGTTCTACTTGATTTATTCATTTAAGGACTAGGAACACGGCTAGGGTAAGTTTCTTGGTTTTTGTGTCATTTTTAATTAATGGTATTCGCATAAGTTGAATTAGTATGTGTATTGAATATACATTGATGACTTGGAATTCATCATGAGAATTGTTTGATATTGCCTTAATTGGTTCAATTAAGATTACTTGTAAGTTATCTGATATTGTAACATTGCATGTAATCCATCATTGGTATGATATACATTTTGTCTTGGTATAATGTAAGTTCACCAGATAGTTCTGTGCTAACATGTTATCATCTATCTAGTTCTAAGCTAAAGTTCTTTGACATATTTTATACAAGTTTTATACAAGGTTTCTTCTTGTTATACAATTGTATGTTTCTTATGGCGCGAGAAAGTGGAATATATTGTGTACAACAATATATATGCTTTACTTGTAAAATACATACATGGTTTACTTCAAAAATACATATTAGACATATTTATATATATTCTGCAAAAAAATATATTCTCTGACACAAAAACATTTATAATATAAATATATATTCTCTAAGAGAAAAATACATATTTTCTTTCAATATATATATATATGTATATGTATATATATATATATATATATATATATATATATATATATATATATATATATATATATATATATATATATATATATGTATATATATATATATATATATATATATATATATATATATATATATATATATATATATATATATATAGACATCTTGTTAAAAAACATATATATTCTCTGACAGAAAAATATTTTTCTCTAACAAAATATATAAATTCTGAGACAGAAAAAATATATATTCTTCAGGAAAAATTATATTCTGTGCAAAAATATATTTTTACTGTGTGTAAAGAAAATATATATATTCTCTAACATTCAAAGACCTATTTCTGTGCGGAAAATATATTCTGTACGAAAAATATATTCTGTACAAAGTACGGAGCTCTGTAAGTGTTAACTAAGATGTTTGTTATTGTTCAGTAACTTCAGCAGTGACCAGCCTGTTCATTACACTGGCCATTCATAAAACGCACATGTTTGCTCAGAATCTTAATGCAGTTCATAGTTAGTGGGTTTGCGATATCACATTGCACATGATAGTACCAGGGATTATTCCATAACAACTCCCTGATTGTACGACGGTACGTTCGCCACAGCGAAGCCTTCTGTACCGTAACTAGCCGGCTTAACAGTAACTGCTCACTTCTTCACATTCCAAGGTTATTAGTTTGGAACGTTAGCCGGTGTGTTACGTAAGCAGTTTGCCAAACCTTGCAAATGAAACGAACGTGGGAAAGTCATTTCCACAACTCAAATTTTCTTGCGATCTACCGCAAGTGCCTATTGAAATCTGTAAGGCAGGTAAACTGTTACGTCAGTGGTGCAGGGCGCATTTCACTCAATTGTATATTTTTTTTAGAGAATATATATATTTTTCTCTTAGAGAATATATATTGTTTTTCTCTTAGAGAATATATTTATTTTTTCTCTTAGAGAATATATATATTTTTCTCTTAGAGAATATATATTTTTTTTTCTCTTAGAGAATATATATATTTTTTCTCTTAGAGAATATATATATTTTTTCTCTTAGAGAATATATATATATTTTCTCTTAGAGAATATATATATTTTTTCTCTTAGAGAATATATATATATTTTCTCTTAGAGAATATATTTTTTTCTCTTAGAGAATAAATAATTTCTTGGCATAGAAACATATAATTTTTGTGTTAGCATATATATCTTTACAGAATACTTATTGTTAGATAATATTTTATTATAAACATATATACAAATATGTCTAAAATGTATTTTTGAAGTTAACCATGTATATATTTCGCAAGTACAGCATATATATTTTTACGTAATATATTCCGCTTTCTCGCGCCATAGTTTCTGGAGTCTGAATATATTTTTGATAATTATTCTAACTGTATCTAGTAAGGCTCTTAGAGAATTAGAGAACAAAGGATTTAGTTCACCATGTTTTCTGTCTCTAATAGTGATTCATTCTGATTGATTTCTAAGGGGTTACTCTACGTCACAGATGGAACCATATCTAAAAATAGTTGAATCTTGTGTTCAGTTTTGAGCTTGTTTTATATGATATGTCCATGTACTGTGTGTAGGCGTTTGTTAATCTCTTAGGATATTCCCCTTTAGAGGTTTGAAGTCCGTGAAATCTTTTGGCATAGTTACTTTCTCTGTGGCAATGGACCATTAACATATCTGTTGTAATCAATCACTCATATTTTCCAACACGATTGATAGATTAATTGTATTTTCTGCTAATATTTGTATTTCCTTGTGAATTGAATAGTGAAAGCGGTGACATCTTTGTTGTTTTATCTGATAAAATGCAAGGTTGTTTACTATTGGTATTCCTTTAAGGCTCTGACTGGTTTCTACAGTATTACCCATTGCTGTCTGTACTGTGAATACTAGAATCTTAAAGCAGTATAGTATTGTTCTCCCGTACATTTGAAGTTAGAGTGATACATTCATCTTTGTTTAAAGTGAGGGATACCATATCTGCTATTGCTATTCATGATATTTATGCATCATTATTGTAATTGTTTGTCGTTGGAAGTTGATTGTTTCTAAAATCATTTTTGTAAGTTTCTTTCAGGAAATTTCCCTTTATTCCAAATTTTCCACAGGCCCTGTGAATCAATATGTATGCAAAACATCCTGGTAATTAGTCTCTTTATGATGTCTCTGAGTCAGTTTGTGACGTTACATATGTATTCTAAACACCAAGGATACATCTAAGCTGTACTTCATGCTTTCCTTGGTGAATGAATTACTCTTTCCCATGGAACTCATAGTTAAAATCTGTTCTCTCATTCCTATCTTTGCAGCAATCATTGGTGTTATCTTTGCCAGTTGTCAGGAGCCTGCGTTCTCCAACTACCAATTCTGGCAGTCTGCTGGGTTTTGCATCAGCTTTGTCTTATCCATTCCAGATGGGATCTGTATTTTTCATAAAATCATTGGAATTGGTATTTGGTTATTGTTTTCCATGATCACCTACTTTGTCTGCGAGTGCAAAATACGAAGAGAGACAAACCAGGTAGTTTTCGCTGATTTGTAACTGGGATTCCATCGGCGAGAGTTGATAGGCAGTGATAGCAAGCACTGTACATGCAACAATGTCCTTTAAAGTCAGCAGGGCCTATATCCTAGATAATGCAGCTGGTTGGATTTGAAACTATTCTCTCTTGCTTTGCTGCACAACATTTTAATGGTTTCTGCAATAAGTTTTAACAAAAGGATTAAGAAAGTTCGTTCACTTTTCCTAAAGAACACCCAATGCTTTGCCTACACCTATTGTATAGAACTTCATCCCATCTAGGCCTATGGCATGCGTTGTTTAAAGGAATTTGGAAGGGAAGTCCATAGTAACTGGTATTGACCAATAATTCCTGTCACATTCTGTTTAGGGTGAGAGGATTTACTTCCTACAAGCCTGTTACACTATATAGTTCAGCCAGTTACCTGGAAAGTTTAATATTATTATCCCATTAGCATTGAAATCCAAGCATTTAGAGACCAACTATGGAGGCAAATTTTTTGGGGGGGATTTTCCATTAATTTAGGAGTTTACATGCCCATAATCAACATGTGTAAAAAATAATCTTCGAAAACCTACTATAACCCATCAAAAAACGACCACAAAAATGGACATTTTGGGTAGTCACGTGACATGAACCTCTGGAATGTCTGAAAACAGAGATTGACCCAAAGGAGCCTCTGGTCACCGTGTGACGTCATTGTTTGTATACCGCGAAAATCAAACGCTGATATAGGCACTGTTTGTACACAGATAGCGATTAATTATACTGTTTTTGATTCTAATTTCGAGCGTTTGAAAAGCTGTTAGCTTAAAACAAGAACACATGAAGGTTAACAACTAGTTTGAAGACAATTATAAGCAGAAATTTTAGTTAAATTGGTTATTTCATTAGCAAAATATCCACTCAAATGGAAGCATCTTTTACATAGCGGAGCGTACGGTACAATATACTGTAGAACATGCAAGCAGCTTGGCGATTCCGTAATACAATTTGATCGCAAGATACCGTAAACTGAACAGAAGAATAGACCTAAAAGATGCCTCATGCGTGATATGTGACGGGAAAATGGCTTACGTTACTGTCAACGAATTACCAAAAAGACACTAAACATACATATCGAACAACTACGAGAAGACGCTGACCCGAATCGACCAGGGTAGCATATACATGACTAGGCTTCAGCTGAACATAGTACTTACTCGTTTTAATATCCAAAAGTACAAACACAGAAAAAGTATCCTTTCAATAAACAAAATTTAGCAGTGAATATCCAAATCCACGTTTCTCGTTCAATCCTGGGCGAAATACTACCGTGACTCTGTGTAATTCCATAGAGTTAGGTCTTGTTGAAACAGGCCTTGACCACTTACATCCCACAATCACAAGACAGTCACTAACGAAATAAAACGTCCGATCGCTACATAGAACCGTTTTTATTCAACTCCTTGGACCATGCAGATGCCGGAATAAACATAACGGGCAATATAACACAATGTATCACTAACTCACGATACTGGAATACAACAAAGGAAATAGATAAATGCGATGAAATCCTATAGCATGACTATTTACACATGCTGTGAGCCATACATGTACTAACAATGCTACCCTATAGGCACGGTATATACACGGTCATCTCTTACGGTAAATATTATACTGTCAATTGCGTGATATAATGTTACATGTAAGGACGTCCAGAGCTTGTTTACGGTCAATTTCATATTAGCTATGTCCGGCCATGGTCCGACACAGCTATCGAAAGAATATAACTTTCGCAGAATGAGACATTTGCAGCTTACACAGAGGCAGGGTCATGCATGTGGACTCATGGGCATGAGATACTCCGGGTGCTGAAAAATCTTTCCGCGTGGATCTCAAAAATTGATCCAAAGTCTGCGGCGTTTTACGTCGGTTCTTTTACTCGGAAATCTAAAAAAGCTGATGCTTTTGTTGGATGAGGTATAACTGCAACCTCCAACAACACAGAATTGTGGCATTTCGGGGGAAAAGGAGTAATATCGTTGATGTTTTTGGCAGCTCAAGTATACAACTTTATAGACCGTGGGCCCAAGTCCAAAATCGTTTAAGTTCGTTGCAACACAGAGAGGACTACCAACAAATGCCATTATAATTATGAAAATAATATGAAATCACCGTTATCGATTGTTCCCAGTTGTCTAACGTGCACATTTTTGCAGTTGTTATTAATAACCGTTAACATTTTAATCAAATTTGGAGAGAGTTTATAAGGCGAAAATACAGCGTATGATGTCACGAGTAACCAATCACAATCGCGTCTACAGGCTTGCGCAATACTTTTTAACATCTGGCAACATTTGAACATGGCGTCAACTAGTGATAAGGCGGCCTGCTGAACGAAAATGAAATTATAATGCATTATCCGCGTTTCAAAGACAGCCACAGGGAAAATGATTGCATTCACCAATGTCTCCAAAGCTTAAGTAATCAGATGTGCTAAGGAATGGAAGACTTTAGGTGGAGAATTAGTGGATATTGCCAATACTATTTTGTCTGACAATGCAGAACTCAACTTGACGTTGGACACAACAACGTGCGGGTATCATCGGCAATGTTATATAAAGTTTACCGACGTTTCCAAAATCTCCAGGGCTATATCTAAACTTACACAATCAGTTGGTGAGTTGTATTTAAGTATTCTTGATATATTACATGGAAACCTGTCTCTTAAATACAGGCCTTGAAGTAAATCATAATCACAAAGTAAATATATGATCGTCATCCTAGGCTCAATTCAACAAAACTGTTGTTGAAATCTCTCTCTTTATTTTCTGTCTTGCAGAGGATTTACCAGCTAAAACTGATACTGCACAGATTTTGGAGACTTCACACTCAATGATCAATCAGGTAAGATTTCCGTCTGTTGCCTTGAAATAGAGTGCAAATATGTACGTGTTGGAATATAGGCCAATACAAATACTTATGATACTGTAATGATGCAAAACGTTGCTCTTTTAACATACATAACTGCTTGTAGTCCCGTTCCATGTGTGAACATATCATTGAGAAAAAAACGGCAACATGGTTTGGTTAGTAAACAGACATGCATACTGTCTTGCTTATTAAATGTATTTCAATGGAAATTCAGATCCATGTTCTGTTTAAAAGTAAATAAGGGAGGGAGGAGGAGGGATGAAATCGTTGAATTGTAAAGTAAACAATTAATGTAGAATAATCAATTTTGCAAAACTCATGGTATGCAGCATAAGTTAATAAGCATATTTTATTTGAGCTTTATCAGTCACTGTTTTTATTAATGTGGACATTTATTGTAATGTTGCATATCTCTTTTTAAACTATGTATCAGCTATGCAATATGGAAGGGATTGAAAGCACTTTAAATTACTTGAGGTGAAGTAAAGAAGCCCATTTGTGTATCCCAAATGCATATTAAATAAATCTTCATCTGCTCTGTCAACAGAATCAATGGATCAAGGACCTGCCCCAAAGCTGCTGAGATCAGTCGACACACTACACAGTGGCCACATTCTGTCGTCAGTAGTTATATTATTCAAGACCTTCAAATTTGCAATTCTGCTTGAAAGACGACATGATGGAAAGTTGCCATGTCTAAATTCCTGCAAATTTTTATGAAAATGTACAATGTACTTCATAGGTCCTGTAACAGTTGATTCACAATTTCTATACGTAACATCTATTCATTGTTATTTAAACATGTTCGTATTCATAATTTGTGAGCTCGGCAGCAATCCCGTGCTCTCCTGCATGGCAAATATTCTCAGATGTGGAATCCTTCACATTACAGTACCGCACAATGGTTACTTTAAATTGTTTTGTGTACGAGGCCGAGATGTCTCTCACTCGACATTTTCCGAGAGAGGGTGCACAGCCTTGTACAGATAGGCCGACCATGCATGTTGTTAAGACACAATTTATCTTTACCACACCTTATCAGAGTGCTTAACTGAGCCGAAATTTGTAAAGAGTCCAAAGAGGTACGTTAATTTATGTTATGGTTTAGATGCAAGTTTACCCCGGACCAAAAGGCTTCTTCCTGTCCAATTGTAATATGTATATCCATCAATTACAGAGATAGTAAATATTCTATTCGTAAGAACTTAGCGACAGTTTGATGGGACTATATATCACTGAATGGACTAGCCTTACTACCATAGAAGATATATTCACTTGTTATTGTATATGTATTCCATCGAATGTGCATATTGTAGTTGTTTGTATAATTATTATTTGTATTTGTAGTTTTCACGAAGGTAAACAAAGAAAACCAAGGAATCTCCAACTAAGTTGACTCTCTGAATGGTTATATAAATGTAATTATCATTGTACCACATAATGTCCTCACTCAGTGCATGTTGAATGTCTTGTTCAAAAAGTGTAACAATAACTAGAATACTGTCACGGTTCATATATGCCGTTGACCAAATATGCTAAATGCTTGTTTTTAGTTACACTTCTTTATTCATAATGTTTTGGCCCTTTATAAAGTAACTTTAAAAAGAAATGCTTCAAAAGTTTTTTGAAAAATGTCTTTTGCAATAATAATATAATTCAGAACTGAAACTAACACACCTTTCTCGCCTTCTTAAGTTCTTTACATAACACTTTATGGTTTACATTGGAGCTTCACTCCCATACGCTTTCCTCATTTATAAACTAGATTTATACATATCCCCTCCTTACACCACCTCACCCTTCTCCATACCTTCCCAATCCCTTAACTTTGCCTCAATATTTTCAATTCAAGAGGGGCTTCAATCTCTGAAATTTTGGAGAGGGGCAGGCACCATTTAATATATCCATGTCCAGCTACCAAACATAGTTATGGGAATTGCAGTGCATAGAATTGGGCTAGGGAGAATGATGTTTGGCACATGATCAGAAATTATGACAGATTTCCATGTAATTACAATGAAAAGCATCGCGAAGTAATTTTAATTATAATTTTTCGCATAGCAGTATGCAATGCTCCGATATACTGAAATGGACAGCGCCCTCTATTTCTGTTTTTAGTGCTTTGTGACCTTTTAGTAGACCCCCCTTCCCCCACTAAACAAATTATCATTCCACATATGTTCAAAATAGCCGGTGGGACCTCAACATGAAGGTAGATTCTCCTTCTGGTCAATTTTATGGTATTTGTGGTCTATTGTATTTTGTGCAGGATATGTATGGGGAAATTGCCGCCATTTTGGCCTAAAAAACATTAATGTGCAACATTGACACTTGGGAACAACTGATTTTGGAAAATATATAAAAAAAATAATATATTTTATTGCTAATAAAATATAATGGGTTTCATGTAGACCCCGTGACTTTGCAACGAAAGTTAATTTTTAGATCACTTTTCCTACTTCGGCCCACGGCCTATTACACACTAAAAGTATTGTTGTGAGTGAGGTATACAAACAGTGACGTCACATGGTCACCTGATGTCTTCGGAATGTTTCAGGAATGTCTGAAACAGGTTTCATAGAAAGCTGACTTTTCTTCCCATTTTTCACGTATTTAACGTCCGAAATTGGTAAAGTTAATTACAGCAATATAATTGGAGTGAGTTAAGGATTACATACATGCAAAATGGTGGGATTTTATGTTCATCGAAAAGCCTCCATAGTTGGTCTTTAAAAATATCTCTATGCAAAGAAGGAATAAAGCTATTGGACCACAAGAACAAACTCTAAGTTGATAGCAGGGTGATTGTACCTCTATAGCCAACTCCATTGTATTTGTGGATCTCAAAGCCTGCAAAAGGGATAGTTCTGTATGTTTGATAAACACAATCACTTAGTATATTATAAAGCAATCTTTTGCCAATGAATGTATTAAATTATTAATAGATAAACATTTTCTAAAAATATTATATTTTTAATAGAAAGGGAAAAAAATATTTCTTAGAGTGCCAAAGTTTTATTCACAAATATAAAAATAAACGGTCTTAAATTTATCAACAGTGATTTTTTAATAATCTCGATGTAACATAATATGGCGACCATTTCATTTGACTTTGTTTAGTTTGCCTCTGGAATATTTCAAGCAGCATTTTAATGATTGGTGCTGTTAAATGATTAAGTAAATTTTAATCAACTTCAAGATGACTAGCATGGTTATTCAGTCAGGGCTAAAATTTTAGTCTGGCCAGTGGTGTAGTTTAGTCGCCTATTATATTCAACACCAAGTAGGCATCATGAAGAATCAACCTGAAGCTATGACAAAGTAATTCATGTTAAAAACAAATTAGTTACACAAGTTTGTCAGAATAGGACAAAAGATGATAATTATGTTATGGCTGACAGCTCTAAATTGTCAGTTCCTATCAACAACAATAGATATCAGTGCATTTACACATTTAGATTTAACCTGAAATGAAAAACAGTGGCAAAGCATTTTGAGAGCATTTATACCCAACATGCCTGTGTTCTAAAAGGAAGTGATTTTAAAGGTATTTGATGAATTTATGTCATGCTTGTCATATCTTGATGTATGTGTTCGTTTTTGTTTTGAAGATAAGGGGAGTTACTTTTAGTTTGTTAGTTTGTTAGTTTGTGTTTATAAAACTTCAGCTCTTAACTTAGTTTCATACATTTGATAATATTGGAAATTCCGTTGCCTAAAGCATGAGAAATCTAGTTCATTCCAACAAGTGTGTGTTTACATGCAGTGTATATGTTTTCCGAAATTTTAAACACGAAAGAACCATGTTAAAGTTTGAGTATGATACAGTTCTTGGCACAACACTACTCCCAGATGTATGATGGTCCATAGCTTTTGATTTTGGTGTGGTGGAGATACTTTTAGAAGTAGAAATAGCATATTTTGGAACCTTCAAAATTAAATTTGTACATATCTTAAAGATTTATTGACGTCATATTTACTTTGGAGATATTAGTAAATATTATTAGGATCAAAGCCAATATATTTATGATCAGCTGAAACAGATGGAACAAGCCAATGATACCCTTAGATGTAGTGTGAGTGGGGAACTCTTTATAGATGTTTGTGGTCAAGGTATGTAATTGATAGTAAGTTTATTCAGAGACAATTTCAACTGTTGGAATATTCTCTCACACCTTTTTAATCTGCATGTATAACAAACTAACACGGCGTAAGAAAAACAATGTAAGTTTACATTTTTCAGGTTTAGTTTGGAACGAGTTGCCTAAATGGTTTCTGTCCTAAATGATTGGCTTATAGAGAAGTATAATTCCTCTTTCACTGTCAAAACTAAAACAAGTTGCAGGCATCTGATTTATAATGTTAATGTTAAAGCTTAGTCATATGCTCAGTGTTAAAGCTGCTTTTTCTTTATTTAGTTCTCAAATTATTCGTCGAACGTTCCAACCACATAAGTTGACATTTGTTAGCCCATTACCTCATCATAAGCCCCACATACCCCCCCCCAACCCCCAGAAATGACAGGATCATCACCTTGTACACAACATTGCAAGACGTGCTTACTTGTAAATTCTATAGGGGCTCTTTTAATATTTTTGTTGGAGTTAATATTACTAAATTATGAACCAATATTATTGTATGATATGTGAAACGAGTGAAATTATTATTGAGGATGTTTTACATTATATTATTATGATCCAATATATTTGAAACGGGTAATATTGTGGATGTTTCATATTATATTATTATGATCCAACATAGTTATATGATACTACGTGAATCGGGTGATTTATTTTTTTAATTTTTCAGGAAACTGAAACTCACGCGCGGATGATGAGAGCGTGATGTAGTTTGAGGTCGTTCTTCTAAATCACACTAAATATTGCTTTCAGAAATGGATCGGCAACCGAAGAACCAATTTGAATTATCTAACTCGGTACGAAAAAAATGAACCTTTTGTCAAGCTTTACGAAACTTCTCGAAAGAAAGCACCCGTCGTTAAGCTCGTTACACGAAGTTATAGCTAGGATATGACAACTTTGAATTGCATTTAAGTATAACATGTTTATTTAATGACTGCATCCGAATTATTACCACCCAGAGACACCTCAACATTGATGTATGGTATGTAATAACTTGCCAGAGTCTAGTTTCTGGCAGGCAATGATCATGTGGGTCATTCTGGCATTTTGTAGAAAAGACCGAACTCTCCAGAATATCACAAACATGTTTTCAAATGCATCTGATCGATGAATTACTTGATAGTAGCTGCAAACCGACTATATGCACAATCTATAACAGGCCTATGTAACGTATGCATTAAAAAACCATTGTAAGCATCAACACATTCAAACAAGTTTAGTCAAGGTGAGAAAAAGGTCAGGAAGGATATTACAGTCCCAATCAGAAGCTGTGAAGGAAATACATGTGGAAAGGACACACGCTGATTTCCCTGCATGACTGCATAGCTATAGTAACGATTATCATCGAAATCGATGACCCGTTTGATGATTGCCATATTTCGAAAAACCAATGCAATGATTGCTCGATTGAAATGTAAACAAGTGTCAACGTGCACGAGTCTTATGATTCTGCAGCCTAGATCTGCATGTGCCCGTGAACACTAGTCATATGAATGGTGGTACTGAGTTACAGAGCAGTGCAGCAGTCGACAGTTAAAGAACTTGAGGTTGTGAGCAAAGACTGGGATTGCTTTGTGACATTGGATTTACTGGCCTTTAGATCACAACTTCGGAATCACACTCTTCCAGGGGAGGTAATTGCGATCTAGTTAGGTTTAATTATTTGTGTGTGGAAATGTTCCTACTTTAACATGTATACACAACTACTGTTTAAGTAGCTGTATAAGCCTAACCTAGATACTTGTGTCTTTTTACGGCCTAACAATCATGACAGTATCACGTTTGAGTAACATGCTTATGAAATTTAATTATTTAAATATAGCGATATGAAGTATAGGTGGTTTAAAGTTTCAGCCGATTAGATCCAATTTGAACATGATTCCTGATATTGTCAGATACCTGTTTATTGGTATTAAAGCTTACACTTTAACATTTTAACACTTTCCTTCAGAGCACCTACATCAAACGTCTGTTACGAAAAAAAAACTATTTCACATGGAAGAGAAGATTGACGTCACTCAAAATGTCCACATTAGAGAGTGAATATTCCAACACTAAAAACCAGAACGTACTTAATAACCAATACAGAAGGGTGCCAAGTAGAATATTTTCACGGAAGCGACATTGGAAAAATTTGTTTGTCTTAAGTCTGACATTCTTGTTTTGTTTTACTGCCTATGGAGCCATTCAGAATATACAGAGCAGTGTAAATACTTCCAATGGCTTGGGTTTCCTGTCTCTTGCTATTGTGTATGGCTCTTTCATGCTCTCCAGTTTACTAGCTCCAACAGTCATTAAATATTTTGGAGCCAAATGGACAATTGTCTTTGCGACACTGTGCTACTGCATTTATTCCTACGCCAACTTCTTTCCATCATTTGCGAGTTTAATCCCAGCAAGCTTTCTGCTCGGATTCTCTGCGGGACCGCTATGGGTGGCTCAGGGAACCTACTTTACTACCTCTGCCATTCAACTTGCCGAATTGATCAACGATGTTCCAGAGTTTGTCATCAGTCGCTTCAATGGTGTCCTGTTTGCCTTCTTTCAATTCTACCAAATTTGGGGTAACATATTATCTTTCACTATTTTGGATGCTGGAATGGAGAACCAGAGTCCAACAAATTTCAACTCTTGTGGTTCCCAAAGTTGCGGTGCCCCTATCGAAAGTAACCAGCCAAGCCCAGGCAAGAATGAAGTTCAACTTTTGTTTTGTATATTTTCTGTGATTGGCATGTTGGCTGTATTGCTCTCAATGTGCTTCCTAGATGAGCAGCCATCAGCTACTACACGGATTGAAACAGACACCGGATCTTCTCTTTCTCTGGTTTTGTCCACTGTAAGACTCATGGGTAACTTTCAACTCTTCCTTCTAATACCAGTTTTTGTGTATACTGGAATTGAACAGGCATTTATGTTCGGAGATTTTACAAAGGTGAGTCTGAACATCATACAGCACTGTATATGTGCAAAGACATAACGAGGTTGGAGCAATATCAAGGACAAGTTAAAGTATTTGGCCAACAGTATTAACAGATCGTAAAGAAACTTTTCTGCTTTACAGAGCAGCCAAAAGTTCAGAGAACAGAACCTACTCCACAGATACAACCTTTTGAATTTGATGAAAGTTAGTTGCTTTAAGAAAAGCTAAGTCTTTTCCTGTATGTGCTATTCCTTTGTTATGCACACAGCTGACAGCCCTTGGTGTTGTTGCAGGTCTGGTGGCCTCGGTCAGAGAGCGTGGTAATTTTAGTATATTTTGTATATTGCTCCTTTTTCAGAAATGGTTACTTCTTCTGTACTTTTCTGATGAAAGTGCATAATAATAATTAAAAAAATGAAAAAGATGGAAAATGAAGAATCAGTACTGTACGTCAGCTTATTTGAGATTTGATTTACCCTTACTAATGTGGCACCAAAAAATCGTTATTGTTACTTTTTCTAAACTCTATTTATAACTATTACATGAAATTTGACAGAAGTGAACTAGTTTCTTTCATTTTTCCATTCCTGTTTCAACAGTCCTACATTACTTGCACTCAGGGCATCTCCGCAGTAGGATTAGTTATGATTGCATATGGTGTTTCAGATGTAATAAGCAGTCTCATCTGTGGCCAGCTAGAGAAGATTACCGGCCGAATATTCCTGTTTTGTCTTGGATCTGTGGTCCATGCAGGTCTGTTGGTGTATCTTTATATTTGGATACCAAACCAACAAGATGAGTGGCAGCTATATCTTGTTGCAGTTGGATGGGGTGTAGGGGATGCTGTCTTTCAGACTCAGTGTGCATGTAAGTACAGATATCTCTAGCATATAGTGGTGTACAACTCTGTACACCTATTACAATATACAACCCCTACATGTTTTCCCTTACTTTTCTGCAGAAACCATTTAAGTATTGTGATGAAATAATAGCTGAACGGTAATCTACCGAGAAGGTATTTTAAGGTAAATTGTAGTGTGTGATAAGTAAAGATGCAGGCTACTGTACAAGGAATAATTTAGTATTCAAAGTTTGTGCAGCAGATTGAAGGCGCTTAATTTTGTGTATTAACTACTATGGTTATTGTGCTCAAAAGTTATATCTTTCGACTTGTATAGCAATGTGACCGTCTTGAATCTTATTTTACTGGTAAGAGTTTCTTTGGGTATGTCACATAACTGTAGATAATACTAGTTACTTAGTAAGTCCTCATCTGACTAACAGGAATGTTCACCATTCCCCCTACCACCACCCCCCCCCCCCCCCCACACACACTAGCTCACTACCTCATAAATCTCAAAGTATCAACTAATTTAATATCGTATAAGAAGAAAAGATTCTTGTCATACTCAAATGTACCCAAGCTAGAGCGTGTCTTGGAATTTCTCACAGTCTGTACCATAAATTCCATTGGTCTGTCAGTTACTTTCTTTGTATTTAATATGTTCAAATGTTTCTTAACTAGAACATATTGACACAATGGTGATGTTTCAGGTACATCGTCCATCTTGTACATTGCTCGGTGCTTTTCTAAGTATTAATAGGATTCTGAATGAATGTACTGTAAATATTCAATTTTATTACCATATCAACTAGTAGCCAGTGTAATCTAGATATGTAGTATGTGTACTATGCCTGCCAAATGTATAACTTGTTAACTACTGAATTAATTGTTGCATAATTCTGGTTCAATCTCTTTTCTTACCCACAAATATTGTGATCATATTCTCAATTACTTAGTTGCATACATTGCCTACTGTATGAGCTATTTATCCAACTTGTGTGAATGCATTAGGCAACAGCAGTGTGAACGATGTCATAGTTAATCATGGTAATTGAGCTGTAGAATGTTCTTGTTTTCAATGTATCATTTAAATCTCTTAATCACGGAGGAAAATAATATTTAAAAGACAACTGCATTTTTATGAAATTCTAATTACAGAGAACTTGGGCATCTACTGTAAATATTACAAATGTATCACCTGTCAAGGATAAATCACCAAAGGAGATTACTAAACCAAAGTAAAGCTTGTGCCAAAACTCTGCCATTACGGCATCACAGACTTAAATACAGTAATCTACTTTCTGGAGCAACAGAGTGTATAGCTAGTCAAAATTAGTGATATTCAATCAACCATATATATCGGGAAGGAGCTTTATTGTTGGCTTCAGATATTGGGATGGGTTTTCTAATAACATTGCGTCATGTTTTTCTTGTCTTTTCAAGATAAATGTTGCATTTTTGACACTGGAAGCAATATGACAGCTAATCTCTGAACTTCCCAGTCTTTATTTATGTAATTCATGCTCTCTTTTGTGAATGAATTATTATTTTCCATGGATCTCATTACTTAAACTATGTTCTCTCATTCCTATCTTCGCAGCAATCATTGGCGTTTTCTTTGCCGGTTGTCAGGAGCCTGCGTTCTCTAACTACCGCTTCTGGCAGGCTGCTGGGTTCTGCAGCAGCTTTGTCTTATCCATTCCAGATGGGATCTGCATTTTTCAAAAAATCCTTGGAATTTGTATTTGGTTGTTGTTTTCCATGATCACCTACTTTGTCTGCGAGTACAAAATAAGTAGTTATCGCTGCTTCGTTACTGGGATTTCATCGACAAGAGTTGATAGGCAGCAACAGCAAGCAGTTACATGCAACACTGTCCTTTAAGATAGAAGGGTTATATCGTAGATAAAAAAGATGGTTGGAGTTTGAAACTATGCTCTATTGCTGTGTTGCACAACATTCGAATGGTTTCTGTAATACATTTCAACAAAAGGATTGAGAAAGTTCTTTCACTTTTCATAACAAACACCCAAAGCTTTGCCTAGACTGTCTAGAACCATCACCCCGACTATGCCTATGGCCTGCTTTGCATAAATGAATTTGGACAGGGAAGTCCTCATTACCTGGTGTGAGCAATAATTCCTCAACAGTCCGATTTGGGTGAGAAGATATACCTCCTATTGGCCAGTTACACCCTATAGTTGAGAAATTTTGCTGAAAATTAAAATAACAGCACGTTTATTCATTCAGGGCTAAAAGTTAGTCTGGCCAGTTATGTTGCTTGGGTGATAATCATATTCAGCACCCAAGTAGGCCCAATGAAGATTCAACACAGCTATGACAAAGTTAGTCATGTTTAAAACATATTAATTGGACAATTATATTTTTATGATCCAATATTATTGTATTATATGTGTCGTAGACAAAATTATTATCTGTATTGCGCCATATGTTAGGATGTCAAAGAGATAAAACATATTAATTACACAAATCTTTCATACTAGGACAAAAGTTGATAATTATGTTATGGCTGACAGCTCTAAATTGTCAGTTCCTACCAACAACAATAAATATCAGTGCATTTACACTTTTAGATTTAACCTGAAATGAAAAACAGTGGCAAAGCATTTTGAGAGCATTTATACCCAACAAGCCTGTGTTCTAAAAGGATGTGATTTTAAAGGTTGTTGATGCATTTATGTCATGCTTGTCATATCTTGATGTATGATTTCGTGTTTTGTTTTGAAGTTGAGGGGAGTAAATTTTAGTTTGTTGGTTTGTATTTATAAAACTTCAGCTCTTAACTTAGTTTCATACATTGGATTATATTGGAAATTCCTTTGCCCAAAGCATGTAAAATCTAGTTCATTCCAACAAGTGTGTGTTTACATGCAGTGTATATGTTTTCCGAAATTTTAAACACGAAAGAACCATGTTAAAGTTTGAGTATGATACAGTACTTGGCACAATAATACTCCCAGATGCATGATGGTCCATAGCTTTTGATTTTGTTGTGGTGGAGATACTTTTAGAAGTAGAAATAGCATATTTTGGAACCTTCAAAATTAAATTTTTACATATCCTAATGATTTATTGATGCCATATTTACTTTGGAGATATTAGTAAATATTTATTAGGATCAGAACCATATATTTTTGATCAGCTGAAACAGATGGTAGAATCCAATGATACCCTTAGATGTAGTGTGAGAGGGAACTCTTCATAGATGTTTGAGGTCGAGGTATGTAATTGATAGTAAGTTTATTCAGAGACAATTTCAACCGTTGGAATATTCTCTCATACCTTTTAATCTGCATGTATAACAAACTAACACGGCGTAAGAAAAACAATGTAAGTTTACATTTTTCAGGTTTAGTTTGGAACGAGTTGCCCAAATGGTTGCTGTTCTAAATGATTGGCTTATAGAGAAGTATAATTCCTCTTTCACTGTCAAAACTAAAACAAGTTGCAGGCATCTGATTTATAATGTTAATGTTAAAGCTTAGTCATATGCTCAGTGATAAAGCTGCTTTTTCTTTATTTAGTTCTCAAATTATTCGTCGAACGTTCCAACCACATAAGTTGACATTTGTTAGCCCATTACCTCATCATAAGCCCAACCTAACCCCCCTCCTCCCAACCCCCAGAAATGACAGGATCATCACCTTGTACACAACATTGCAAGACGTGCTTACTTGTAAATTCTATAGGGGCTCTTTTAATATTTTTGTTGGAGTTAATATTTACTAAATTATGAACCAATAATATTGTATGATATGTGAAACGAGCGAAATTAATATTGAGGATGTTTTACATTATATTATTATGATCCAATATATTTGAAACGGGTAATATTGTGGATGTTTCATATTATATTATTATGATCCAACATAATTATATGATACTACGTGAATCGGGTGATTTATTTTTTTAATTTTTCAGGAAACTGAAACTCACGCGCGGATGATGAGAGCGTGATGTAGTTTGAGGTCGTTCTTCTAAATCACACTAATTATTGCTTTCAGAAATGGATCGGCAACCGATGAGCCCATTTGAATTATCTAACCCTGTACGAAAAAAAAAAGAACCTGTTGTCAAGCTTTACGAAACTTCTCGAAAGAAAGCACCCGTCGTTAAGCTCGTTACACGAAGTTAAAGCTAGGATATGACAACTTTGAATTGCATTTAAGTATAACATGTTTATTTAATGACTGCATCCGAATTATAATCACCCAGAGACACCTCAACATTCATTCGCCTGCATGACTGCATAGGTTACGATTATCATCGAAACCAACGTCATCCTGACCAGGAACCTGTGTAGAAATATTGAGGACAGTGTTTCCGGAAAACTAAAAGAATTTCAACCTAGTTATGACCCGTATGATGATTGCCATATTTCGAAAAACCAGGATTTTTAAACCAACAGGCTAATCGAGTCAAATAGAGATCCGAGTCCACGGCCGGGTCCAGCTACTGCAATTGAGTCGGTTGCGAGAAGTCCATGAGCAATATAAAATATGTAACCGAGTAATGTTCATTGGTTAGGTGAACATGACTGTGTGAAGTGTAACGGCAGGATTAATCCTTTGTAGTACGTTTCAATGAAACTTGAGCGTGTACAATGATTGCGCAATCGAATTGTAAACAAGTGTCAAAGTGCAAGAGTCTTGTGATACTGCAGCCTAGATCTGCATGTGCCTCTCAACACTAGTCATATGAATAGTGGTATGAGTTACAGCACAGCAGTCGAGAGTTAAAGAACTTGAGGTTGTGAGCAAAGATTGGGATTGCTTTGTAACATTGGATTTACTGGCCTTTAGATCACAACTTCGGGATCACACTTTTCCAGGTGAGGTAATTGCGATTTATTAAGGTTAAGCTAATTTATGTGTGTAAATGTTCCTACTTTAACGTTACAAATGTATTGACAACTACTGTAAAACTTGCTGTATAACCTAGTAAGTTGTGTCATGTTTACTACAGTACCACTTTTGAGGTCATTTCTATTTGCAGCGACATTCAAATTAGTGCGGAAATGTTCCTACTTTAACATTACACATAAACAACTGCTGTATAACTCTAAGAATAACATAATTACTTGTTTCATGTTGATGGCATAGCCATTACAACAGTATCACGTTTGAGTATCATGCTTATGAAATTTAATTATTTAAAAGATAGCGTCATGAAGTATAGATGGTTGGTAGTTTCAGTCGATTATTAAATCCGTTTTGAACAGCGTTCCTGATATTTCCCTGTACCTGTTCATTGTTGTTAAAACTACACAGTAATTTTTTTCTTCACAGCACCTGCATCTAACGTCTATTAAGAAAGAATTCTTCAACAGGGATGAGAACATTGACGTAACTCAAAATGTCCACACTAGACAGTGAATATTTTAACAATAAACACCAGAATCTATTTAATAGCAAATACAGAAGGGTGAGAAGTGGAAAATTTTCACGGAATCGACATTGGAAAAATCTGATTGTCTTAAGTCTGACATTCCTGTTTTGTTTTACTGCCTATGGAGCCATTCAGAATATACAGAGCAGTGTAAATACTTCCAACGGCTTGGGTTTCCTGTCTCTTACCATTGTCTATGGCTCTCTCATGCTCTCCAGTTTACTAGCTCCAGCAGTCCTTAAATATTTTGGAACCAAATGGACGATTGTCTTTGCGACACTGTGCTACTGCATTTATTCCTACGCCAACTTCTTTCCATTATATGCTACTTTAATCCCATCAAGCTTTCTGCTCGGCTTCTCTGCGGCACCACTTTGGGTGGCTCAGGGAACCTACCTCACTACCTCTGCCATTCAACTTGCCGAATTGATAAATGAAGTTCCAGAGTTTGTCATCAGCCGCTTCAATGGTGTCCTGTTTGCCCTCATTCAAACCAACCAAATTTGGGGGAATTTATTATCTTTCACTATATTGGATGCTGGAATGGAGGACCAGAGACCAACAAATGTCAGCTCTTGCGGTTCCCAAAGTTGCGGTGCCCCCATCGAAAGTAACCCGCCAAGCCAAGGCAAGAATGAAGTTCAACTTTTGTTTTGTATATTTTCTGTGATTGGCATGTTGGCTGTATTGCTCTCAGTATGCTTCCTAGATGAGCAGCCATCAGCTACAACACAGATTAAAGCAGACACTGGATCTTTTCTTTCAATGGTTTTGTCCACTGTAAGACTCATGAGTAACTTTCAACTCTTCCTGCTAATACCAGTCTTTGTGTATACTGGAACTGAACAGGCATTTATGTTCGGAGATTTTACAAAGGTGAGTCTGAACTTCTAACAGTACTGTATATGTGCAAAGAAAAAACGAGGTTGGAGCAATATCATGGACATGTTAAGTTATTGGCCAATAATATTAACAGGTCGTAAAGAAACTTTTCTGCTTTAAAGAGCTGCCAAATATTCAGAGAACAGAATTCCTACTTCACAGATACAATCTTTTGAATTTGATGAAAGTTAGTTGCTTCAAGAAAAGCTTTGTATTTTCCTGGTTGTGTTACTCTTACGTTATACACACAGTGGACAGCCCTTGGTGTTGTTGCAGTTAGGTGGCCTCGGTTAGAGAGCTTATTCATTTTAGTATATTCTGTCAGTATCTAATATTGCTCCATTTTTGTTTGTAAATGTTAACTTTTTATTTAATACTATTCTGATAAAAGTGATTTGTGCAAAAATAATAATAATAATAATGATAATAATAATAATAATAATAATAATAATAATAATAATAATAATAATAATAATAATAATAATAATAATAATAATAATAATAATAATAATAATAATAATAATAATAATAATAATAATAATAATAATAATAATAATGATAATGATAATAATAATAATAATAATAATAATAATAATAATAATAATAATAATAATAATAATAATAATAATAATAATAATAATAATAATAATAATAATAATAATAATAATAATAATAATAATAATAATAATAATAATAATGATAATGATAATGATAATGATAATGATAATAATAATAATAATAATAATAATAATAATAATAATAATAATAATAATAATAATAATAATAATAATAATAATAATAATAATAACGATGACGATGACGATGACGATGACGATGACGATGACGATGACGATGACAGTGATAGTGATAATGATAATGATAATGATAATAATAATAATAATAATAATAATAATAACAATAATAATAACAACAATAACAACAACAACAATAATAATAATAAGAAGAAGAAGAAGAAGAATAAATATTCACGTCACAAAAGAGGATTTCTTCTTTGGGTTTTTATTAAAGAAACGTCATCGTTATAATTTTCTCATTCTTCATCTTAAGTTCTATATTTACAACAAGACCTTAAGTAGTAATGAATTTATTTATAAGTTCACGTTTGCATTAAAGGTGGAGAACTATATTTTTCGACATAACAAACAGAATAGTAAGAATAGAATTAATTTCGAGGAACTCAAGGACGCTTTCTTCTCATTAATAAGTACCTCAAATATTTAATTTTCGCAATTTCCGCATCCTCAATTGTTATATTTTGCTGTTATTCGTTTTAATATTTTTTTAGTGAGTCTGGGATTCTTTTTGTGATTTTTTCTATTATTTGTAGTACTTCTTCTAATTGTTTTTATCATACTTATTTGTTTTTATCCGCCACGTTGGTCGTTATTATACTGCATAGTGTTGCTCAATTTCATTGTTATTTAACTTTTGCTATTTTTGAATATAAACGTTAATTGTATTTTTTTATATTAATGTATAGTTGAAATAAACGGAGGAAAAATAAATAAATAACAATAATAAGAAGAAGAAGAAAAAAAGGAAAATAGGAGGAACATGAAGAATAAGTTTGGATTTCATTTTTTCCTACTAATGTGGCACCATCAAAACCCTCTTAATTATTTTGCCTGAACTGTATTAATAACTATAACATGGAATTTGTCAGAAGTGAACTAGTTTCTTCGTTTTTCCATTCTTATGTCAACAGTCCTACATTACTTGCACTCAGGGCATCTCCGCGGTAGGATTAGTTATGATTGCATATGGTGTTTCAGCTGTAATAAGCAGTCTCATCTGTGGCCAGCTAGAGAAGATTACCGGCCGAATATTCCTGTTTTGTCTTGGATCTGTGGTCCATGCAGGTCTGTTGGTGTATCTCTATGTCTGGAAACCAAATCAACAAGCTGAATGGCAGTTATATCTTGTTGCAGTTGGATGGGGTGTAGGGGATGCTGTCTTTCAGACTCAGTGTGCATGTAAGTACATATATAACTCTAACAGTCAGTAGAGTATAACTCTGCTCTTCATTTACAACCCCTACATGTTTTCCCTTATATTTTTTTAGAAATTATTTAAGTATTGTGATGAAATAATTGGTGTATTCCACTGAGAAGGTATTTTAAGGTAAATTGTTAAGTGTGATAAGTAAAGATGCAGGCTACCCTACTAGGAATAATTTAGTGTTCAAATGTTGTGTAGCATATTGAAAGCGCTACATTTTGTCTATAAACTACTATGGTTATTTTGCCCGAAAATGCTGAGTTATATCTTTCGATTTGTATAGCAATGTGACTATTTTGAATAGCTTTTTGTGATGAGATACTGGAACAGTTATTATCTGCTGTATTGTAGGCAGAAAATAACTTTTAGCGGTGAGAGTTTCTATGGGAATGTCACATACCTATAATATTAGTTCACCCCCCCCCCCCTACCATCCCAAGCTCACCCCATTACAAAGCTCACTCCATTGTAAATCTCAGAGTATCAAATAGTTTACTATCCTAAAAGAAGAAAATTGGCTCGTAATACTCAAATGTGCCCAAGCTAATGTATGTCTGGGAATTTCTGACAGGCTATACCATAAAATTCCATATTTCTCTCAGTTACACTCTTTGCATTTAATATGTTAAAATTCAACTTGGCCATAAAATATTGACACAATGGTGGTGTTTTATGTATATACGTCGTACATCTTGTTCATTGCATGGAGCTTTCTAAGTATTAATAGGATTTGAGTAAATGTACTGTACATATTCAATTATATTATCATATCAGAAAGGAGTATCCAGTGTAATCCAGATATGTAGTGTTTACTATGCCTGCCAAATGTAACTACTTGTTAACTACTAAATTAATATCTGCATAATTCTGATTCAATTTGCTTTCTTACCCACGAATATTGTGATCATATTCTCAAATACTTAGTTGCATACAATGCAATGGTAATTGAGCTGTAATATGTTCTTGATTTTTATGTAAAATTTTATTCTCTTAGTCACGGAGGAAAATAATACTTCAATACAACTGCCTCTTTATGAAATACTTACTTCTGAGAACTTTAGCATCTACGTCAATATTACAAATGTATCAGCATGTCAATGATAAACCAACAAAGAAAATTACTAAACCAAAGTAAAGCTTGTGCAAACACTCTGCCATGACGACAGCACAGATTTAAATACAGTAATCCACTTTCCGGAGTAATGGATTGGTCAGCCAATCAAACAGTCAAACAACCATATATACATTGGCACGGGTTTTTCAATTAACATTGCGTAGTGTTTCTTATTCTTTTAAAGATAAATGTTGCATTTTCCGATGCTGGACACAACACGTAGGCAAATATCAGAACTTCCCAGTCTTTATTTATGTAATTCATGCTTTCCTTGGTGAGTGAATTACTCACTTCCATAGATCTCATTACTGAAACTCTGTTCCCTCATTCCTATCTTTGCAGCAATCATTGGCGTTTTCTTTGCCGGTTGTCAGGAGCCTGCGTTCTCTAACTACCGTTTCTGGCAGTCTGCTGGGTATTGCATCAGCTTTGTCTTATCCATTCCAGATGGGATCTGCATTTTTCATAAAATCATTGGAATTGGTATTTGGTTGTTGTTTTCCATGATCACCTACTTTGTCTGCGAGTACAAAATAAGTAGTTATCGCTGCTTCGTAACTGGGATGTCATCGACAAGAGTTGATAGGCAGCAACAGCAAGCAGTTACATGCAACACTGTCCTCTAAGATAGAAGGTTTATATCGTAGATAAAGCAGATGGTTGGATTTTGAAACTATGCTCTCTTGCTGTGATGTACAACATTTTAATGGTTTCTGTAATTCATTTCAACAAAAGTAATGAGAAAGTTATTTTACTTTTCATAACAAACACCCAAAGCTTCGCCCAGACTGTCTAGAACCATCACCCGACTATGCCTATGGACTGCTTTGCATAAATGAATTTGGACAGGGAAGTCCTCATTATCTGATATGACCAATACTTCCTCAACAGTCCGATTTGGGTGAGAAGATATACTTCCTACAGGCCAGTTTCACCCAATAGTTGAGAAATTTTGCTGAAAAATAAAATATTACTAAGCACAACTTGTTCTGACAAACTCTTTATATTTTTAATGCCATCTTTTTCCATTAAAGGTAATAATCGATTAACATTTTCTAAGTTGTAATCAACTTCAAGAAGAATAGCATGGGTTATTCAGTCAGGGCTAAACGGTTTGTCTGGCCAGTGGTGTTGCTTGGGTGCTAATAATATTCAGCACCAAGTAGGCATAATGAAGATTCAACGTACAGCTATGAAAAAGTAAGTCAATGTTAAATACATATTTATTACACATGTCTGTCAGAAGAGGACAGAAGATTGATAATTTTCTTATAGGTGACAGCTCCATATTGTCAGTTCCTATCAAAAACAAAAATTAGTACAAAAAATCAGTGTATTGACACTTTTAGATTTAACCTGAAATGAAACACTGTAGTTTCATACAATTGACTTAATTGCAAATTTTGCCCAAAGAAATCTAATGCATTCAAGTTAGTGTGTGTCTGCATACAGCGTATGTATTTCCGAGATTTAAACACCGAAGAACCATGTTAAAGTTTGAGTATGATACAGTTCTTGGTACAACACTACTCCCAGATGTATGATGGTCCATAGCTTTTGATTTTGGTGTGGAGGAGATACTTCAACAAAAGGAAATAGCATCGTATTTGTCTATGGAAAACCATATAAATTTAATAAGTCACTCTTGTTACAAACAATAACGCTCATCGGGAGAATTCGTCCATCCCTTAACGAGGAGGTAACTAAGTCTCTCGTCCATAAGTCTCTCTTCTTGACTACTGTAATGCTCTCCTGAATGGAACGTCATGCGCCTCAATAAAAAAAACTACAGATGGTCCACAGTATATACGGCTGCCAGAATTATCACCAGAACCCGTTACGAACACATCACTCCAGTACTCCGAGACCTGCATTGGTTGCCAATTCATCGCCGGATAAATTACAAGCTCATTCTGCACGTTTATCGTATGCTTCATGATCAATCTCCGAGTTTTATGACTGATTTGGTTAAACGCTACACGCCAGCTAGGGCATTACGGTCCCAAAGTCATCTTTCTCTAGTCATTCCTCGTACTAACAAAGTCACAAATGGAGATTGTTCGTTCAGTGCAGCAGGTCCTAAACTCTGGAATTCTCTTCTTCATCACTTGAGAAATGTCACATCTATTGACACTTTAAAGAAGCATTTGAAAACTTATCTTTTTAGGCTTGAGTATGGGCATTAATCTTATTCGTTGTTTTATTCACATCACTGTGCCCATTTTGTATGTATATTTATATATTTATGTTCTTTATTGTGGTTTTATAAACCTGTCTTATATCATTTTTTTTTTACTTTTATTGCTGTTGTTATTACTTTTAGGTTTTCTTAAGTTTGGTAATTTTATATTCCGGGTATTGGTTCTTTTGTACAGTGCTCTTGAGCATGTTTTATTTCATGATAACAGCACTTTAACATATGGTATTTATTATTATATATTATTATATAGCATATTGGGAAACAAACCTTTATACTATAAATTTGTCCATATCCTAATGATTTATTAAACTATATTTTCTTTGGAGATATTCGGTCAACGTTCATTAGGATCATGGCCAATATATTTATGATCAGCTTGAACAGATGGAACATGTAGAAGCCAATGTACCCTTAGATGTTTGTTTTAGTGTGAGAGGGGAACTCATTATATTTGTTTGTGGCTGTATGATGTGCAAGTACGTTATTGGTAGTAAGTTTATTCAGAGACAATTTCAACCGTTTGAATATCCTCTCACACCTTTTTAATCTGCATGTATCATAAACTAACACGGCGTACGTAAGAATAAAATTGTAAGTTTACATTTTTCTGATTTATTATATAACGATTTGCCCATTTGATTTTTGCTCTAAATGATTGGCTTATAAAAAGAAGTGTTATTCCTTTTTCACTGGCAAAAATTAAAACAAGTTACAGGCATCTGATTCATAATGTTCAACCAAAGTCATATGCTCAGGGTTAAAGCTGTTTTTTTTTAATTAGCGCCCAAATCATTCGTCGAAAAGTTCCAACTACATTCGTTAACATTTGTTATCACATTACAATTGAGTATAACAAATCATGAATAATCTAGACTGATTTTCAGACAATGCCACTGGAAAATATCATTCAGAAGAAATTCACTTACTCCAAAGCACCGAACGTCTGAAATCAGTTTTCGCAGAACCACCTGTCATTTCATTTACAAGACCTAGAAAGCTACGAGACATTTTAGTTCGTCTGCCATCTTTTCAGGACGACACCTCATCAGAGGCACACAAAAACAACAAAAATACAGAAATTACTGGATGATCACCTTGTTCATAAAATTGCAAGACGTGCTTACGTGTCGGGGGCCTTTTGAATATTTTTTGGGAGTTTATATTCTTATGATTCAATCCTGTTGTATGATATGTGAAGCGGGTAAAACTATATGCAAATAATATTGAGCATGTTTTATATTATATTATTATGATACAATATATGTGAAACGGGCAATACTGTATGCAACAAAATAATTGTGGATGTTTTATATTATATTATTATGATCCAATATTATTGTATGATATGTGAAACGGGTAATATTTTATGCACATTTTATTGATGGTGTTTTATGTGATAGTATTATGATGCAATATATGTGAAACGGGTAATACTGTATGCAACAACATAATTGTTTTATATTATATCATTATGATCCAATATTATTGTATGAAACTATGTGAATCGGGTGGAAACAAAGCTTCCGATTTCAGGATAAAGAAACTCACGCGCGGTGGATGAAAGCGTGATGTGGTTTGAGGTCGTTATTCTAAATCACACTTATTATTGCTTTCAGGAATGCAGTGGCAACCGATAAGCCATTTGAATTATCAAACCCGCTACGAAAAACGAAAATTCTCAAAAGAAGCACCGTTCGTTAAGCCCGTTACATGTAGTTATAGCTAGGATATGAAACTTTGAATTGTTTTTAAAGATATCAACTATAAGGATTGTCATCACTCAGAGACACCTCACGATTGACGTATTGTATGCAATAACTTGTCAGAGTCTAGTTTCTGGCAGGCAGTGATCATGTGGGTCATTCTGGTAGTTTGTTGGAAAGACCGAATATCACAAACATTTAAAATGTTTTCAAATGCAACTGATCGTTGAACTTTAGTAGCTGAAAACCAACTATATGCACAATCTACAACAGGCCTAGGTAACGTAAGTATTAAAAAAATATCATAAGCACCAATAGATTCAGTACAGTTTAGTCAAGGTGAGAAAAAATGTCAGAGAAGACATTACAGTCCCAATCAAGAAAGCTATAAAGAAAATACTTGTGGAAAAGACAGCCGATCCGGGCACTAACTTCCATGGGTGTATAGTGAGCTTGAGAATCGAAGTCGTATCATGATGGGCAACATCCTTCGGTGAGTGAGTTAATCTAGTATAGCACGTCTTTGAACTTTTCCCCAAATTTACTTGTCTTGAGAAAAGTAAGGATTCCAAGACTGAATAGCATACTCAAGATGAAGCCTAACCCGTGTCTGCTAATATTATAATTTAAATTTCTCCTTATCATACCATTTTTTATCCGCATTTATTTCGCAACCTCGATACACTGCCTATAATAGACGGAGATATTTTTTTACAGCCAGAAAGTTTGCTGATGACACCGAACTTTATTATGGGGTCTCTTCCAAAATCGATTCTGAGCAATTTCAAATGGATTTGGATATGGTTTCTTCCTGGTCCCAGGGATGGCAAATAGGGTTAATATTCGTCATTACTTTTTCTGATAGGGTTGTGTATGAGTGGAACGGTTTGCCTGAGAAAGTCGTACTTACAAGTAGTGTGAATGAGTGTAAGAAATGATGCTTTGGAAAAGCATTTTAAGCATTGTAATCGATTCTGGGTTTTTTTGCGTCTTCGTTTTTTTTTAAAAATAATTACCATCCAATTAACTCAACACGCAAAGCAATCAATAAAATACTTCAGGGGTTTTCCTATATCGTGTTTTGACACACTCCCATAGCGTCCTTGATGGGGATTTTATTTTTCCTGCTGATCAATTCTTTCCATAGATATATCCTGCAGCAGGCCTATACGGATCCCTAGTAGGATTAATAGCACCAGCGTAGTATCACCTTGCTCTTATATTTAAAATGCATTTACCACTCCAAGAAAAACCATTATTTTATAATCGTACTGGAATAAGTCAGCACTTCTTGGTAGTCAAACTATTAAACTACATAGAAAGAATCATACCAGATCGGCATCACGGTCGCAACGAAAAACAATGGCAGAGCTAGGACAGTAACACAGAGCTCAGAGGAACACCACTACACATACACACATTCATCCGCCTGCATGACTTCATAGGTTACGATTATCATCGAAACCAAAAATCTTCAGGACCAGGAACTTTTGTAGAGATATTGAGGACACTGTCTCTGGAAAACTGACAAAATTTCATCCAGAGATGACCCGTATGATGATCGCTATCTATCGAAACTCCAGGATTTTTAAACAAACACGAATAGAGATCCGAGTTCACGGCCGGGTCCAGCTACTACAAATGAGTCGGTTGCGAGAAATCCATAAGTAATGTGAAAATATAAGACCGCGTTTACGTTCATTGGTTAAGTGAACATGACTGCGTGAAGTGTAACGGCAGGATTAACCCTCTGTAGTACTTTTCAATGAAATGTGAGCGTGTGCAGTGATTGCGCAATTGAATTGTAAACAAGTGTCAAAGTGCAAGTATCTTGTGATACTGCAGCCTGAATCTGCATGTGCATGTCAACACTAGTCTTCTGAATGGTGGTACTGAGTCACAGAGCAGCACAGCAGTCGTCAGTTAAAGAACTTGAGGTTGTGAGCAAAGACTGGGATTGCTTCGTGACTTTCGATTTACTGGCCTTTAGATCACAACTTCGGAATCACACTCTTCCAGGGGAGGTATTTTCGATCTATTAGGTTTAATTATTTTTGTGTGGAAATGTTCCTATTTTAACATGTATACAACTACTGTATAACTAGCTGTTTAAGCCTAATCTAGTTACTTGTGTCATTTTACGGCCTAACCATTATGACAGTATCACGTTTGAGTATCATGCTAATGAAATTGAATTAGTTAAAAGATAGCGATATGTGGTTTGAAGTTTCAGCCGATTAGATCCAATTTGACCATAATTCCTGATATTGTCAGATACCTGTTTCTTGGTGTTAAAGCTTACACAGTAACATTTTCCTTCACAGCACCTACATCAAACGTCTGTAACGAAAAAAATCTTTCACAGGGAAGAGAAGATTTGATGTTACTCAAAATGTCCACATTAGAGAGTGAATATTCTAACAATAAAAACCAGAATGTACTTAATAACCAATACAGAAGGGTGCGAAGTAGAATATTTTCACGGAAGCGACACTGGAAAAATTTGTTTGTCTTAAGTCTGACATTCTTGTTTTGTTTTACTGCCTATGGAGCCATTCAGAATATACAGAGCAGTGTAAATACTTCCAACGGCTTGGGTTTCCTGTCTCTCGCTATTGTCTATGGCTCTCTCATGCTCTCCAGTTTACTAGCTCCAACAGTCATTAAATATTTTGGAACCAAATGGACAATTGTCTTTGCGACACTTTGCTACTGCATTTATTCCTACGCCAACTTCTTCCCATCATATGCTACCTTAATCCCTGCAAGCTTTCTGCTCGGTTTCTCGGCGGGACCGCTATGGGTGGCTCAGGGAACCTACCTCACTACCTCTGCCATTCAACTTGCCGAATTGATCAATGATGTTCCAGAGTTTGTCATCAGTCGCTTCAATGGTGTCCTGTTTGCCTTCTATCAATCCTACCAAATTTGGGGTAACATATTATCTTTCACCATTTTGGATGCTGGAATGGAGGACCAGAGTCCAACAAATTTCAGCTCTTGTGGTTCCCAAAGTTGCGGTGCCCCTATCGAAAGTAACCCGCCAAGCCCAGGCAAGAATGAAGTTCAACTTTTGTTTTGTATATTTTCTGTGAGTGGCATGTTGGCTGTATTGCTCTCAATGTGCTTCCTAGATGAGCAGCCATCAGCTACTACACGGATTGAAACAGACACTGGATCTTCTCTTTCTCTGGTTTTGTCCACTGTAAGACTCATGGGTAACTTTCAACTCTTCCTGCTTATACCAGTCTTTGTGTATACTGGAATTGAACAGGCATTTATTTTCGGAGATTTTACAAAGGTGAGTCTGAACTTCATACAGTACTGTATATGTGCAAAGAAATAACGAGGTTGGAGCAATATCAAAGACAAGTTGATATGAAAGGACAGATCGTAAAGAAACTTTTCTGCTTTACAGAGTTGCCAAATATTCAGAGAACAGAAACTACTTCACATATACAATCTTTTGAATTTGATGAAAGTTAGTTGCTTTAAGAAAAGCCAAGTCCTTTCCTGTCTGTGCTATTCCTATGTTACATATAAACACAGCTGACAGCCCTTGGTGTTGTTGCAGGTTTGGTGGCCTCGGTCAGAGAGTGTGGTAATTTTAGTATATTTTGTATATTGCTAAAGAATCAGTACGTAAGCTCAGTTGGGATTTTATTTACCCCTAACTAATGTGGCACCAAAAAATCGTTATTGTTACTTTTTCTAAACTCTATAACTATTACATGAAATTCGACAGAAGTGAACCAGTTTCTTCATTTTTCCATTCCTGTGTCAACAGTCCTACATTACTTGCACTCAGAGCATCTCCGCAGTAGGATTAGTTATGATTGCATATGGTGTTTCAGATGTAATAAGCAGTCTCATCTGTGGCCAGCTAGAGAAGATTACAGGCCGAATATTCCTGTTTTGTCTTGGATCTTTGACCCATGCAGGTCTGTTGGTTTACATGTATGTTTGGAAATCAAACCAACAAGATGAGTGGCAGCTATATCTTATTGCAGTTGGATGGGGTGTAGGGGATGCTGTCTTTCTTACACAGTGTGCATGTAAGTACTGATATCTCTAGCAGTCAGTAATGTACAACTCTGTTCACCTATTACAATATACAACCCCTACATGTTTTCCCTTACGTTTCTGCAGAAACCATTTAAGTATTGTGATGAAGTAATAGGTGTACGGTATGCCACCGAGAAGGTATTTTAAGGTAAATTGTAATGTGTGATAAGTAAGGATGCAGGCTAATGTACAAGGAATAATTTAGTGTTCAAAGTTTGTGTAGCAGATTGAAGGCGCTTAATTTTGTCTATTAACTATGGTTATTGTGCCCGAAAGTGCTGAGTTATATCTTTCGACTGGCATAGTAATTTGACAATTTTAAATAGCACTTTATCCGGTGAGAGTTTTTTGGGGAATGTCACATAACTGTAGATAATACTAGTTTCTTATAGTAAGTCCCCATCTGACTAACAGGAATGTTCACCATTCCTCCTACCACCCCCACCCCACCCTAGCTCACTCCCTCACAAATCTCAAAGTAACAAATAATTTAATATCGTATAAGAAGAAAGGATTCTTGTCATACTCAAATGTACCCAAGCTAGAGTGTGTCTTGGAATTTCTCACAGTCTGTACCATAAATTCAATTGGTCTGTCAGTTACTTACTTTGTATTTAATATGTTCAAATGTTTCTTAACCAGAACATATTGACACAGTGGTGATGTTTCTGGTACATCGTCCATATTGTACATTGCACGGTGCTTTCCTAAGTATTAATAGGATTTTATTACCATATCAACTAGTAGCCAGTGTAATCCAGATATGAAGTATGTGTACTATGCCTGCCAAATGTATAACTTGTTAACTACTGAATTAATTGTTGCATAATTCTGGTTCAATCTCTTTTCTTACCCACAAATATTGTGATCATATTCTCAATTACTTAGTTGCATACATTGCCTACTGTATGAGCTATTTATCCAACTTGTGTGAATGCATCAGGCAACAGCAGTGTGAACGATGTCATAGTTAATCATGGTAATTGAGCTGTAAAATGTTCTTGTTTTTCAATGTAACATTTAAATCTCTTAATCACGGAGGAAAATAATATTTAAAAGACAACTGCATTTTTATGAAATTCTAATTACAGAAAATTTTGGCATCTACGCAAATATTACAAATGTACCACCTGTCAAGGATAAATCACCAAAGGAGATTACTAAACCAAAGTAAAGCTTGTGCCAAAACTCTGCCATTACGGCATCACAGATGTTAATACAGTAATCCACTTTCTGGAGCAACAGAGTGTATAGCTAGTCAAAATTAGTGATATTCAATCAACCATATATATCGGGAAGGAGCTTTACTGTTGGCTTAAGATATTGGGATGGGTTTTCAATTAACATTGAGTCATGTTTTTCTTGTCTTTTCAAGATAAATCTTGCATTTTTGACACTGGAAGCAATATGAAAGCTAATTTCTGAACTTCCCAGTCTTTATTTATGTAATTCATGCTCTCTTTTGTGAATGCATTACTCTTTTCCATGGATCTCATTACTTAAACTATGTTCTCTCATTCCTATCTTCGCAGCAATCATTGGCGTTTTCTTTGCCGGTTGTCAGGAGCCTGCGTTCTCTAACTACCGTTTCTGGCAGGCTGCTGGGTATTGCATCAGCTTTGTCTTATCCATTCCAGATGGGATCTGTATTTTTCAAAAAATCATTGGAATTGGTATTTGGTTGTTGTTTTCCATGATCACCTACTTTGTCTGCGAGTACAAAATAAGTAGTTATCGCTGCTTCGTTACTGGGATTTCATCGACAAGAGTTGATAGGCAGCAACAGCAAGCAGTGACATGCAACACTGTCCTTTAAGATAGAAGGGTTATATCGTAGATAAAGCAGGTGGTTGGATTTTGAAACTATGCTCTCTTGCTGTGATGCACAACATTCGAATGGTTTCTGTTATACATTTCAACAAAAGGATTGAGAAAGTTTTTCACCTTTCATAACAAACACCCAAAGCTTTGCCTAGACTGTCTAGAACCATCACTCCGCTGCTTTGCATAAATGAATTTGGACAGGGAAGTCCTCATTACCTGGTATGACCAATAATTCCTCAACAGTCCGATATCGGTGAGAAGATATACTTCCTACAGGCCAGTTACACCCTATAGTTGAGACATTTTTCTGAAAAATAAAATATTACTATGCACAACTTGTTCTGACAAACTCTTTATACTTTTTAATGCCATCTTTTTCCAGTGAAGGTAATAATCAATTAACATTTTCTAAGAATATTGATAATATTTGTAATAATAAAAAAGAAGGACAATCTTGCAGTGCAGAAGTGTAATTCACAGCATTGCTGAAGTTCGGTATACAAATTACTGGACTGAAATAATGTACAGTCACTTTTAATCATCCCATGGGAGCATTATATTGAGACCATTTCATTTGCCTTTGTTTATTTAGCCTCTGAAATGTTACAAACACCATTTTAAAAATTGATGCTGTTGAATGACTAAAATTAATTTTAATCAACTTCAAGAAGAATAGCATCGGTTATTCAGTCAGGGCTAAAAGGTTTGTCTGGCCAGTGGTGTTGCTTGGGTGCTAATTATATTCAGCACCAAGTAGGCCTAATGAAGATTCAACGTAGAGCTATGACAAATTAAGTCATGTTAAAAACATTATTTAACACAAGACTGTCAGAATATGACAAAAGATTGATAATTATGTTATGGCTGACAGCTCAATATTGTCAGTTCCTATCAACAACAAAAATTAGTACAAAAAATCAGTGCATTAACACTGTTAGATTTAACCTGAAATGAAACACGGTGCTTTCATACAATTGACTATATTGCAAATTTCTTTGCCCAAAGAAATCTAATGCATTCAAGTTAGTGTGTGTTTGCATACAGCGTATGTATTTCCGAGATTTTAAACACCAAAGAACCATGTTAAAGTTTGAGTATGATACAGTACTTGGTACAACACTACTCTCAGATGTATGGTAGTCCATAGCTTTTGATTTTGGTGTGGAGGAGATACTTTAACAAAAGGAAATAGCATCGTATTTGTCCATGGAAAACCATATAAATTTAATCAGTCACTCTTGTTACTACCAATTACGAATCATCGGGAGAATTCGTCCATCCCTTAACGAGGAGGTAACTAAGTCTCTTGTCCATTCGCTGGTTACATCTCGTCTTGACTACTGTAATGCTCTCCTGAATGGAACGTCATGCTCCTCAATCAAAAAACTACAGATGGTCCAGAATATATACGGCTGCCAGAATTATCACCAGAACCCGTCGGTACGAACACATCACTCCAGTACTCCGAGACCTGCATTGGTTGCCAATTCATCGCCGGATAAATTACAAGCTCATTCTGCACGTTTATCGTATTCTTCATGATAAATCTCCAAGTTATATGACTGATTTGGTGAAACGCTACACTCCAGCTAGGGCATTACGGTCCCAAAGTCATCTTTCTCTAGTCATTCCTCGTACTAACAAAGTCACAAATGGAGATTGTTCGTTCAGTGCAGCAGGTCCTAAACTCTGGAATTATCTTCTTCATCACTTGAGAAATGTCACATCTATTGACACTTTTAAGAAGTATTTGAAAACTTATCTTTTTAGGCTTGAGTATGGGCATTAATCTTTTCGTTGTTTTATTCACATTACTGTGCCCATTTTTTATGTATATTTATATATTTATGTTCTTTATTGTGGTTTATAAACCTGTCTTATATCATTTTTTACTTTTATTGCTGTTTTTATTACTTTTAGGTTTTCTTAAGTTTGTTATTTTATATTCTAGGTATTGGTTCTTTTGTACAGTGCTCTTGAGCATGTTTTATTTCATGATAACAGCACTTTAACATATGGTATTTATTATTATATATTATTATATAGCATATTGTGAAACCTTCATACTATATAAATTTGTCCATATCCTAATGATTTATTAATGTCATATTTACTTTGGAGATATTCGGTCATCGTTCATTAGGATCATGGCCAAGATATTTATGATCAGCTTGAACAGATGGAACATGTAGAAGCCAATGTACCCTTAGATTTTTTTTTTAGTGTGAGAGGGGAACTCTTTATATATGTTTGTGGCTGTATGATGTGCAAGTACGTTATTGGTAGTAAGTTTATTCAGAGACAATTTCAACCGTTGGAATATTCTCAGACACCTTTTTAATCTGCATGTATAATAAACTAACACGGCGTAAGAATAACAATGTAAGTTTATTTCTGGTTTATTATAGAACGATTTTCCCATATGGTTTTTGCTCTAAATGATTGGCTTATAAAAAGAAGTGCTATTCCTCTTTCACTGTCAAAAATTAAAACAAGTTACAGCCATCTGATTCATAATGTTAACCAAAGTCATATGCTCAGGGTTTAAGCTGCTTTTTAAATTTTATTTAGCTCCCGAATTATTCGTCGAAACTTTCCAACCACATTCGTTAACATTTGTTATCCCATTACAATTGAGTATACCAAATCATGAATAATCTAGACTGATTTGCAGACAATGCCACTGGCAAATATCATTCATAAGAATTTTCACATACTCCAAAGCACCGAACGTCGGAAATCAGTTTTCGCAGAACCACCTGTCATTTCACTTACAAGACCGAGAAAGCTACGGGACATTTTACTTCGGGCATCTTTTCAGGATGACACCTCATCAGAGGCAAAACAAAAACCCAGAAATTACTGGATCATCACCTTGTACACAAAATTGCAATCACTGTGTTATGAAAATGTATCTGATAGTCGTAAGTCTTAGTAAAGCCCTAAAACCTAAACGGCTATGTTCCAGCTTTAGAATTGATTTAGTTTGTCACATAATTTTAGAGCTGAGGGAAATCAAGTTACCACATCAGCTAAAGTATCCAATGTACCTTTAATGAACTTTTATGTTGTCAGCATGAGCAGTGTATATAGTCTTGTCCAGGTAGCAGTGGGCAAGTACAAATGGTGGAGGGATTAGCCTATCTGTAAATATTTTGGATAAGTACCAGATCTAGTTGAGGCAACGCAGCCGGCCAGCGCTAGTTAAGGTTCTTGAATTGACACTATATAAAAATGAAACTTCCTTAAGTAAAATTATCCAGTTGCGGATTATTTTGTTTTGTAAGCGGATCTTGGATAAAATGTTTAAAGAAGTAATTATTTATTTACAAATTACCTGCCCCTTTTGTAAATAGTTTAGGTTATGTTATAATTGCATTCTTGCAAACGCTATGACGTTGAAGCAACACTTGTTTTCTCCAGAATTAACGACATTGAATAATAAGCCTATATGAAACATTTAGTGGCAGCTTATGCAAGCGTACGTAGTTTGTGTACATGCCGTATTTATAAACATTTGTACTAAATTTTAGCTACTGTATATATTAAACGTGAAGGGTAAAGTTTTTCGGTCATATACAAAATATCTGGTAAATAGTGTTTGCTTGTCATATTGGCTGTACAAATCCATCAAGCTACTTCATTGTATTATCAAACTCAAAGTGTACACATATCAAAAGGCTTTCATTAAACCAAGAAGTGAAAGTTCAGTTGCAAAATAGAACACAACTTGAATGTTCCTGCAAGGCTCAGGCATAGAAACATTTTTTTTTTTTTTCATTTCATTTCATTTATTTCGTCTATACATAAGAACAATAGAACAAAGTGGTATAGTATAAACAGGACACTAGAAAAACAATAGTAGTTTATCGAGCTAGCGACCAAAAAATAACAAATAACAATGGAAGAAGGTAACAATTAAGAGAAGAGAAAAATAAACAAGAGATAATCAATACTCAGTCAGCGTAGTTTTCAATTAGGTGGGCTTTAAGTTTGCGTTTAAACGTTACATAAGATTTAACAGTTTTTATATCATTTGGAAGCACTTTCCAGGTTTTATAGCAGTAGTTGTTCAAGAGTAATTGAACAACTTGCTTATATATTATCTGTTTATTGGCGGAGATGTTTTGACGGAGATTGACGAGAAGCACAGGTGTCATGAACAATTTTTGTTATCATACTAGTTCTTCCAATTTCTCAGCATGCATATACTCTTGAAATGCAACACTTTTAGAGCAATCTTTACATATCGATCACATTATTAGCATCCAAACATTATATCCATATTGTGAACGGTAAGAGTAAACACAAATTCTAGAAGAGTTGCAGAACACCATAATACGTATTTTGTAAAACGGTTAGAGGACTGAATTGTGACCCAAAGAAATGCTAGATATGCTAACATGACCATAACATATGTTAACTGGACACACTTTCCTTTGGGAACTGTTTAGAGCATTAGAATATGTATTTGAAGTTTAATCAACGATTTGCAAACTCCATGAATTCATAATAATTATTGAAACAACTCTGAGTCTTTCATTGAAGTTTGGTACACTTTAAAAGTGATGTTACCCTTTGCTTCAGTTTATAGTTCCTTTAAAATGACAGCCCAGTCCAACATTCATTTTAATATATAATTTTGGAATATATTCTGAGCATTAGGGAAGTTGGCATAAAATTTCTATACGTTTCTCGTCGGGGGTATTCGGAGTGAGAGTTGCCTTCTCCTAAAAAGAGTGGAATTTTGAAACCCTGGTTGACCTGATACCTTAAGAAAAGCTTTGACAGATCTCATGTTTAATATTTGTGTGTCCCACATTGAGTACATGGAGCCTATTGGTTTTACTAGAGGTCAAAAGTCATTTGGGTTCAACTGGTGTCATGATATCCCAACATGATATCCCAAAAAGAGAAGCTTTGTCTAATCTCATGTTTAGTTGTTAGTGTATCACATTGAGCGAAAGAAGACTGTCGGCTTTTGCTTTGTTGGAGGTCAAAGGTCAAATTGTTGAAACCTTGTGAAAAGGATATCTCAAGAAGGGAAGCTTGGTCAGATCACGTGAACTTAGTTTATATGTGTACGACATTAAGTTGAAGAACCATGATGAATTTGGTAGATATCAACGGTAATGTTAGGTCGACTGGGTCAAATTGTGAAAGCATTGTCAAAACAATACCTAAATGCTGAGTAGAAGAAGACAATAAGTATCCATTTCGATCATCAGCTGCCAATGTGAATATTGTTTTCACATCTCCATGCCTTTTGTTGTATTACTAGAATTGAAGTGTGCACTTTGCATTCTGGTTATTTATATATATATCAAACATAAATTTGGCTCTATGATCCCGTAAATTGCGATATAACGTGAATTTCGTTTGGGGAATTCGATTTTCCTAACTATATGAGTGTTTATTCTCTCTGTTATTTACCATTCTCTTTTAGGTGGTCGGTGATTACAAAGATAGGAAAGGCATACCATCACTGCTACCATAGCGTGGAGTTGCTAAAGACGTGCATGCGACATGCTAAAGACGTGCGACATGTAGGCGATAATATTGATTTATGCTATCTAATTTAATAAAATAGAAACTGTTAATCTGTAACAGATGAATGTGATATTGTGTTGGATTTGGGAAGATTTATACGTCAGGGGATGGCTATACTTAAAGAAGTGAATGACTTGTTGAAGTTCATCATATTGAACAGCTCCATGTATCCATAACGAACTGAAAAAAAGTAAATTATTTCTATTTATATAGGATTTTTTTATGTCGGTTTCTACCCCGATATTTTATATCACAAGGCTCGCAAAGATCCCGTTTGTAAAAGTGACCCCTACCCCCCCCCCCCCCGCCATTCCTTTACAAAAATATCCCTAGTTATTCTTGCATATGATCATTTAGTTTATGGACAAATAAATGATCATATCAGACACATCGTGCTTCTAACACAAGTGACATAACTAATTCTTTAGGCTGTGAGTGTTTGACAAACACCATCTTCTGCTCAAGCACAAAGTATGCAGGAGAAGAGCACACGTATCAGTGGTCACCACACCAGGACAACTTTGCGGACACATATCTATTAGTGGTCTAGAGATAACGAGCTAAGACTGTTTATATAACCTATCACGAACGATGGGAATCGCGAATCAAGTAGCCTTACGTGGCTGTATATTTAGGGGTCTGTACTTTGGACATGGGAGCTGGTACATCATACTGCATGGACTGTTCACGCTATAACATATATCAATGCAGTTAGGAGGAGACTCCGTGCTTGTCACTGGTGCTGCTTGTTTCCCATTGGTGCTATATTTTCATGTCATATAACCCAAAACAAATCAAATTAAACTAGTGAAATAGAAAAAGTAATATTATTCTGACTGAATATGAGTAAAAAAATGGTTGGGCGAAATGACCATGCTGGTTGGGCGAAATGACCAGGCTGGTTGGGCGAAATGACCAGGCTGGTTGGGCGAAATGGTTGTTGGGCGAAGTGACCAGAAAGCGTTTACAAGCAAGTGGCATGTCACATGCACGCACTCTTCTACCTGCATGACTGATAGTTTCATCGAAACCGAAAAACTGAGAAAAACATAGTTCCATTAACTTCCTCTGAATCGTCTTAAAGTTTTGCAACAAAAACAACAATTTGCACGGAATTTGATGAATTACACCATTTTAAATTGGTTTTATATATATGATATGTGGGTTAAAAAACCGTAGTCATTTAAAACCTTTTCAATTGTTATAATTGTGACCAGGTAATAATTTTCTATTTTTTCTTTTAAGTTTCAACTTTCTCAAAAAGCCAATTTGTCGTTATATCATTACTATCAACATATATTTTCCTTTCTCTTTAGACTGCCGTGTAACTAAGAGTGTTCATTTACACAAGAGACAGAAGGGGGGGGGGGGGTACCGAAGAACGCTGTAAGGTCGACAGGTACGGTCCTACGGACGCACGGACACTCATTACTGCCACACGGGCAGTAGAGCCAGAGTCTCCGCGCGCAGCAGTCGCGACTGTCTCGGCGGGGAATTTTGAGGGCATCCCTGAAAACGTTCTTTAAATTAGACGGTTTCTAAGGCCATTCTGTTCCATTTAAACAGCGAGACTTGCATTATCTACTTTCGTCTTTGTCTTTCTTCTTGAAATTAAACTTAGGTAGGTCGACCATGATTGCATATTTGTATCGTGCATACCAACATGTATGGTACGAATAACGTTTCCGCAGTGCTCTTTCAAAACAAATAGGTGTTGCTATTATCTCTCTCTATCTGTTAGTCGATCATTACAGCGAGTCACGTATTATTTACTTTCGTCTTTCTTCTTGATATTAACTGAATAAGACGACGATGATTGAATTGTTTTAGCCAAAATTCTCATTGCACGCTAGAGGCAAAAAACATGTTCAGTGCGTACTAACATGTATGGCACAAATAATGTTTCCGTAGTGCACTTTCAAAGAATAGGTGTTGCTATAATGCTATTATCACTCTCTCTCCACCTCTCTCTCTCTCTCCACCTGTCTGTCAGTCGGACATGCCTTAAAGAGTTAGGCATGATGCTTGGTTTGATAACTTATGTTCCAAGAAATAGAAACATTCGAGCACATGTTTTAGCCTATTTATTTTCCGATTGTTGAGATACTCGGTATAATTATATTCTATGTTGCAATACCAGGGACGTAGCTAAGGCCTGATGATTGGGGGGGGGGGGGGGGTGTAGTGGCTGAAATTCCAACTGGATGGGTTTTGGAGTCAGAAAATTCCGACTGCTGCCTTGTACCCCCCCCCCCCCCGCACTCATCGTCAACAATACGGTCAGTGTCAGTCAGACACACCATCTTTCGCGACTGCACTTTTGTTCCGAACTTTTTGGAATACATTTGTACCTTATGGGGCAAAGTTTTTGCTTATGTTGATGGCACTTTTAAACTTCCGTAGATTAGCATTGAGTGTTTTAATAGTATACCATAGAGACAATGTATATCCCAACGTCGTAGCCAGGATTTTTAAAGGGGAAGTACTTTTTGCGATTGATATGGGGGAGGGGTCTAATGGGAGGAGATTTTTTTGAACAATTGAAGGTCCTTAGATGCGATCTGGTGCAATTTGTTGCCAGTTTCATCATTATCATATGATATCGTATTATCAGCAGATTTTGTTTCCTGTTTGAATTCTTTTACATGTTCTTTTACATAATATATCAGAAAGACAAACATAGTGCTCTTTTACAATTTTTCCAGAAGGATGATTCTTGTCTATTGTCCAATGTCTGGACTTAAATACATTTGACGAACTTAATTGATGGACAATATAAACTTTCATATTTTGTTAGACAGCCAGATTTGCAGTGGCCTAAAGAAAATATCTTTATCTCAGTGTATTAACAGTGTAATAATTATTTATAGGAAGTGCGTATCACGTACGATTGCTAGCTTAGCTTAATAACATGCTGTCCGTGCAACAACTTAGGACGAATCATAGAACGGATGAGAACGAACTTGTCGTCGTCGTTGTGCATACGGTTCGTGACATTCCATCGAGTGAGGTTAGGTAGGCAATATGTATTTTATTACGCAGTTGCCAACTGTAGGTTTGAAATAGGCTATAGGCTAAATTTATCTAATTGCATCTGCCAAACTAAGTAAGTAGTTGAATCAGTAGGCCTTCATGTTATTACGATTATAATCGAGTTAACGGAGCTGACGAGTATTCAAGATCAAAAGAGCACTGACAAAATACCATGCTAAAAAAACAACAGTTTTTAAACATTTTTTCCGATACTCAAAGGGGGGAACAGTTGCTCCCTGCTACCCCTGGCTACGTCCCTGGTATATCCTGAACTTACTTTAAGCTAGCGAACAGGGTCGACCCACCCAATAGCAAAATTAATACATAAATTTTCCGAATTGAAGCTGGCGAACGTTTTTTTTTTTTTTTAGAGTATTCAAAATCATACGAAGTTTTGTATGGTGGAGTATAAGAATCGCGAGATACAATTTCTCAATGTGACGAGGAAAACGTGGTAAATATGACTGATTAAAGGTCAATTTTGATCGAAAATTTTATGTTACTCACAAATTACAAGAACATATGAAAATAAGAGTGCGACAGTCAGAAAAATTAGAGCGCGACAATCGGAAATTCCGAATTGAAGCTGGCGACAGTCGGAAATTCCGACACGGTCGGAAATTCCGACTGTCGTACTCAAATTTTCCAACTATCGTCATTTTTACCAAGATTGGGGGGTGAGACACCCAGTGGCGTAGCTAGGATTTTTTGAGTGGGGGGCCATGGGGGGCTGTTCTTTCTAGTGGGGGGCCGGAGGTTACTATCTAAGCGGAGCGCCACCATGATTGGCGCGGAGCGTACAGAGAAAATTTGAGATTTCAGCACCCCCCAGATCGCAGGAGATGGCAGCTGTGAGGCAAAATAGCAACCAAAAAGATGTGCAACTTTGGTGACAGAAATGCAAGAAAAGTTTTTTCTCTTTCATGCTGACTGGCCTTGCCAACTCAACCAGACTTTTAACTTGAGGGAAGTTGGCATCATTTGCAGGAATTTCAGAATTCCCAATATTTTATATCTTTACCAGTAGTGGAAAATCCTGTTTCGACAGTTTCGTGGCCATAAAAAAAGTTGTTTTGTGGAATATTCAATGACATATATTCATTTGACTCGAGGCAATATATGAATACCTGCAGGGGCGGCGATCTGTTTCAAATATTGGGGGGGGGGGGGGATATCTGCTTGGATGCAGGCGAATTACTGTCAAAGCGGAGCGCCACCATTGGTTGGCGCGCAGCGTACAAGAAAATTTTTCTGGTTTTGATAGCCCCCCAGATGACCGGAAATGGCACATCTCGGGCTTGAAAATGACCAACCAGATGTACACTTTTGCCTGAGAACCAAGTTTTTCCTACTAGTTTTTTTTCATTCATAACCTTTTGTCAAGATTGTCACCAGTCACACATCATGTTCGACCTCATTGCATTTGTAGGTAATTCTACGTAACGCCCCACAATACCCGTCAGCCCCACTTTTCAAGGTTTTAAGCCCATTATTTGTTCAGAATTTGAATAATAAATTCACTTCAAAACATACCCATAATGTTGCACTAAATTTCATCTATGGACAACCAATATAGAAAACCCCCCTCAACCACTAACAGACCGGTCAAAATTGTACGAGTGTAGAGGGAAGTATACTATGATGAAGAATGTTGGTCAAGGAATTTTCGAAATTTCAGACACAGTTAAGTTATTGGTGTACAAATATTAAAACCTCTTATAACGGCTACTATAAAACTTCGATATCATAGAAAATACCAAAAAAATATGCTCGAGGGGGAGGGCGGTCTCCATCCCTTCACCCCCCCCCCCTCCCTTGGCTACGCACCTGCGGTTAGAAATCTTGTAGGAAACAGGCCAAATGGAAACCCAGTGAACCCATATCGATGTGGATCCTATGTATGATTGTACGTACTTACACTCATACACAAGATGCAAACCAAATTTCATTACGGATGCGGTCCGTCTAGCTATTCATTTCGAGAAAAAAAAGTAAAAACTACTTTCGGTCATATATAGTAACAAATTGTGACACGGTTAGACAGGCGCTTTGCGAGGAATTTGCCAAGGGAGGGGCAAAGCTTGTACCCAGACTTTCTAAGCGTAGCGCCACCATAAGTTGGCGCGAAGCGCAAAAGAAAATTTTGGCCGAAAATGCCTCCCAGATCGCTGGAAATGGCACTTCCCAGGCCTTGTAAGTTGCATCTAAGCATTTTCTAGTTTGAAATTACTAGCGATATCATAAAAAAATACAAAACATATGCTTAAAAATAACTATGCCACCAAATATTGGGGGGGGATATAAGATACTGTATCCCCCCACCTAAAATATTGGGGGGACATGTCCCCCCCATGATCGCCGCCCATGAATACCTGATACCTCGGCTCAGTACAAATGGAGCCAATCTTTTGATGGATTGTTGCGCTAGGTGGAAGCACTGAACATATTTTCAGCAGATATCGCTATCACGCAGCACAACAAGGTTCGTGGTGTATGGTCGCAATCGTCGCATCGACCATTGCCATGCCATGCTGTGTGACCATTCAGACGAGAAAATTGTGTAACTCTATTTCCCAAATTATTGAACAAAAAATATTAGCGAATCGCACTGATGAGTGTTTTTTTTTATTTACCCCATTCCCAGTGGGGGGTCCAGTGGGGGGGCCAGCCGGTTTCATGGGGGCCTCGGCCCCCAGGCCCCCCCCGTAGCTACGCCACTGGAGACACCCCCCCCCCCCCCCTCTAGCGACGTCCCTGTGCAATACTAATCTACGGCAACATTTTAAAGTGCGAAATAAGGCCAACGGTTATTTCAGTTCAAAACAGAGCTAAATCTCAACTCTTGGAAAACATTGCTCTTCAAAGAAATGGGACTGAAGTTGTCATAATTTGAAGGATGACAGTGCTAAAGAGAGCATCATTATCTCCAATTTGGGAATAATCTATTGCGGGACATATGCAGACAACATTGGATAGTTTTCCACAATGGAATGTGATGGAATGATGGAATGATATGTAAAATTAGCCTTTTCCGATAGTCCCTGTCCGCCCAGACAGAAATCACTCGACACGGACGTTTATCCCAATTTAATAATGTCCGCCCGGGCAGATAATACTGTCCGAAGGACACAAATTTCCGCATTTCTTGTCACACCGGGTCCAATTACTGCGAATGAGTCGGTTGCGAAAAGTCCCGTTACGTTCATTGGATAGGTGAACATGACTGCGTGGAGTGTAACGGCAGTGTTAATCCTATGTAGTATATTTCATGGCTCTTTGAGCGTGTGCAGTGATTGCGCAATCAAATTGTAAACAAGTGTCAAAGTACATGAGTCTTGTGATACTGCAGCCTAGATCTGCAGAACAGCACAGCAGTCGACAGTTACAGACGGAACTTGAGGTTGTGAGCAAAGACTGGGATTGCTTTGTAACATTGGATTTCCTGGCCTTTAGATTACAACTTCGGAATCACCCTCTTCCAGGGGAGGTAATTGCGATCTAGGTATCTATTTGCAGTGACATTCAAGTTAGTTTTAATTATTTTTGTGTGGAGTTGTTCCTACTTTTAACATTTCATCTATACCCAACTACTGTATAACTATAACTTAGCCTAAGCTATAGTTACTTGTGCCATGACTTACGGCCTAGCCATTTCGACAGTATCACGTTTGAGTATCATGCTTATGAAATTTAATTACTTAAAAGATAACGACATTCAGTATAGGAGGTTTAAAGTTTCAGCCGATTAAATCCCTTTTGAACAGCGTTCCTGATATTGTCAGATACTGTACCTGTTCATTGGTGTTATAACTACACAGCATCATTTTTCTTCACAGCACCTGCATCAAACATCTGTTAAGAAAGAACTCTTTAACTGGGATGAGAAGATTGACGTAACTCAAAATGTCCACCCTTGGGACTGAATATTCTGACGATGAAAACCAGACTTTACTTAAAAGACAATACGAAGTGGTGCGAAGGGAGCGAAGTGTTATATTTACAAGGAAACGACATTGGAAAAATCTGATTGTCTTGAGTCTGACATTCTTGTTTTGTTTTACTGCCTATGGAGCCATTCAGAATATACAGAGCAGTGTAAATACTTCCAACGGCTTGGGTTTCCTGTCTCTCGCTATTGTCTATGGCTCTCTCATGCTCTCCAGTTTACTAGCTCCAACAGTCATTAAATATTTTGGAGCCAAATGGACAATTGTCTTTGCGACACTTTGCTACTGCATTTATTCCTACGCCAACTTCTTTCCATCATATGCTACTTTAATCCCAGCAAGCTTTCTGCTCGGTTTCTCTGCGGCACCACTATGGGTGGCTCAGGGAACCTACCTCACTACCTCTGCCATTCAACTTGCCGAATTAATCAATGAAGTTCCAGAGTTTGTCATCAGTCGCTTCAATGGTGTCCTGTTTGCCTTCTTTCAAACCAACCAAATTTGGGGGAATTTATTATCTTTCACTATATTGGATGCTGGAATGGAAGACCAGAGACCAACAAATTTCAGCTCTTGCGGTTCCCAAAGTTGCGGTGCCCCCATCGAAAGTAACCCGCCAAGCCCAGGCAAGACTGAAGTTCAACTTTTGTTTTGTATATTTTCTGTGAGTGGCATGTTGGCTGTATTGCTCTCAATGTGCTTCCTAGATGAGCAGCCATCAGCTACTACACGGATTGAAACGGACACCGGAACTTCTCTTTCTCTGGTTTTGTCCACTGTAAGACTCATGGGTAACTTTCAACTCTTCCTGCTAATACCAGTCTTTGTGTATAGTGGAATTGAACAGGCATTTATTGTTGGAGATTTTACAAAGGTGAGTCTGAACTTCATACAGTATTGCATATGCAAAGAAATAACAAGGTTGGAGCAATATCAAGGACAAGATAAATTATTGGCCAACATTATTCACAGATTGTAAAGAAACTTTTCTGCTTTACAGAGCGGCCAAATATTCAGAGAACAGAAACTACTTCACAGATACAATCTTTTGAATTTGATGAAAGTTAGTTGCTTTAAGAAAAGCTTAGTATTTTCCTGTCTGTGCTATTCTTATGTTATACACACAGCGGAGAGCCCTTGGTGTTGTTGCAGGTTGGTGGCCTCGGTTAGAGAGCTTTAAGTATATTCTGTCAGCATCCATTATTGCTCCTTTCTTGTAAATGTATACGTTTTCTTTACTTTTGTGATCATAGTGATTTGTGCATAATGAACCCCCCCCCCCCCCATCCTGCCAAAAAAAAAAGGAAGAAGTTCAAGAAACAGTGGTCAGATCAGTTAACATTTCATTCATCCTTAATAACCTTGAACCACAAAATCCTTACTGTTACTTTGCCTAAACCATATTTACATAACTATAACATGGAATTTGTCAGAAGTGAACTAGTTTCTTCATTTTTCCATTCTTGTCTCAACAGTCCTACATTACTTGCACTCAGGGCGTCTCCGCAGTAGGATTAGTTATGATTGCATATGGTGTTTCAGATGTTATAAGCAGTCTCATCTCAGGCCAGCTAGAGAAGATTACCGGCCGAATATTCCTGTTTTGTCTTGGATCTGTGGTCCATGCAGGTCTGTTGGTGTATCTCTATGTCTGGAAACCAAACCAACAAGCTGAATGGCAGCTATATCTTGTTGCTGTTGGATGGGGTGTAGGGGATGCTGTCTTTCAGACTCAGTGTGCATGTGAGTACTCTCTAGCGTACAGTGGTGTACATGAACTCTGTTCATCATTTAAAAACCCTACATGTTTTCCCTTACTTTTCTGCAGAAACTATTTAAGTATTGTGATGAAATAATAGGTGTACAGTACGGCACCTGGTATTTTAACGTAAATTGCAATGTGTGAGAAGTAAAGATGCAGGCTCCTGTACTTGTGGAATAATTTAGTATAGTAGTTCAAAGTTTGTAAAGCAGATTTGAACGAGCTAAATTTTGTCTATTAATAATATTAATAATATATAATTGTAATCAGCAGTTATTTTTACGATGCTCAATCGACCCCAAATGTGGGAGAACCCCGCAAGGGCTTATGGATTGCACATTACACATTTCATGTTAAATGCTATGGTTATTGTGATTAAAACTGTTGAGTTACATATTTCTACTTGTATATAATCAATTTTACCATTTTGAATACATTTTGTGATGTGATACTGAATAAATTATTCCCTGGTGTACTTTAAGCAGTAGATAAATGAGAGTTTCAATGGGAATATCATAACTAATAATAGATACAGTAGTTACTTTATAGCAAGTCCACATCTGACTGACAAACAGGAATGTTCACCATTCCCCCCGCCCCCCCCCCACCACCCTTGCTTACTCCCTCAAAAATCAGTGTCAAATAATTTAATATATATACTATAAGAAGAAAATATGCTTGAAATGTACTCAAATGTGCCCAAGCTACAGTATGTCTGGTAATTTCTCACAGACTATAACATAAATTCAATTTGTCAGTCAGTTACACTCTTTGCATTTAATATGTTCAAATTCAACTTGGCCAGAAAATATTGACACCATGGTGATGTTTTATGTACGTCGTACATCTTGTACATTGCACGGAGCTTTCATAGGATTTGAGTAAATGTACTATGAATACTCAATTATATTATCATATCAAAAAGGAGTACCCAGTGCAATCCAGATATGAAGTATATATGTGTACTATGCCTGACAACTGTGTTACTTGTTAACTACTAAAATTAATTTCTGCATAATTTGGTTCAATGTTTTTTCTTACCCACATTTATTGTGATTATATTCTCACATACTGTAGTTGCATACATGGCTTTCCGTTGGAGCTATCAATCCAACTTGTTCATAGACAACCAGGAACATCAAGTGCAAGGGAAGTTAATTCCTTCAAGGATGTCAAGTTCTAAAGGTTTAAGGGATATTTTGAAGACCCAGGTTGATTTCTAATCAACATTGCTAGAAACTTTCAGCATCTTTACTATATATAGGACAGGATTTTCACCTTTTCTGATACTGTGTGAATGCATTAGGCAACAGCAGTGTGAATGGTGTCATAGTTAATCATGGTAATTGAGGAAAATACAGTAGTATTTTAAAAGAAGGCTGAGCTGTAAAGTGTTTCTGTTTTTCTATGTAATATTTAAATCACTTAGTCACAGAGGAAAATAGTATTTAAAATAAACCTGCTTTTCTAAATACAGAGAACTTTGTCATCTAAGCAAACATTCCAAATATATCACATGTCATGTGATTATGAAAGGAAAGTAAAGCTTGTGCAAAACCTCTGCCATGACGGCTTCATACACTTTAATACAGTCATTCATGTTCTGGAATAACAGACTGATTAGCCAGTCAAACTACAGTAGGTAACATTCAATCAACCATATATAGGAAGGGAACTTTATTGTTGGCTTAAGATATAGGCATGTGTTTTTCAATTACCATTGCATCATGTTTTTCTTTTCTTTTACAGATATATGTTGCATTATCTGACACTGGACACAATATGTAGGCTAATATCAGAGCTTCCCAGTCTTTATTTACGTAATTCATGCTCTCTTTTGTGAATGAATTACTCTCTTCCATGGATCTCATTACTTAAACTCTGTTCTCTCATTCCTATCTTCGCAGCAATCATTGGTGTTATCTTTGCCGGTTGTCAGGAGCCTGCGTTCTCTAACTACCGTTTCTGGCAGTCTGCTGGGTTTTGCATCAGCTTTGTCTTATCCATTCCAGATGGGATCTGTATTTTTCATAAAATCATTGGAATTGGTATTTGGTTATTGTTTTCCATGATCGCCTACTTTGTCTGCGAGTACAAAATAAGAAGAGAAACAAACCAGGTAGTTTTCGCTGATTTGTAACTGGGATTTCATCGACGAGAGTTGATAGGCAGTGATAGCAAGCAGTTCCAACACTGTCCTTTAAAGCAGCATTTTGCGTCCTTTTCTATGATTTTTCTCAACCTCACTGATTCCACGATGCCATAACGACATACATAACTATATCTAATCTATTCAAATCTTACTTCAAATGGTGGCAAAATAGTCGAAAAATTTACAACTTTCAACTTTGTTTTTCTCGAAGATATTTTCCGTTGGGATCCAAATAAACCTCGTCCATAATATGAATATTTAAATGCTACGAACATCATTGGCCAATACGTAATACAACACCATGCTTTATTTGTGTAGCTTGTCTATGGCAGTTGTACCAGAGAGCTGTTAGAGTCCAGCTCCCTGGTTGTACCAAGTTACCAACTCGACGTTTGAATCTATTTTCAGCAACGGCTCATAACTAAACCTGCATCTCTGATTGGTTGATTTCAAACTGGTGGGTTGGGGGAACTGTATGCGGTTAATATTAATGTGTAAATTGTCGGACGACACTTTTCTCATTATCTGCAAATGTCCTTAATTACTCGCCAATTAACGCTTTTGGCAGGGGAAAAACTGGTTAATAAATTAGTTTGCTGTTTTGTGATATGTAAAAAACTTGATGGACTTGTCAAAAAAGTGGGAAACGGCGACCAAACGCAAAATGCTGCTTTAAAGTTAGAAGTGTTTTATCTTATATAAAGCAGCTGGTTGGATTTGAAACTATTCTCTATTGCTTTGCTACACAACATTTTAATGGTTTCTGCAATACAACAAAAGGATTGAGAAAGTTCTTTCACTTTTCATAACAAACACCCAATGCTTCGCCTACACCTACTATATATAACTTTCATCCCACCTAGGCCTATGGCCTGCTTTGCATAAATGAATTTGGACAGGGAAGTCCTCAGCAACCAGCATGACCAATAATTCCTCTCACAGTCTGTTTTGGGTGAGAAGATATACTTCCTACAGTCCAGTTACACTCTATAATTGAGTAATATTGCAGGAAGGTGGATTATTATTATTTTTATATTCAATTTGTCTGGAACAAGTCTTCATATTTTTTTAATGCAATCTTTTGTCAAAGTTTTAATAGATTAACATTTCCTAAGAATATTGATAATATTTTTAATAATAAAAAAGGAAACATCTTACAGTGCCAAAGTTTTATTCATAGTATTTTTGAAACTCAGTATACAAGTTATTGGACTGAAATCTATTACAGTGACAATTTAATCATCTCATTGGAGCATTATATTGAGATCATTTCATTTGCCTTTGTTTATTTAGCCTCTGAAATATTGCAAACAGCATTTTTAAAAATTGGTGCTGTTAAATGACTAAAATAATTTGTAAATACCTTCAAGGAGAATAGCATGGTTATTCAGTGAGAGCTTAAAGGTTTGCCTGGCCAGTGGTGTAGCTTCGGTGCTAAATATATTCAGCACCAAGTAGGCAACCTACATCTATGACAAAGTAAGTCATGCTAAAAATATATTAATTACACAAATCTGTCAGAATCGAACAAAAGATTGATAATTATGGTTATGGCTGACAGCTCAATATTGTCAGTTCCTATCAACAGCAATAAAAAAATCAAAAAAAAAATCAGTGCTCTTGACAATTTTAGATTAACCTGAAATGAAACACAGTGGCACTAGCATTTTTGGGAGCATTTATACCCAACATGCCTGTGTTCTTATAGGAAGTGATTGTAAAGGTTTTTGATGCATTTATTTCATGCTTGGTATATTTTTTTAAGTTGAGAGGAGTCAATTTTAGTTTGGTATAACAATGTTTGTTTGTTTCTATAAAACATCAGGCCATAACTTAGTTTCATACATTTGATTATATTTAAAATTCATTTGTCCAAATCATGAGAAATCTAATTCATTCCAATAAGTGTGTGTTTACATGCAGCGTATATATATATATCAGAGATTTTAAACACGAAAGAACCATGTTAAAGTTTGAGTATGATACAGTACTTGGCACAACACTACTCCCAGATGTATGGTAGTCCATAGCTTTTGATTTTGGTGTGGTGGAGAAACTTTAACAAGTGGACATAGCATACTGTATATTGTGAAACCTTCAAACTATAAATTTGTCCATATCTTAATGATGTATTAATGTCATATTTACTTTGGAGATATTTGGTCAACGTTCATTAGGATCAAAGCCAATATATTTATAATCAGCTGAAACAGATGGAACGTGTAGAAACCCCTAGATAGAGTGTGGGAGGGGGAACTCTTTATAGATGTTTGTGACGTGTTGTCGAGGTATGTAATTGGTAGTTAGTTTTATTCAGAGACAATTTCAACCGTTGGAATATTCTCTCCCACATTTGTAATCTGCATGAATAATAAACTCACATGGCGTAAGAATAACAATGTCAGTTTACATTTGTAATCTGCATGTATAATAATATAACATGGCATAAGAATAACAATGTCAGTTTACATTTGTAATCTGCATGTATAATAAAATTACATGGCATAAGAATAACAATGTCAGTTTACATGTTTAACCTGCATGTATAATAAAATAACACGGCATAAGAATAACAATGTCAGTTTACATTTGTAATCTGCATGTATAATAAAATAACACGGCATAAGAATAACAATGTCAGTTTACATTTGTAATCTGCATGTATAATAAAATTACATGGCATAAGAATAACAATGTCAGTTTACATTTGTAATCTGCATGTATAATAAAATTACATGGCATAAGAATAACAATGTCAGTTTACATGTTTAACCTGCATGTATAATAAAATAACACGGCATAAGAATAACAATGTCAGTTTACATTTGTAATCTGCATGTATAATAATATAACATGGCATAAGAATAACAATGTCAGTTTACATTTGTAATCTGCATGTATAATAAAATTACATGGCATAAGAATAACAATGTCAGTTTACATTTTTCTGGTTTAGTATAGAACGAGTTGCCCAATTAGCGTTTGCTCTAAATGATTGGCGTATGATCAAGTGTAATTCCTCTTTCACTGACGACAATAGAACAAGTTGTAGGCATCTGCTTCATAATGTTACAGTGAACCCAAAGGCATATGCTCAGTGTTAAATCTGTTTGGTTTTCAAATTGAACAAAAGCAGGAACAAATGTAGTACTTCCTTTTTCCCATTGAATCTAGTGATAATGGTACGTGTTATGTTAAAAGCAAACTTACTTTCATTTAAAGGATGACTCAAAGAAAACATTGACTCGTTGTAATTGTTGATACATTCCAAGACAAAAAAGAAGAAAGACAAAGACTGCTTGTTTATAAACTCTAATGACTCAACCAAAACACTTTCTGTTAACTTCATATCAACTACAGACTGCACCATTGGATATCATTCAACATCATTGCCCTTGACAATATACAGTATGTACTACATTGTAAACATTGTTGTTTTAGGCCACAAGACTTATTCGCATTGAGTTCTGTGTTGCCCCTAATAACTGACCTAATGTTGTGTATTAGACTGTACAAGCCAGTCACTTCAAGTGATGAACCCCTCATACAAATTGAAGCATGCAAATTGCATGTAAATTGTATGTATCTTGTATGAAAAGGCTAAAACATGCAATTTGCATGCATGTACATGCTCTACACATGCTGTTTTCATACAATTTACATGCATGCATCCAGGAAGCATGTATTTATGCATGCATGTATTCGAATACATGCGTGTAAACCTTACACTAAGCATGTATCGCAGCAATTAAGTGTCCATTGGGCATGTAAGTTGGTGTATGCATGCATGTAACCAAACTGTCAAACATGTATTTGGACTTAGTTGTTTTATGAATGCTTGTGAAGCATGTATTTTGGACTTTGTCAAATTCATAGTGCATGTATTCAAATTGACAGTGCATGTATTTTGGACTTTGATCAATTTGCAATTGCACACATGCAATTAGTCAATTTGGATGTAATTTTATGGTATACTGTATATAGGATGATTATATCATATTTAATCACAATAAGTTTTGGTAGGAATGAAGAGTTTGATTATTTCTACTTTTCCAGATGAGCTCTTGACATCTTAAGATGCAAACAAGCATTCATTATTTCGAATTTCAGCTAGCTGGTTGTTTCAAGTAACCTCATGCATTAATTGGCAGGCTTGGGGTAATCGTAATCAGTAATCGTAATCGATTACAATCGATTACATTTTTTGAAGTAATCGTTATCGAGTACTTTTGTGAAAATTACAAAGTAATCGTAATCGATTACAATCGATTTCATTTTTTGAAGTAATCGTTATCGAGTACTTTTGTGAAAATTACAAAGTAATCGTAATCGATTACAAGGGCAAAGTAATCGTAATCGTATTACATTTATGATTACAGTGAAATTTGAATGAGAAGGGCAAAGCTAGTAGAAATGATTAAAGCTAATTCTTACTATTGGCTTTTAGTGTGACCAAAGAAGTGTTCCTGCTTCTAGAATTTGGTGGATCAGAATTTGCTTTACCAGAGTTGTTGATGAAAATAATTTACTTTTACTTTGGCCTTCCATGTCCCATGTACTGTGGAATGCCCCATTTCAAAGCTGTTTAGTTTTATTTGGGTTATAATGTAAAAGAGTTTTTAGTTTTGCTGCTATGCAGAAATTATTAGTTTACAAAATATAGTGTTGCATGAAAATCTTCATTTGTTTTACTTTAGTATATGTCTGTTTACTCTTTGCCTGTTTAAATTGTATTTTTTACTGGACTTATGGGTTACACATCTTAAACGTGTTAAGGCATAAATGTGTAATGCCTGGTAGGAATTGTAGATATACAGTACTTCCACAATTTTTTCCGTACATACTGTAAATGCCCTTCCTTTGCCCTATTTCATTGCCCTATTTCCCGGCAGAGAGTTATATTAAACAGATATGCAGAGGATTGTGCAAGTAACCACAATGTAATCATGATTGTAATCACGATTACACTACAATGTAATTGATATCGATTACTTCAACTTCAGGCTGTAATCGTAATCGTAATCATACATTCTCAAGTAATCGTAATCGATTACATTCAGATGTTATCGCCCCAAGCCTGTGCATTGGTGACATATGTTATTAAATGGAGCACCCTGAAATATAAAGCATTGATTTGGTATTCTTCCATGAGTTATTAGGAAATGCCATTGTGTATTTTGCTACTGTACATGCTTCACACTGTGCCTTGATTCCAACTTTACATACTGTGATGACAGAAATTTAAAAACTTCAAAAAAAATACAGGATGATGCGGTATGACTTTTTGAATTTATATTTGGAATTGCCTGCACTCTCAAAATAATTATTTTACCACTTATACATTCACAAATGTTCACTAATGCATTACTACAATGAGTTGGTGAAAGTAAAGTGGACTACTACTCTACTGTATGTTACACCCCTGGTAGTCAAATTGGGGTCACAACCCTTTTTATGGACACCAAATGTTTTTTGGATGGCCAAATGTAAACAGTCAATTGGAAAATGTCAGCCAGTGTTTTTAGTTACTAGGAATTCAAAACGCACGTTCCAGGGGCGCATCTGCCCGAAAAAGTTTGCATCCTGCAGATAAAAACTTATGTCCCCCAAGACAACCTGTGTTAAAAGCACAAGCCAAGCTATGACATTTACGTTCTTTTGAAGTCAAGTATAACATCCCTAGACCACAATTGCTTGCACTTTGAGACTGAATAGTATGGTTGAGGCATATAAATACAAACAAACGAATTAAAAAAGATAAAATTAGTTTCAGAACATCTCAAGAAAATGTACAAATTTGAATGTTCACCAAAGCTGATGTTTTTCCTGTTCTGGTAGACTTAGCCTAAGCTAAGTGTAACATGCACAGTCCAACTTCCTTGAGTACTGTAGGCCAAAACAAAGCCTATATTTGGCATTACTTTACAACATGACTAACAGCAAAAATAGTCTTTGGATTGTTCTTTGCAAATCAACTTATGTCATCCACCCCTACTCCCCTCCCCCCCTCCCCCCAAGAAAACAATAATAGAACGGCAGCCTAAGTGTAATTATTCTTCCTTCTGAGTACTGAACACGAGCCCTTCAATCAAATTATTCAGGTAACTCTTGCGCCATAGAATAAAGCTGTAAAGGTTTGACAAATTTCCAAAGAGATACGCAATGCCCTCTTGAGTCAAAAGTGAACGACAGCCTGTAAAACAGAAAGAAAGATGAGAGGCTTACCACAGCAAGTTACAACAAATACTTTTCAAATTGATTTTACCTACTGTACATACTGTACAATGAAGAAGAACATTCAGATTACTATGAAATTCCTTACATATATATATAGGAAATGCTTGTTGAAATTATTGTTTCACAACAAAAAGGTCATAACATGACCTGCTGTAACCTTATGGAATTTGTGTACAAACATATTGCAGCTTATAAATAGTTTATATAAAATATAAACGATTGGTGTTGAAGAAGAACGCAAATTTGAGGTAGTAAGCCTCGGGAAAGAATCACACAACCAGGAAGTATACGGTCTGTCGGTCTATATTATCAATACTGGATAAACAGCTCCTGAAACATGGAATTCACAAGTTACAAACCAAAGTAAATAAATGATAAAATAAAGTTTGCATTCACACAACAGCATGTTTCAAATGACTTGGATAAATAAAAAAAATGTAATTATGCTCCATGCTTCATCGTAAACAATCAACATGGGATTTCTGTATAAAACTTATGCAAGTTAAACAAATGTTATCAAGCATAGAAAATCTCCAACCTGGAACATAACCTTACTAATCGAGATAGTTGGTTAGAGAAAACTTAAATTAAAGCATGTCACAGCCTATGTTGTCAGTTTTAGGTACTTGATCATCTTTACCATAGTCACCTCTTCTACTGAAACTGCTTACTAAATTCTCTCTGTAAGTGCACGCAATAAAATATGAAGCATAAATTCTGTAGAAGGTATTGTCCAAATATATGGTTATAAACAAAACTGTTACTAAAACATTCAGTTTCCAAATAACAATAAAATTGTGTTCAGATGATACCAATACATATCCTTGCAGTAATTTAGCAGAACTGTGCTGAAAAATAAGATAATCATCACTACCAAACACCATGACTCACCATCCAGATACCCAGTAGAAAATGTACCCTCACAAGGATAGTTTTACACCTTCAAGGACAGTTACCTAAAAAATAAATATAACAGGTAATATAGAGATGTGCCAACCAAAAAATCATATAACATTGGTCACTACGACATAAAATAATCAAGACACCCCATTCCCATAATTCAATCATTGAAATGTTGATATGAATCCTGCTACAGTGTTATGTCTGGAAATACCAAAGAATGAAATCAACTCATGTTACGAACACTCAATGCTGTCATAATCACACATTCCAGCGATACTATCAGGTTAATTCTCCAAATATCAATAGAGCTCAGGTGACACTGTCTCAACACAACAATCTTGACCTTTGTTTTATCTAATAACACTACTGTATGTACAATATATAACAAGAATACAATAAAAAAACCAAAGATATGCATCCACAATGGAATGTAAATCCCATCATACCCATACCTTATAAAGCTGAACCCATCCTAATAAAATATTAGTTCTTTTGTAAACATCTTATAAATTCAGCTACCTCCATTGCTGAGTTCATTCTTTACTAAGACTCTTCATTACCATGGCAACTAAATGTACTTTGACATCAAATAATCAATAAAGAATTAGGAGTTGAAACGATGTGATAACCAACCAACATACGACAATAGAAAACACTAAATAACGAAATCCATTTTCACATTGGAATAATATCATACTTCATCACCAAATAACCTTATTTTCTCATAGTATGTCATATTATCAACATTCATAGTACAAATCAGAATGTCTCCCTCTTTCCGTAAAATCATCGAGCGTATCCGTCTCTCACATATATGTACACTCACTGTGATACCTTAGCTTGAAAAGTACAATACATTTCATAACCGTTACTTCTAAAAATATGAAATAATCAACATCGATAATCACCGCTAGTCACAACTAGAGATGAGCTTAACATATAGTTATTCATATTAAAATTATCATCTTCAAATAACAAGATCCAAAGTTGACAATCGAGGTGAAGGAATGATCGTAACTAATACACCCGCACAACTAGTATATAACAGGTTACGATACACGCTACTTAAAATACTTCGTAACGGAACTTAGCTTCAGCAAAATAAAGTTCATTTTGGTCTCAAATAGACATTAAGTCTTCATCTATACTTGCACGCATGTACAAAAATACTTATTAAACTCACCCACTTATTCCTACAAGAAAAATCACTTGATAAACAGTCACTTCTTGGCTAACAATATTCTGCACGGAAATCGGACGTCTCGCTTCAGTGATCGGTGAGTGGCCAAGCGCAAGAACAAAGAGCAATTAACTCACAAGCACCGCACGCGAGCATCTAGACGTATCACATGGCGTAACTATCAATTTTGACCAGTAACAAGAATATTTACGGGGAAAACATTTAATACAAGGTAGGAAACAATCATTTAGATACAAATGAAAGTTAAATTTATAGAAATACTAAGATCCTCAACCCATTAAGAGAAAATATACAGGCACTAAATTGTATGATGCCCACTAATATCAGCGTGAACAACTGACAGGGAACAAGTCATGCCTACCCTGGATAACCTTGGTGAGATCTGTTTAAGTTAAAGCGACATGGGGGACCAAAACAAGAACATACTCTGGAAATTCCACTTTACTACAGTGTCTTTACTGTACACAGTACAAAAGAAAAACCACAAACAGCAACATTCACTTGATCTTAAAATGACTGACTCTTCTAACTCATTTGGGTTAATTACATTCAAAATTTTGCAATTTTATGATAGGCAAACATAAAAAAGGTGGTACATGTAAACAAAAGTCTAGTTTACCCATACATAGATATCGTTTTACATAGCCAGTAGTATTGGGTCTCCATGCAAGCAAAAAACCTTTGACTACCATACCATTTACTGTACTTATAGTACTTATATTATGCATCTCTTCGACTGGTGTGTACTGTTCAATCAAAGCTGATTCTGATCAGTATTGTTTGGAGAAAGAAAGTAATCAACACAACAGGGACACTGTAGATATAAAAGACTAAATGAATAAAATTGTGAATTCAGTACAATGCAGAAAAATTTTATTCTTGTTCACAACTGATTTTCAAACTCAAAACAAAATTTAATTTGTATACTAATTGTGTTCATTGAATGAACACAATTAGTATATATACAAATTAAATAACTATCAATAGAGTTTGAAAATCAACTGTGAACAAGAATAAAATTTTTCTGCATTGTACTGAATTCACAATTTTATTCATATAGTCATTTATATCTACAGTGTCCCTGTTGTGTTGATTACTTTCTTTCTCCAAACAATACTGATCAGAATCAGCTTTCCAATAAAAAGATTATGTTATACGTAACTTAAACAGGGCCCTCTGTTTCAATCACTTTCAATCAGATTTGGAACCTCAGCAATGTAACTAATATTCTTTGCATCAGTGAAATCCATGCACACACAAACAGCAACCAAATCATACACAGAAATAAAAAAACGTTGGTTGGGTGGAGCAACTACATTAATATGTGTTAATTTATTGTTGGATACATCATCCTTCGTCAGAGAAATTGGCAGTTTTTCCATGTTACACACCCCAGGAGAAAATTCCTGTTAATACCTGTTACAATTTCAATTGGTTTTAACCGGAACCAACAGGGACTAACAGGTACCTGTTAACGACAACTGGTTTTAACAGGTATTGTGACCAAAACCAGTATATACCAGTTAATTGCCTGTTGCAACAGGTAAATTACCTGTAAGCTGTAACAGGTACCAATTGGTTTTAACAGGTACCTGTTAAACCAGTTGCTTTCAACAGGTAAATACCTGTTGAAAACAACTGGTTTAACAGGTACCTGTTGAAAACAACTGGTTTAACAGGTAACTGTTGAAAACAACTGGTTAAACAGGTACCTGTTGAAAACAACTGGTTTAACAGGTACATGTTGAAAACAACTGGTTTAACAGGTACCTGTTGAAAACAACTGGTTTAACAGGTACCTGTTGAAAACAACTGGTTTAACAGGTACCTGTTGAAAACAACTGGTTTAACAGGTACCTGTTGAAAACAACTGGTTTAACAGGTACCTGTTACACCAGTTGCATTCAACAGGTACCAGTTGGTTAAAATTTCTGTCTCCACTTTAAGGTACATAATGGTGGATCACCGTTGTCAGGGAAGGTTTATGAGGGGAGGGGGGCTTGAAAATTTGTGTTTCTCATAAAGGGCTTATATGCAAAATAATGCAATTATTTCCTCTTTTTTTGCTCCCTTCGTTTTTTTCACCGTCGGACATCACGTCCCCAAAATTTTTTGTGGAGGTACTCTTTCCCCTGCCCCCCACCTTCCCCGCCCTCGCTGGCTTTGCCACTGCAAAGATGTGGTATAACCTATGTCTGATCACTGAATTGTTTATCCTATTTGGTACATTAAGGTAAAATGAAAAATTCACATATTAAATTTCTGAGAGAGTTCTTCCAGATAGTATATGAATACGTAGCATACACATACATCAAAAGATTGAGACGAGCTCGCATCTATATTTAGATCAGTGATTCATAGTCTAAGAAAGTAAGACACATATTGCCAAGTCAAGATCAAGATAAAAATAATTACTGTTTAAATTGTATTATGATTTAATTCTTTCTTATTTACTGTTGTTTTAATTTTTTGATATCAATTAATGATATTTGTAATTTTTAGTGACATGAAACTCTCAAATTGGGGCCAAAGACAATATTTTAAATTTTTTCGATAATCACATTTTGTACGAGGTTGAACTTTGACTTCAACACCATATTCAATTTCGAAACCGAGGAGCAACGGGAACTTGCATTGCACAGCGTAAGCATTGCTTGGCATGGTTTAATACGATCACTCTAAGCAACTTTCAACTGTTAATCACCCAAGAAGATCTATAGAAGAATGGAAGTATTAACCGCCACCATCGGCCTTCCTGTTGTTCCTTAAACTTGGAGGTAAAACTAACGTTAATTGTTAGGCCACTGGCACTTGTGACCGTTGTTAGGCTAGCGTTTCGCAATACACAAGTGCAATGACAGTGAGTAGCCTAGGTTTTCTATTGAGTACTGCAGTGCATTCTCAACACTAAACTGTGCATTCTAAACACCAATTAGCAATGTGTTATGTGTGTATTGGGCTAGATTGAACAGTCGCACATAATCTTCTAATTTATTTCCAAACAAATGCTGGGACTGAGTTTCAATACTGTAGTTTACTTGAAGCTTAGGTCTACACTCATTTGGTAAAGATTTCTTGAATTTCCCATGTGAATCTAAATGGGTAGGCTATGTGATATTGAATAAAACAAGGCTAGACCTTCAAACTTACTGTTACAGTAGGCTGAACAAATTATGTTGGCTAGTCACCGGTATTATATACTTAAGTACTACTACTAGTAAGACTAAAAAAACGACTGAAAGACAAACTGACTTAGTGTGACAAAGAACTGTTTCTTCTCTAGCCTACAGTAGGTCTAAATAAGACTTGTTAAGTGAGCAAGCAAAATAACAACTTAAAACAATTAGGCCTATAAATAAGTTGGCTCAGTGCATTTGTGTTTCGAAAATCTTGTATTTTTAGATCTTAAAAACAAACAAAGATTTAGCCCATGTTTTATTATCTCTGTAGTCTGGGCATTTGATTCTGGTTGCAATGATGACACTCTGGTTCAAATGTTCAGCTTTATACAGTCTGCTTCAGACTTTGGGAATCTTTTTTTCAGACTATTGTGGAAGCAAATCTCACATCACTTTGTGGTGACAACTTTATTTCATATTTTCAAATGATTCATGACTACTGCTGCTTTGCTATTTCCTTTTTCCAGGAAGAATTGAAAAACCAAATATCCAGGTGAGGTTTCCTGTGATGTACGACACCAGTGTGGAGGCAACAACAGAAGAGGAGAACGTATATGGCTTAAAGACATAATGGTGTAAGATGATATTAAGAGTTTATCCAAGAGTCCAAAAAGCAAAGGAACAAGTGCCATAGAGAAAAAAGATGGAAGGGTGAGTTTAACTATTGTACCCAAATGTGTAATGATATTATTTAGATACTTTTCATAACCTGTTTATATATAATATATATAAAAAACAGTCTGGTACATCATTTACGTACAAGCGTCATAAGTTGGGCCAATTTTTTACTGATTTGGGATAATTATAAACATGGTTATTAAGCTTTGAAAAATAACTTGGTGTTATAGTGCAAAGCTAGTAATTATTTGGTAAAGCTGCTATTCCTGGCTTATAACTTGAGGGACCTTGATTTAAATGTTTACCTCCCAATATGTTGATATAAAATTTTAATGTTAATGTATGTTTATGATAATGTGAGTTATCATGTGCTATATCTGTATATATGCTTACAGGTATATCATATTTTCTGTTCACAGGTCAATATTGGTGCAGATTTTGGGCTTCCTGAAGACAAGTGGGAGGCCATTTGTAGTTAAGAGAAACACTCTATGTTCGTGGAGACTTTACTGGTGTTGATTTGGGGTACCAACACTTTGAAAACGAAAGTCGTTGGGAATGCTTGCACACGATTCAACAGTGACAGAGATGGAAAACCGCTGTTGTCTCCCGTGAAGCTTAATGCTATGGAAGGTTAGTCATTATGGAAAGCTTTCAAACAAGTTACCATTTATATTACAAGCTCATGACATAGTACACAAGTGTACAATATAATTTACTGAATAAGCTGTTTTTCAGGAGTAAGTAATTTTTTAACACTGACAGAACTATTTATCAGTAGGATTATGCATTCCAGTATCATGAGTTAACAACTGATATCATTTTGGTTGGTTCTTAATTGCCTTTGAGTTCTGACAGGAAGCCTACAATCAAACTACATTGAGCAAACCCAAATTCTAAACCAAAAGAATGTTCTTGGTTAGACTGTGATTGCTAGTCCATTCAGGTTGGATACCAACAGAGATAAATATCGTGAGACATTATAAACCATAGGAAAGTTTGACCTTAACTTTCCATGAAAGCACTCATCCAGCAATGCAAGAGAGTTTGTTAAGTTTTAGGACCACACTGTTACTGTTAATCATGATAAGTCCATTCTTAAGTGTTCATACGCTTTGTTTCTTGCAGCACAATTCGTGGAACGTTTGAAAGAAAGCTGCAGTTTACTGAGGAAGCTGCAAGGTTCAGCAAATACATATCCGAGAAGCTGACGTCAATCGTAAAACAAAGAAGGCCTTAAAGCATTAGTATCATATTATTTTTTTCAATGGTTATTGCTTACCATTAAACAGTCTTTAGTTTTATTCAAACTGACAGCATATTGCTGTCACTGACAAGTTAACTTTTCAGAGGAATTTTTTTAGACAGTTCTTTTTTCAAAGTAGGATTAAACCCATATTTATTATTATGTTTAAAACAGTTATTGTTTGCCATTATATGGTATTTAGTTTTTTAATTAAATTCAGGAAATGGAAAGTATGTTGCTGTCAATTACAACTTAAGTTTTCAATGGAGATCTTCTGGACAGTTTTTTCTTGAAAGTGGTTTAACCATGACTATTATAGACTGATGTTGATTTTTACTTGGCAAAGTCATCTTTCCACTTTTGCCTTATTTTTTTTTAAAGAACTAACATTTCTAGTATATAATCAGTATGTACAAATGCCATTAAACAGTATTCAGATTTTTATTCAAACTCCAGAATAGACAGTTCATTGTCGTCACATATGTGTTCAGTATAAATATGCATTACAAATACATGCTTTGTAGGTAAATATTGTTTTTTAAGATCTGATTGGTAGCCAATTTAAGAATGAATTCCTTTCAAAAGGTTACTGTCTGACTAGCTATTATTATTGTCTGCCTAGCATGCAGAATTGCACACTACATAGTTTGGTAATGCTAACTCTTGAATAACTTTTATCTATTCAGCTGTAACTTTTATTTTGATATAATGATTGATAAAAAATTAACCTTTATATTGTTTTAACAGATAGAGTTTCCTTTCTTAATTGCCACAGCAATACATGAAATCATTGTTTTAATGAACATATTTAGTTGGTATTTCATAATATATATAAGTTTTTAATGTGTAATATGAAAGCGTTTACTTCATAAGTTTGCTTTCTTGTTAGACTCCAAATTTATGTTTTCTTTTTCATTGCCCTCAACTTTGCATTATTGTGCAGTACTATACTTTTGCTATTCATGTTTGATCCATTAACTTGTCTTAACTTTGTTGGAATAAAATGATATTTTCAGATTTTTGTTAACAGTGATTTTTACTCCATCTGCTGGAAGTTCTCCCTCGCCTTAACTTGCTTGTTAAGTGTTAGACCTACATCATGTGCAACTGTAAAGAGTAATTTTAACCTGTTGAAATTCATCGCCACCTGTTTTCACCAGATAACTTGTTGAAAACAATTGAACGTGTGGAAAATCCTACTGTTATAACCAGCTTAAAACCTTCCATACATGTTCTTACCTGTTCAAACGTTTTCAATACCAGTAAAGACATGTTGAAAACAGAACCAGTTAAAACCTGTTACCCCTGTTGAAAACAGTTGAAACCAGTTCATACAGTATGTTATTACCAGTTAATAGCTGTTGCGCCTGTTGAAAACAGTTGAAACCTGTTATTACCAGTTAATACCTGTTCATGCCAGTTAAAAACTGTTGTGCCTGTTGAAACTTGTTGAGAACAGTTGAAACCGGTTAATACCAGTTAAAAACTGTTATGCCTGTTGAAAACAGTTGAAACCTGTTATTACCAGTTAATACCTGTTAATACCAGCTAAAGCTGTTGTGCCTGTTGAAACCTGTTGAAAACAGTTGAAACCTGTTAATACCAGCTAATACCTGTTAATACCAGTTAAAAACTGTTATGCCTGTTGAAAACAGTTGAAACCTGTTAATACCAGTTAATACCTGTCAATACCAGTTAACACCCGTTAATACCATTTAATACCTGTTATTACCTGTCACCAAATACCAGTTGCAACAGGTACCTGTTAAAACCTGTTCAACAGGTATTAACTGGAATTTTCACCTGGGACCAGTGCTACATACCTGCTACTGCATAAACAAAACTTCTGTTTACATGTGTATTGTTCAACACATTTCAAATAAAAACTAACTTGACCAAATGCATGCTTGTCATTTGTTATGTACTTTACAGTGTATGAATTTCTCTTTCTGACAAATACATATTCCATTGAATGGAACATTACTTCTCTAAGTTGCAATCTCAGAAATTTAAAACACCTTTTAGGGACAAATCCCAGGTAGTTGGCCAACAACTTCATTTCAACTTCTGAAGGGTAGTATTCTTGTTGTGTCCCAACTATATCGAAAACTTCAGAAACCTTTAAACAGTTTTTTGCTTGCCTTTTCTTGTAAGTTAGTTTCTTTACAAAGGATTTGATGAATGATTCCTCATGAACCAGAAGAGACAGTGTTGGCAGCTTTAACATAATTTGGAGATTAGCAACAATTTGTAATTCTGGTTTTTGAGTACCTTTTACCATTTTCAAAAGTGATCCATTTGTATCTTCAAGGGCAAAGCAGGAATACACCCACAGTGGGCCTAAATGTCTCACAACATCTGTTATATGGACAAGCTGATGTACAACAGCTGTCATATATCTATCTCCATATAGAATGCTAAAGGTGCAGCCAAACTGGTAAAGCAAACGATCACAATGTAAAAGCTGTTCTTGGGAAATAGAGTCTCCATTCAACAAAAACATAGCTTCAACAAGAAGTGCAAAATGATTTAAATAAACATCACTCAATATACCAGACAAAACTGGAATAGCATAATAAAATACCCACGATCTACACTCAGACGCTTTCCAATAACCTAGGTGTTCCTTAATGCTACGAGGAACTCTAGAAATGAAATGGGGTGGCTTTATTTCCTTTAAACGTTTATCTACCTTATAAACTTGTTTTCCAATCGAGAACAGTTCCTTATGGTTAGAACTATCAAACCAAAGGTGCAGCAGCTTCCGTACAACACCAAGAAGAACAGTGTGCATGTAATCTATAGCTACACCATGAACCAAGTCGCAACCAGTAAAACTTAAGAATGTTGGCCCCTTGATGCCATCAACAGACTTTTTCTCTGTGTAGGCCTTCTTTGCATCCATCATCATATCATTATGTGTTCGCTTTGGACCTTTGGGATCCACCTCTTTAAATGGGTATGTCCATGTAGTACCTTTGCCAGTTGAAGCAGACTTGCCTTTTTGTTTGCAATGACAACATCCATATGCCCCATTGAACTGTGTCATATTCAACACTAAACAACGAGCAGGCAAGTCACACGTTCCACAGAGTACTATTGCTCGCACAGTTATAGGTTCCTCATCACTTGGAACTTTAACAGAAATTCCAACTTCTTTTAACTGTTTTAATGACTCGTGAAATGGCTTCAAGAAAGACCCCATCGCTGGCTTCTCACCAAACCACAGTCCAGCATAAATTAAGTTTTCTTTCAATAACCTTTTATTGAGTGGTAGCTCATTTATAACAAAATAGAGCGGCCACATACTGAGACGAGATGATTTAAAGATTGGACAGCCATCCGTATACCACATAAAGGAGATGTTGTTTTTGTTATCAAAAAACCCACCATTATGGGAATGCCTCCTGTACTGAATACCATCATACAGGTCTTCAATATTTTTGGGGTCAGATTTTTTCCGATGAAATCTATGCTGTAAGTCTGTATAAAACCCTGGCTTCTGCATTAGATTAACAATCTGTTGAGCAATGGGAATTTCTATAAAAACAGAAGTTGCACTACTATTTGAAACATCTTTTCCACATATTGGACGGTGATCCTCTTTCTCCAACAGGTACATACAGAAGTTGCAAAATTTATGAAATTTCACAGGATTTCTCAAGTTTGCAAAAAATTTGTTAAACAGGTGGAGACTAGTTCTGCACAAGTTGGGTGTCAAGCAATGCAAGGAAATTAATGTAAGGAGGTCTACAAGAGCAACTCCTGTTCATTGATGACGCGTTGCATACAACAAAATCAGAAGCATACTTTGCCCAACACTTAACTTTGAACCATGGTAAATTGGTTTACCTTCATCACTAGCAGAATTTTCAGCTTCAGTTTGGTCACAAGTCACTGACATGTCTCCATTTAAGGTATCTTCACTCATGTCAAAGTCTTCTTGAGAGTCAAACCAAGTTTCACATTCCTCCATGCTATCCGTTTCTTCAAAATCCACATTAACACTGTCGATGTCATCTTCAAAACTCACTTCTTCACTGCTGATAAAAAGAGATAAAAATCATCACAATAAATTATCGGTTTACCCATTCAATGTTTGCCCAATTTTGATAAAATAAAAAATATACCAATTGCAAACCATACATTACAAGTAAAAATGTGGCAAACTTGGGTATGTGGGTGGCAAGTAAAAGAAGCACAACTGAATTAAAGAACATAAAGTTAAATTTTGGATTACCTGTAAGTGTTGATACAAGTAACTGCATTAAACTTTATGCCCAAATGAGTCATGTAGTTTAAATACAAGTGTGGTGTAACTATCGTTTGATGGAATCCAGTCTGTGTACATTCCACTGTAGTGCTTTTGTTTGACCTAATGTCTATTTGATTTCTGAAGCTTTTGTGTGCAAATTTCTATGCAATGTTTGATTCGCATTGTACGTCACAGGCTAGCAATGTGTACTGTACCACTAGTTTGATACTGGCCCATATGTAGAGGACTACTCCTTTGTTTGTGAAAAAGATCCTGCTAGGATCGAAATATCAGGCCCACTTTTACATAATTTGTAGTATGTTAAATATGGACAGCATTAATGTGTTTGAGTCACTGAGTGTGTAGTAGGCCTATACCTTTGAAAGAGTGGCATCGGCAGCCACGTAGCAGCATTTGCACTAGGGTGCTCTCTGAACCATATAGTAACCCAAATATGGGAATTAAACAAGTAGTGCTATCAAGTTTTGCTATCCTAATTCTTCTAGCAACACTAACGGTTGTGTGGGATACTGCACAAGTTTATGTGATACAGAGTACTTACTTGATTGATTGTACTGAAGAATTCAGTCTAGCCAGTTCTTCCCTGTCAAAACCTATGTCACCTGGAGCATTGCTTCTTCTTGTTATATCATCGCCCATGGAACTAGAATACAAAAAATAAAATACAAAAAGATATTTGCATTAAATATGAAACAAAATCAGATGGAAGATTTTTACATATTCCTGTGTGTCGGATCTTTCCCATTGCTTCTTGACACCATGAGGCTCTTTGTCTATACTGTGTAGTTAATCATACAGCATATAGGCTACACAAAGACCCTCATACAAGAACAAATATGTGGCAGGAGTTGCAGACTAAATTGGTAAAGAGAGGTCATTTTACTACTAAGGCAGGTCGATTATGTAATCTCAAGAAAATTTTCTGTGGTAGCGTGCTATGGTCTATTCAGCTACAAGATTCAAAAATGAAATTCCCAAAGTGATAAAAAAAAGTTAGCTTCCCTTAGACCACACCTTTTACTAGTGGTGCCAACTGCTATTTTGATGAAGATATATAGTCACAAGAAACTGTTAGATTCAAGCCCAGAACTTCCAAGTTACGTCAATCAGACAGTATACCATGGTACATTAATCTACACACACACCTATAGGCCTAGGCCTTTATTTTATAATAATTTGCCTAGCCAAAGGTACTTAGCCAACCTTTAATTATACAAGCTAAAATGCTCATCTTGTAGTTAGGTATTTGCTCACCGTTCAGTTTCAAAGCTCCATTCATCTTTACTAGAGGATATGGCACTTGATGGAACTTCATGATTCCTTGTTGAATTTGAACCAGATACTGTCTGACATGTCATAGCATTTGATGGGCCTGCATGGTCCAATTTAGGCCTAGTTGACTGGTCTGCACATTTTTGGTTTAATTTTGAATCACAAGTAGGCCCTAGGCCACTTACTAGTGCAAGTGGCATATTACTAGTTGGCGAATTGACTGACGTTCCGACGAAGCTAACATCCTCATGTTGGACTCCTTTGATGTAATCCAAACTGAAGAAATCATTTTTTGTTCCACTATGAGCTGCAATAGCCTTATCTAATCGCCACTGTGTGCTTCGCGAACGTTTCATTTCAACGTTAGGCCTAACGTTAGGCCTAGCGCTAGGCTCCCTTTGACTTGGACGAACAAATGAACCGCCATAGTTTTCTTCCTCTCTGCGGCTTCGTTTAATGTTGAGTTCATTTTCACCTGTTTTGTCAGTCAGCTCCATCTTTTGTTTGAATATGCCCGTAAATGTTAAGTTTCCTCCATTTGAGAGGTAGCCTAGATACAGATTGATTGCTACAGTACTCAGTAGCCTAGCTCGACCTTGCAGCCGTAACGTAAACCGTATGACCGACTCGACAGACAATGAGTATGAGCGCTGCATGCATACATGCTCTGAAATATATCGGCCTGGTCGTACCGGCTATCAACACGGTTCTTAGAAGTCGAGCCAAAACAAATCACCATGGAGATAAGTCGCACACATTATAGTTGGCGTACAGATCTGCATGTCATTTTTTCCCGCCTTATATCAGCTGGGATCTTCGAGGAAGGGCAATCCCCCTTGTTCTATCACCACTAACAGGGAAAAGTATATACCACTATTTCAAAAATTGCCGAGTTGTTTCTGGGCCGAGATGTTTGTTATGCAGAGAAGTTGACACCGAGTTATATCAGGGCGCTATTGATGACGCCATATATCCTAACGTTAAAATATGTACGTGTGTCTGTAGCCTATACTTATCGTCTGCATGATCTGGTCTAGAGCGAGAGGGTCTCTGTTTCAGTAGTAAGCTAAAGTAATACCGTGATTGAACTTGGGAGACATAATGAACGTCAAGGAGTTACTAGCAATGTCCAGCGTAACGAAAGCAAGAGATTCAAGCTCTAGTGAGGTTGTTGTTAGACCTAGGGCAAAGCAACAACGCTGTGTGGTGTACTGGGTGGACGAGATGAAGGTTAGTAGAGTGCCTTTGTCAGCAGTATGCAAGAAGGAAGATGCTAGAGAAGGGATTACAACAGGTGTTATGTGGGGAGCAACTGGGCCATACCAGGCACGAATCATAAAAATCAGCGGTAGGTGTTATCTTGATTCCTATTTTTAATTTATTTATTTTTGCTCTATTATTGAAAATTGCCCTGAGCAATTGTTTTGAAAGCCATGGTTATCTTAGGTCAACCTTATGTAGAGCCATGCCCTTTTGGCATAGCAGACATGCCTTAGCATTTAACTCCACCGGAACTGGTCAAAACCCTTCCGTTCAGATTGGGAGACCCTTCAGGGCGTGGTGTAGCCTTGAACTCCATTGTGCTGAGACACTACGATACTTTTACTAGTGAACACAAAACCTTCAAGTTTTCTATTTAGGCCTACCTCTTTACTACGCTTTTGCAGCCCATTTGTAGTTGTTTCTTTAATAGCTCTATGAGGTAATTATATAATATCTGTTCTTCTTTATATCTTTCAAGCAAACAAGGGTTCTGTGTTTCATAATATCGATTAGATTTTGTTTCTCTCGATCAAGTTCAGAGTCACGGTTGGCGGTCTCTGTCCTGTTTACACTAATTCAATGGTAGGCTACTGCCAGAGTAGTATAGCCTAGGCTAAACTTTCCAGCATAAATCGTAGCTTTAAATCCAATATTTCATTAAAATGCTGAGTTAAGATTTCGTTAATATTAGTATAAATGCTTTTCCAGAAACTTTTATCAACCTTTATCATAATTTTATATCTCCATACTCAATGATATCAGTGGTTCCTAAGATCGTAATTTACGTACGTCACATGAACAAATTGTATTGTAGCCTAGGCCTAGGGGACCTTACGTCATAGTACACTTATATTTTTGCATAGCGCCTAAGAAAGCAAGATGGCCGCGCCCAGAGTCGTTAGATACTAATAGTCTTTACTCATGTTCGTAATGTCAGTGTGAACTTGAGGCCGAGTTGCTTTCAATGACATGTTATTAATGTGTACTGAGAGGTTGTTTTAACTAAATGTTGGACACTTCTCTTGGGTTTTAAAGAGATTTTTTTGTATTGGGAAATATGTACACCTTTTTAATTATAACTTTAGAAAGTTAGCTAATGTGCAACCATTGTTATAGAGCCATTTTTAAAGTTTTTAAGTTATGGTTATGAGGGGAATAACCATCATTTGTTTTTGCTTTGCCATAAATTAGTTTCTAGTTAATTCCTAATCAGAATTGTGAACTTATAATGTTCACTCGTGTATGGTCACTTGACCACACGTAGTTAAAGGAGCCGTCCCTGTATTTCATTATTAAGTGAGTACTCTTGATACCTAATAGGAGTATTCTCATTTCAGTGTAACCATCCCTTAGTTTTACTTTCATTTATTTAAGTGTCTTACATAATTGTTTGCCATGCTGCTCCTTATTCTTGTAATGTTAAGATTTTCACTTTATCTTATTTGTAAATGGCTTTTACTTCTGAGACATTGTTTTCCTTTGGCCGTGGCTATTCTTACGACTAGTCGTAACAATTATTTGTAAACTATTCTTACGACATCGGCGAATTCAAGTGCAGTAAAGTAAATAAAACAACTGCGCATGTAGTAGGGGTAACCCTAGCCTAACCTTAACCCTAATCGGAAATTATTGTTACTCCTAGTCGTAAAAATAGTACTCCTAGTTATAAATTATTCTTAGAACTAGTCTTAAGAATTGCCACTTTGTTTTCCATTCCTTTTCACGTAGAGCTCGCTAGTTGGTGTCAGAGTACACGCTAGTAGATTTAATACACATGGACTAGAACAAAAACCATCGTTTCTATTCCATTCTTGTGGTCATCGGCAGAGACCCCGAGCTCCCATCACCCCACCCCCCAAGAATTTCACCACAGAACATCCTTTTCCCCGGCGTTACACATGTAAATACAATATCTCAAGAAGTAAAAGTTGGTTGAATTTGAAGCTTGGTATGTGGGTAACCCTTGGTTAGTCAATGATCTCGCTTGTTTGTCATGGAGGTCAAAGGTCATTTGAGGTAAACAGAAGTTATAAGTCCTAAAACCTTGTAAACACAATATCTCATGTAGTCAAACTTGGTTGAACTTCAAACTTGCTTTGTAGATAGCCCTTGGTGAATAGATGATCCATATTGTTTTTCATGGAGGTCAAAGGTCAACAGAGGTCAAAGTATTAAAACCTTGTAAACACAATATCTCAAGAAGTAAATGTTGTGGTTAAAACAAAACCCAACTTTTGTAGAAAAGTTAGCAGTAAAAGATTTCCAGTAAATCAAAATTCTAAGCAGTGAGTGTATATGATCCCTAATTATTGCTGCAAGCTGTGGATGGCCTGTCAGTTGCATAATCATGGCCTAATGGTAGTGAGTGACATGAACTTTCACAACTGAAATTTCTGGTTATGTTATAGTTGTACCAGTTACAAAAATTAGGTCTACTATTAGGATTTATCTGCACCTTTTTACAATCAACCATTTTAATCTTCCTCATACCAACATACGATTGCAAACAATAAGTTTTATTGAAGTATATATTTAAGCATATAATTGTACATTGAATCATCATAATATTATCACTGTGGTCTGTAGCCAGGCCAGCAGAGATTGCATAAAATTAACATTATGGGGCATATATTACTTTAATCAGGGCATGGAGGTCTGTTTTTACCTCCATGATCAGGGTAAGGTATGGTGTACAGTGGAAAATAAAACATATAGAGACAACAAATGGTGAAATTTAATACCTAATTAAATCAAGAGTGCAGAAGCCTTGGCACATTTGTCTTGGAAAACCTGAAACCCAGCCTTTAATATTTACCCCGTGTATTGAAATTGTGTAACTATAAATGAATTTCTTACAATCACACTTCTTAACTTGATGCTGATGTGTGCAAGAATCTTTAAAAAAAAAAAATGACATTTCATTACTTTCTTGCAGATAATCTACAAGTCTTGAAAGATGTTGAAGCAGAGTTAGAGAAAGGAATTGCAAGTGAATTGCAAGAAGCAGATTTCAAAGAGAGTAAAAGCACCAGAGGACGCAAAATTAAGAAAAGCAGGAAGGTGATTGAAGCTGAAGAGGGAATAGAGGGTGAAGATGAAGAAGCAGAAGTTCAGAAAACAAAGAAAACAAAAACAGTATGTGTGAAATCAGTGCAAGAAGACAATTCTAAGGAACAGATAAATGCTAAACTGAGAGCCAAGCATGCAGTTTGTAGTAGCTTTTTTAGTGACTCTGGATCTGATGTTGTCCAGGAGGTGGCACCACCATACGTGGTGCAAGATGAGACTGACATTACATCTTGACAATTATGCATTTGAAGGCATTGCAAAAGCAGTGGAGGTGGCCAATGACATGAGCTATACAGATGCTCCCAACATAAAATACCACAACATGGATGATGGGTCATCAGAGTCAGACCTTGAAAATTTAGCATTAATTGAGGAAAATTTTAAACTTATTCAGCAGAACAATGAACTGACTGCACAATGCAACAGCCTTAGGTTGGAGAATGAAAACTTAAAGCTTGAATTTTTTGAGAACAAGAAGACACTGGAAGCTGCCACCAGCACACAAGCAGTTCAAACTGTTCAATTGGAAGGTTCAGGTATGTTTTCTTTCCTACAGTAAGATGAACAGCATTCAGGGATTGTGCCAGAACTGATAAAAAGGGGGATCAAGTAATGTGTTCTCTGTATGTATTGTGCAATACATGGCATTTTAATACTTTGAATTCTTTTAGCAGAAAGAGACTCTTGGTCTTTAGAACCCTTTCACGCTTGACAAAGACATTTCAAGCGTTCAGCAAGGAAAAACAGTATACTGTAAACTGGACAATATGATTTAATTATAACCTTGATATTTCATAGATTGCCTAAACACAGTATCATATCTGATTATTCCTCCCTCCCTCTCCCTGTTAGAAATCATGGTTTTGACATGCTCAGGGTGGTTTTAACATACATGTATGTACTCATTCTAGTTGATTATAGGTACATTCCCACATGGCAGTGGTCTTTCAACTCCTTAGGTAACATGGATGGTTGGCGCTGAGGGCTTAATCACAATGTTTTAAACCATTTACTCAAAGACATCCTCAATCTGTCCATTTCATAGTAATTTGCAAATGTCTAACATATTTTTGTTCTGATATTATCTTTAGGCATATGTGTCACACCAAGAAAGGTGAAATTCATGCGAGAACTAGCCACATTTGTGGAGTCTAGTCTTCATGTATCCCCATGTCAGCTATCATCCTCCAGTCCATCCTCATGTGGTGCATCATACTCTACTCCATCCATGCCTGACCATGAGTCCTTATTTGTTCCATCCTTGCCTAGTCCTGTCGTATCAGGTCATTCCTCGTCTCAAACATCTGATACCTCAGATTTGCCAACCCATGAAACCATGGAAAGGGTACGTATATTATATATATTTTTAATAAACAATTCGGTTGAGATGGTGGACATGAGTGAACATTGAAGGTGTGAGGTATCCATATTATTAAAATAACAGCTCAACAGATGTAGTGGTTTTTGTCCTGTTTTCAACTTACAATACAAAAACTCAACATCTCTCCAGACTTTCCCATTGTAATGTATTATGTTGGTATAAAATTATTAGTTTTGCTGACTAGACTAGTGATAACTTAACATCTCAGCTAAATTAGTACATTTTTGTTGAAGTGTCATTTGTTACAGGATAGTCAACATCAGAGTAACATAACAATTTTTGTCAAGTTGCAGGATTTATTTGTGTAGACATTATCTCCACAATGTACTAAAACTGGCTTTAATCACAGATATGTATAGTTTCTTATATGATAACAATTGATAGTGTGACTAGTTTGACAGAGATGTCAAGTTATTGTGAGTCTGAAAGTAGCAATTATCACTATCTTGTTGTTTTGCCAAGTTCACTGATATCAAGTTCACTCCAACAAATTCAATTATAAATTCAGTTTAAATAATTTTATAATATTTATTTGATATTTTCTGTGTAAAAAGCTAATATTTGTTTCATGTATCGCATGGTATCTCTTCCATCTTGCTTGTTTGTTCAGTAGACCACTATTCTTGTCATTTTTCACATTTCTCATACATGCCTGTGTGGAAGCTATGCAAATTTGTAACATTAATTCTATAAAACTTAGCTTATGCTATAGCAATTAGACGCCAAATTTAAAGGAGGATAGCTAGTTACCAAAATAATCTACATATGGGTACAGTGTCCTCCCAAATCTGCTATATGTATGCCCCCTACTAAGAAATCTATCAAAAACTGCCTTAGGTGTTGGAATTCCAACAAGGAATGGCCTATAAAGGAGGAAATAATAGTTTTTCGTTCAAATCTCCTTATGTGTGGGATATGTCACGATAGCAATTTTGTATGCCCATAGGACTTTCCCTTCTTTCAAGTGAGGAGAATACCTACAAAACATCCTACCAATTGATCTTTAAAAGCAGTTAAACTCACAGAATCAAATGAAAGCAAAACTTTGTATGGTTTTGAATTTTCTTTTTTTAACAGTTTTTACCAACAGGCTATCCTACTTTAAATGAATGATGCTGTATTGAACTGTTAATTTTTAAAGATCCTTTGGTAAAGTGCTATTGTACCTTTGGGGTGTTGATGGATATCAAGTCAAAGTAATCTATAAACTGCATATTGTTGTGTATGATCCTTTGGTGGTATTTCAGGGCTCTTGTATTTCAAACCTTAGATTATGGACTGAGGAACAGGTGACTGTTTTCTCACTGATAAAACCCATACGATATTCCATTGTGAAATAGTCCAGTTCAATCATTTTAATGTTTTAAATGTTACTGACTCTTTTAGAACTTTCTTTTCTTTTTTTGGTTGATTTCTCAGAGTGACTTGGTTGAGTTGGTCAAGGGAACTGGGGTGTACATAACAGTTCAAAAAAGAACATGTGTCATCCTTAAGGGGAAAAAAGGACCAACATTTATGTTAAGAAAGCTCCTTGGAGTTCTCTTTTCACCAGAGGAATTGAGAAATGGATGCGCTGTTGGTGGGAGGAAGACAGCGGTGAACAAATTGCCAGATGGATCCCGAAGCATTCCTCTTGACAGTAAGAAGCTGGATGCTGCTAAAGGTAAAACATTTAAACTACCCTTTATGCTGATTAAGCCTTTTGTATTAAAAGTATTAATCATGATGCATTTCGTCCTGACAACCGCAGGGTAACGTTCTTATTCATTGCACAGCTAGGCTCAGTTTGGGCTTAGCAACAAAGTGACATCCGTAAGTCAAGATGATGTGCCCGTGAGGCATTGCATTTGCTATGTTTATTTTAGGGCAGTCTGGCTGGCTTATATTTTTCACAACTAAAAGAAAGTCCTATATACGAGTGCAGGGGGAGGGGTAGAAAATATTAGCTGAGAAATTAATTTTCGTGGAAACTGATTTACTGAACAGCTGTCAAATTGCATGTGTTCTTAATGCACAGATCTATGGAAATGACTATTAGGCCAGTACTGTATAGCCAATTAATCTACATAATCTTACAACACTCATTGCACTGCATGCATGCGTATTGTGTGTATATAAACTTGAATATTAGGCCTTGTGAAGGGATAATATATGACCTGTTGTAATATACATTGCATCCAAACTTTTCTTGCAACTGGCTATAACTTTTACTTCACAACAACTTTTTCATCGCGATGAGCGAAAAGTAGGTCACAGTATGCCGGTGGTTGCCGAAGACCATGGATTGAAAACTGCATCAACGAAAGTGATGAAATATTAAGTAATCGGCATCGTCTAATTGACTAATCGGTATACCAACCGATTATCACAATCAGTCGAACACTAGAAATAACTCTATGTTGTATGGTCAACAAATGTAAACAAAAGTGAGAACAGTGTAAGCACCATAACTTGGCCTTGCCAACTTGATTATGCTAATTGTTGATTTGCATGTTCCTGTCATAAATGCATCACCACCATGCTTTATGAAGGTCTGAAGTCCTCTGAATGTTATACTGTATAAAATTACAACCATGCTGTTTTAATCACAAGTGTAAGAAGCATCCATTAGTTTAAGTTAACAAAAACTTCTTTCTTTTATGCAACAGCTTTTGTTCTCTGCTATTGTCGGAAAAATGGGGTGCCCATTCCCGCTGACAAAGATTTGAATTCTGTGGTCAACAGCAAATGCGTTGAAGTAAGGAGAGAGGTCAGACGAGCCAGGAAATTATTTTAAACTCTGTACCGGTACCGTATATAGTTAAGTTGGATGCTTGTGTTTATATGTTTTATGTGACAATTGTATAGGTCATGGAAAGTAGGTGATTCTTGTTGGTTTAGGTGTGAGTCATTCTTCAATTACGGGTGGATTCTGTACCAGATTAAACATCAACTATGGAGACCAACTTTTTTGGGGTAATTTTTTTATTAATTTGGGAGTTTACATACCCAAAATCAACATGTGTAAAAAAATCTGCAGAAAACCTACTATAACCCATTAAAAAAACATGGTCACCTGATGTCTGAGGAATGTTTTAGGAATGTCTGATATAGTTTTCCTAAAAGGCTGACTTTTCTGCCATTTTTTCAAATATTTAACGTCCGTAATTGGTAAAGTGAATTGCAGCAATGTAATTGGAATGAGTTAAGGATTACATACATGCAAAATGGTTGAATTTTAAGTTCATCGAAAAGTCAATAATTGATGTTTAAACATATGTACCAACTTTACAAAAAGTGTCACCTCTGATAATTGAGAAATACTGTAGCTTGTAAACATAATATCTGACATATACACGGGAGAAAGACACGCATTTAAGTTATCGTAAGCACAGTCCTTGGATGTTTACGTCTTGCTTACGGTCACCTTAAACATCGGAAACCCGTACATTTTGGAACCACGCGTTTACGATGTGATTACGCATCCGTAAACATTGTAAACACGAACCAACAGATTTCCGTTACGTTTATGACAACTTACATATCGGAAGTTAATAATTACTTTCGTATTGATTAAAACTTATTTCTTCTCCACGTTTACGTTGACCTTAATCTCGCCACGAAGAAATTTACGACAGGATTACGATTATCTTACACATCGGAAACTCGTAGCATAGATACAACGCGTTACAACAAACTTACGCCAAACTTAAGCATGACGTTAACGTTGATTGTTCCATGAAATAAAACACTGGACACAATTCTCATGTCAATCTTTCCGATAATGATATTACCCTGTGACTGCATCTCATGAACAAAATTTCAACATTTACGTTGGCTGAAACGAGTGCAGTTAAAAATTTACAAATAATTTGTAAAAAATTTACAAATTTACAAACAATTTGTAAAAAAAATTACAAATACCCAAATACTTTCATTTCAGCGTTTACGTATTGATTACGAAATCCTTAAACGTCAAGTTTAAGTTATTTTCGTTCGCCTGAAACAGGCACAGTACGGCATGTTTAGGATATACACGTCGGAAATTCCGAAGCATGCACACCACGGGATTACAGCATGATTACACCAACTTACGCATTGCGTTTACGTTGAATGTATTCTCCACTGAATTCGGAATTTACGGTAAGATTACGATTCACTTACGCGTCGAGCGAAGAGCATACACATACCACGAGTGTCAGTACAGCATGATTACATCAACTTCGCTTACATTGACTCAATAAAGATTCGGAATTTAAGAGATGATTAATATTAACTTAAGCGTCGGAAATTTCAAGAAATACACAGAACGTGATTACGGTATGATTACAACGCCCATATACGTCACATTTAATTTATACCCACGGGTAATTTTTACCGAGACAATCATCTGCCTATTCGGTTCATTATATGTTCGTCTGTAATTATAGCATGCTAAAGTACTTGCTAGAAGTTTTCAAAAAGAGAGGTTTTAACTCTTCCAAAGTGTTCTCTTGAAATTCTAGTAAATGGACATACAAGATGACTGAATGTCCAGTGAGGTAAATTTCCTTCAGGGTGCACGTGGTAATATAAAAAAGTTAAAGGATTTGACCAAAGATGACCATATTTGAATATCTGACATTGTTCTCATACAGCATATATCTTTCAACGTGAATGTGCATGGCTTGCACATACATACAACCATATGTACCTCACAATGTATTTCTCATACTTTGTTCAGTTATAATATATATATATATATATATATATATATATATATATATATATATATATATATATATATATATAGGCCTATATATATATAAAGGCCTATATATAAATATATATATATATATATTTATATATATATATATATATGCAGCCGTCAAACCAACAAAACTCCTCAAGATAATTCTGTGAGAGTATCAGCAAATTTCCTCGTGGTTGCTCATTTTGGTAAGTTACGTAATTCACGTTGCGGGCCCTCGATCATAATACCTCAGCAAACAGCTCGCCCTCACAAAGAATTAAGTTCGGCGCTATGGCATGGCTGATCGATATTCTTATCACTACCGCTGGAATCATGAGAAAACAGATGAGAAGACACATACACGGGTCTCCTCATCTGTCTGTCTAACTTTTTTATGTATAATTATTTATGTGTTAAAGTAAGTTGGCTTGACGTTTTTTATTATTTATTATTATTATTTATGTCCGATTAGTATGGTACGTGTTTGGTTTATCTGCTTCTTGATGCATATGCAGATACAACAATGAAAATACACGATACGGCCTGCCTTATACTGTATCAAACAGAACAGTGCATCCAATTGGTTTATTGTAGAGAATTTGTGAAACCGCAATGAACAATCCTCATCTGTTGATCAGGGAGGTGATATTTTAGACCTCCCTGATCAGTCGCTGTTCATCCTCCAATCAAACGACAGCAAAACCAGCATGAAAAAACGCGCTTGTTTTCAAACGCGGTCAAAGCTGCTTACATGACAACAGGAAGGTTAATAATGTGACCGCGAATAGATTACGAAATGTATGGCTGACTAATACCAGGGAGTTGCATAACAACTCCCTGCTGATACTATTTACGTTTGAAAGTAATAGTATACTCTTACTGAATTAACGTCTGCTTTCTTATTGTTCTTTGTTTTCTTTTCACACGGGGAGGTTGTTTTCTCCTTTGATAATTTTCGCACACGTATCAGCGTTTGCTATACATTCTCTTATACCCCATTAAGGGAGTATATGAACTGGAAAATTTCCAAAAGGATGGCGATCCTCCTGCGTTAATGTGCTTCCTAGCTAATTACTAGTTAAATCAGGGAGTTGTAACTCACCTGTTAAACAATCTGGCTATAGGTCGGGTCGTGAGCATGAAATGATGGGTTAATGCCTAGAAAGCCTCAGTTTTAGGGTAACATTAACAGCTCATATGTATAACACTGCTACCATTATGTGCACATGTATAACACACTTATAGGGCGGTGATCCTGAAAACATAACTTCAAAGCTAATACTTGCCCGTTGAGCAATTTGTCGGTGGCTAAATGGATGAAAGGTAGTCTGCATATGCCACAAATTATAGCACGCTATATATAACTGCCAGAAGTTTACAAAAATTACCTTCCAGGAGGTCTTTACTTTCCAAATTGTTCTCATACTTTCTAAATTAAAGACATAAAATGACTGAATGTTAATTTCCTCAAGGGTGGTAATACAAATACAATATTTATTTTTTTTTGTATCAAAAGTGACCATGCATATTTGAATACCTGGCATATTAGGGGCCAAAACAGCAAACCTTTGGAGCGGGATATACTGGTTTTGTATTGGGGTGTAAAATCTAAACAATTGCAAGTAAAAGATTCAAAGTAAAGAACATACTTTACCAAACACGTTTCACGAGGTACAAAGTATATATTTATAAATTTGTAGTTAAGACGGTGCACTCTTTACTGCAGGAATGCGACAACTTAATAACGATTTTGCTCTCCCTTTCCTCTCTTATTCATTGCTGCAAATGTTTCTGTTGCAGCCATAGAAAGCAAGTGTAAATAAATGACACATGTTGACGCCAGAAATGTGTTCCACGTTCATTTCTATTGAAAATTTTCTATTGTAGATAATGTTATTGAACTCTGAATTCAAACATGGAAACGTTTTACAAACATTCACCTCAAAATTAGTGGAACAATGCCACGAAGATTAATATATAGAATGAAAAACAACTTGTAGGTAGGGCCTATTGCTTACCGGCTAGATACAGACGTAACGATTAAAATGAACATATACAACGTGTACTGCACGCAACCGCGTACACTATACACACACATATATACATATGATCCGTATTGTGCCACGCTTAGGGAATTGTGCCCACGCTTGGGAAAGTATGATTGAAATATATTAGGCTAGTTGTCATAAAACCTGTTCTTAAATTTAACAATTTGGAAGGCATTACACCATGTACAAACGAGAAGGCCCCATGAAAAAAATGCAAGTGAGACAAAAGCCTATACATCATATACTTTCTTATATTCTCTTTCAAACACTCCGACCCCCCCCCCCCCCCTCTCACCCGTTTAATTTTCGAAGGTGTTTACGTTGCTACGGGAGAAGTTTGGGTGTCCAGTTAGGTTCAAACTTGTTATATGCAACTAATATAGGTTATGTAGAAGGATTAAAGTATGCTGTATTGCCCCATATATGCCATATATTCAAAAATGGTCACCTCACCCCTGGTCAATATTCTTAAACGGTTATATTACCTCGTTGGAAGAAAAATTACCTCACTAGACATTCAGTCATCTTTTGTGTTCATTAAGAATGTCTGAGAACAATTTGGAGAGCGAAGACCTCCAAGGAAAGTATTTTTTTGAACATTCCTAGCAATTATTGCAAGTTGCTTAATTTGCGGCCAATACAGTCCACAGATACAGTCTCAGATACAGACATATGTACGATTAACATATATACATAGACAACATATGTATAATGTACGCAGCCGCATACACTACACATATACATATTGGTTAACATGCATGTGTGACAGTAACTTTATTGTGCCCACGCTTTGCACTATTTAAGAAGCCTTTATATTAGAATCCTCTTTCCGACACCCGACCCACCCCCCCCCCGACACATATACATAGATACACATATACATATTGGTTAACATGCATGTGTGACAGTAACTTTATTGTGCCCACGCTAAGGAGAATTGTGCCCACGCTTGGGAAAGTATGACTGAAATATAGTAGTCTTCACAGAAACTGTTCGAAAATTAAGCGATTTAGAAAGGATTAAAACCCAATACAAACGAGTAGACCCTTTAGGAACTGTACTATTTAAGAAGCCTATATATTACATACTTTCTTGTATCCTCTTTCCGACTCCCGACCCACCCCCCCCCCCGACACATATACATATATACACATTTTGGTTAACATGCATTTGTGACAGTAACTTTATTGTGCCCACGCTTAGGGGAATTGTGCCCACGCTTGGGAAAGTATGACTGAAATATAGTAGTCTTCACAGAAACCGTTTGAAAATTAAGCAATTTAGAAGGAATTAAAACCCAATACAAATGAGTAGACCCTTTAGGAACTGCACTATTTAAGAAGCCTATATATTACATACTTTCTTGAATCCTCTTTCCGACCCCCGACCCCCCCCCCCCCCGACACATATACATATATACACATATACATATTGTTAACATGCAAGTGTGACAGTAACTTTATTGTGCCCACGCTTAGGGAAATTGTGCCCACGCTTGGGAAAGTATGACTGAAATATAGTAGTCTTCACAGAAACCGTTTGAAAATTAAGCAATTTAGAAGGAATTAAAACCCAATACAAACGAGTAGACCCTTTAGGAACTGCACTATTAAAGAAGCCTATATATTACATACTTTCTTGAATCCTCTTTCCGACACCCGACCCCCCCCCCCCCGACACATATACATAGATACACATATACATATTGGTTAACATGCATGTGTGACAGTAACTTTATTGTGCCCACGCTTAGGGGAATTGTGCCCACGCTTGGGAAAGTATGACTGAAATATAGTAGTCTTCACAGAACATGTTTGAAAATTAAGCGATTTAGAAAGCATTAAAATCCAATACAAACGAGTAGACCCTTTAGGAACTGCACTATTAAAGAAGCCAATATATTACATACTTTCTTGAATCCTCTGTCCGACCCCCGACCCCCTCCCGCGCCTCTTCATTTTTTTTCGAAGGTGTTACATACCGGGAAGTTTTGGTCTCCAGTTAGGTTCAAACCTTGTTATATGCAACTTCACTAGGTTAAAGCCCAATACAAACGAGTAGACCCTACACTACTAAATATTACTATCATACTAAGTATGATTTATTGGTCCCATATATGCTACATATTAAAATATGGTCACCTTATGTTAAAATTCTTAAGCTGTTTTATTAACCACCTTGGAGGAAATTTACCTAACTGGGAAATTTAGTCATCTTGTTGTGTGTGTTTATAATGTCAGCGAACAATATGGAGAGTGAACACCTTCAGGAAAGGACTTTTTTGAAAACTTCCAGCAATTACAGCATGCCGTAATTTGGGGCCATTACAGACTACTTTTGATGAGTATACGTATTTGAACTCGAAGCCCCTCACCCCACAATCAATTTCCCCTCCCTAAATCTATTACGCCTGATTGACTCTGCGATCAATTTCATATATAGGTTGATGATACCTATACTTACTTTTAATTTAACATAATATGTTGATTACATATATCAACTGAAAATTATAGTGGGGGATCATAACGAGGAAGAAACTGTACCCATCAGCCTTAGATTACAATTGTATACGTACGCTTATGAGTACGGAATTTCCGACTGTGGCACTCTAATTTTTCCGACTGTCGCACTCTATTTTTCATAAATTCTTGCTATTTGTGAGTGACCTACAATTTTCGGTCAAACTTGACCTTTAATCAGTTATATTTACCACGTTTTCCTTGTCATATTAAGAAATTGTATCTCGCGGTTCTTATACTCCACCATACAAAACTTTGTGTGATTTTGAATACTCTAAAAAAAATGCCTAATAAACTACTGTACAACGTATACAATTAATTAAAACGCTCAATGTTATTCTACGGAAGCTTAAAATGGCCATCAACATAAGAAAAACTTTGCCCATAAAGTGAAATTTTTCAGTAAATTGTTAAAATAACAAGATAAAATCTTATAAAAAAAAAACATAAAAATGTTGGATTGCTTAGTTGCTTAAGCTGAGCAATTGAACAATTTTTGAAAAATGTTTAATTGACAAGTTATCATATCTCGTGTATTGGACATTTTGCTGCAAATTGTTCACTTGTTCACTTCATTCCATCTGAGCAATTGAAAAATTTTCTGCAAAATGTTCAATTGACAACTTATCTTATCTCGTTAATTGGACATGTTTTTGGCAAAATGTTCAATTGTTCACTTCATCCCAATTGAGCAATTGTAAAATTTTCTGCAAAATGTTTAATTGGCAACTTATCGTATCTCGTCAACTCAACATTTTTCTGCAAAATGTTTAACTGTTCACTTCATTCCCAATGCTCAGTTGGAATGAAGTGAACAATTTAATTTTTTTCATGTGAGTGATAAATAGCCCCCCCCCCCCCCCAAGAAAATAATATTAAGCGCGCTAGGAAAAAGCACTGTATTTTGGGGTAGTTCACTATGTCGTCGAATATAATTTGTTGAAAAAGAAAAGTTTTCCCCTTTGTTACATTAACATAGCCTTTTTAGTTGGTAGTCTATGTAGCCTATCAAGCAGATAACTTATACTCATTGCTTACTCGCTAACCAGAGTGATTAATAAATTTGTGAAGTGAGGGCCAGTGGTACAAATGTACCGAAAAAACAAAAGTGCAGTCGCGAAAGATGGAGTGTCTGACTGACTGACTGACACTGACTGTATCGTTGACGAGTATGGTGTGGGGGGGGGGGGGGCTGCGGGTTACAAGGCAGCAGTCGGAATTTTCTGGCTCCAAATCCCATCCAGTTGGAATTTCAGCCACTACATCTCCCCCCCCCCCTACCCACTCTCAATCATCAGGCCTTAGCTACGTCCCTGTGTATAATACGTAAACGACGTTCATTACTGTGTAGTTTTTACGGAAATGTCGAAAATAATTTATATCGCTTGAGAAAATAAGCATTATGCCAAAAAATTGGCATATTCACGTGTGGTGTTTGTAAAAATCACGCACCTATATGCAAATATGTAATAGCTAAGATTGTCCTGTGTCCGTTATATAATTCCATTAAAGAAATGCATACCTGAGACACGGAAGTATTATCCTGCACTGAAAACTTAAATTGGTTCACCGACTAACATAACGTTAGTCCATCTGGTGCCTCTCCCGACTAACATAGCCTTAGTCAGTTGATATACCGACTAATTTATTCCTTAGTCAGTTGGATTTCTTAGTGGGTCATCTTAGTCCGTCAACTTAGTCGATCAACAATTTCTTAGTCGCTAAATGTATATTAGTCAGTTACATTAGTTGGTGACATTAGTCGGTCTTTACCGACTAATTTATATGAGCCACCGACTAGTTTATAGCAGGTTTTACATTAGTCAGGATGGTGCCTCTCCCGACTAACCTTTCTTAGTCGGTATCGACTGACTAGTTGCACTGACTAGAATCACTGAAAGAATTAAACCCGACTAGTTTCACTGACTAGCATCACTGAAAGAAAAGAGAGCAGAAGAAACACAAATAATGTGTACATTGGCAGTATTATTTCTGATAAAACTTCTGATGTCTACAAAGGCTGACTTTCGACAGATAGAGAAGAAATCACTGTAAACAAAAATCTGAAAATATGATTTTATTCCAACAAAGTTAAGACAAGTTAATGGATCAAACATGAATCGCAAAAGTATAGCACTGCACAATAATGCAAAGTTGAATCTTGGGCAAGGGTTCCTCATGACTTTCGTTTTAAAGTGGTACCCCAAATCGACACCAGTTAAGTCTTCACGAACAAAGAGTGTTTCTCTTAACTACAAATGGCCTCCCACTTGTCTTCAGGAAGCCAAAATCTGCACCATTATTGACCTGTGAACAGAAAATATGATATACGTGTAAGCACAGATACAGATATAGCACATGATAACTCACATTATCATAAACATACATTTACATTAAAATTTTATAACATATTGGGAAGTATACATTTAAATCTAGGTCCCTCAAATTATAAGCCAGGAATAGCAGCTTTACCAAATAATTATTAGCTTTGCACAGCATAACACCAAGTTATTTTTCAAAGCTTAATAATTATGTTAATCATGTTAATAATGATCCCAATAGACCGGGAGCCCAGAGGGTTTGGTTAGCTGGGAAGGTAACCAATTGCCTTGTACATCACAATGTTCACAGTGCATTCCTGTATATGAAACCAGACGACTGGCAAACCGACTGTGGTGGGTGTGGCTGGGAGAGCAATTTTAAAGTCACCTGATAGCTAACCTAGATCAGTTTTCATGGTAACACATCAAAGTAAGTACAATGTGTCAGGTATGGCCCCAAGAGCAACAAATGGCCATGTACCAGGCAATTGGTTACCTTCCAAGCTAACCAAACCCTCTGGACTCCCGCTCTACAGATCAGTGAAAATTTGACCAAACTTATGAAGCTTGCACGTAAATGATATACTAGACTGTTTTTTTTTTAAAACAGGTTATGAAAAGTATATATCTTTAATATCATTAAACAGTTGGGTACAATAGTTAAACTCACTCTTCCATCTTTTTTCTCTATGGTACTTGTTCCTTTGCTTTTTGGGCTCTTGGATAAACTCTTTTGTTCTGCGAAGGGTACCAATATATCATCTTAAAACATGTCTTTAAGCCATATATAACACAGTTCTCCTCTTCTGTTGTTGCCTCCACACTGGTGTCGTACATCACAGGAAACCTCACCCTTGACTTAGATATTTGGCTTCTCAATTCCTGCTGGAAAAAAGAAACAGCAAAGTATTCATCATTTGAAGAAAAAAAAAATAGAGTTGTCACCACAAAGTTATGTGAGATTTGCTTCCACTATAGTCTCAAAAAACAATCCCAAAGTTTGAAGCAGACTGTATAAGCTGAAAATTTGAACGAGAGTGTCATCACCATTGCAACCAGAATCAAATGCCCAGAATACAGAGATAATAAAACATGGGCTAAATCTTTGTTTGTTTTTATGATCTTTAAAAATATAAAATTTTAGAAACAGAAATGCACTGAGCCAACTTATTTATAGGCCTAATCGTTTTTAGTTGTTATTTTGCTTGCTCACATAACAAGCCTGTTTAGACCTAGGCTAGAGGAGAATCAATACTTTGTTACACTAAGTTTGTCTTTCGGCCGTTTTGATTTAGTCTTACTAGTAGTACTAAAGTATATAATGGACCGGCGAAGACTAGAGAATACCCAGAGTTTTAGCAACTGCGTTAAACTGTATCATCTGATCTATTATTTACGTCAATGAGTTTCATTCAATCTAGGATCAAAAAGAGAAAACTAATTAATCTTAACCTTTAAACTTTGCTACTAAACAGATATGCTTGAATTACAAATAAATGTCAAAAAACATCATAATCTACGAATCGATGCATATACATATACATAAACAGAATAATTTGAATTCGCGCAAGTGAACCCTGCACTACATTGGACAGAAAAAAAACGTGCAATTATAGACCAAACTAAACATACTAAATTTTCCGTTACTTCTACATAAAATATCAATACAAATACAACAACTTACTCTTTTGGCAGTATACTAAAAGCACATGTTATAATAACTTCAGACTATCAAGCTTTCCTGAGAAAAAACGGTTAATACTTCTTACAGTAAACAAGTCGACCGTGAAGGAATGTCGCAATTGTTTCCTGAGCGTGACCGGAAATTAAATACTAAAAAATGATAAATGAAAAGGTTAAATAGAACTGAAGCCTGCATCCTAACTGCTCGCAACATATAATACCGTTGACTAGCCAACATAATTTGTTCAGCCTACTGTGACTGTACGTTTGAAGGTCTAGCCTTGCTTATTCAATATCACAAAGCCTACCCATTTAGATTCACATGGGAAATTACAGGAAATCTTTACCAAATGAGTGTAGACTTCAAATAAACTATTGAGACTTATAGTTCCAGCATTTGTTTGGGAATAAATTAGAAGATTATGTGCCACTGTTCAGTCTAGCCCAATACACACATAACACATTGTTAATTGGTGTTTAGAATGCACACTGTAGTGTTGAGAATGCACTGCAGTACCCAGTAGAAGCCTATAGGCTACTCACTGTCATTGCACTTGTGTATTGCGAAACGCCAGCGTGACAACGGTAGCATTACACTAACGATAATACATGAGTACTAGTGCCAGTGGCCTAACAATTAACTTTAATTAATTTTACCTTCAAGTTAATGGAATAACAGGTAGGCCGATGATGGCAGTTAATACCTCCATTCTTCTAAAGACCTTCTTGGGTGATTTACGGTTGAAAGTTGCTTAGAGTGATCGTATGAAACTATGCCAAGTCCAGCAAGCTGCCGTTGCCTCTCGGTTTCCAAATTGAAGTGAATCGAATTGGGTTAAAATACATTAGTCCGTCGACACCGACTAAGCTACGATTATGGCGTAAATCGGGTGTCCGTATCGTTCTTAGTCCATGGGTTAAAATACCTTAGTCCGTCGCCACCGACTAAGCTGCGATTATATTTTTCTTAGTCAGTGTAAACTGACTAAGAAGCAGCGATGAAACGAAGATTTTTGCTAGTTCGTGTGCATTGACTAACGTTACAAACTAATTTAACGTTAGTCCGTGGCAATATTGACTAGTTTATTTTTTCAGTGTGTGAGGGTACCGTAATACATTCATGCTTGAGACACATGCAAGTCTTAAATAAACAGAATAGCAAGTCCCAAACATATAGACCTTCCTTACCGGTTTCGAACCTCTGGACATACAATCAGCGTCCATATAGCCTAGTGGTTAGGGTGTCCGCGTACAGAGCGGGAGGCCCGTGGCTCGAATCCTGGCGGAGGCTGAAAGTTTGTTTCACTACATGTTCTTGATTTACAAACTCATTACGATTTTCATATATATATATATATATATATATATATATATATATATATATATATATATATATATATATATATATATATATATATATATATATAAATAGTAAATAAACATACATAAGTGCCGTATAAAGGCAAAAATAGAGCGCCTACATTACAATACGTAGTACACACAGCGAAATCCATATGCATGTGCCGGATCAAGGTAATGGTTTTATTCTCCAATAGTTATATATATGAAACGAATTTTCCTGAAAATTATTGCAAACTACATCTCGACCAAGTAACGTTAAATACACAAGTGATATTTAATATGTTGAATGTCAAAAATGGTATGTAGCTATATCATTACGCTGTTGATATGGAACTGAATAAAATTAAAAATTAAATACTGCCGCATTTTGAAGAGTGTCAGAATTTCAAACCTTTTAAAATGATAACTCGTGGGTCTCTGAAAAATATAGCAAGAATGTGTTTGTGATTACTGTCAAAAAGGCGTGATATACTGAATAACATGTAAATATCAAATGCTATTGTCACTGTGACACGCTTCACATTGTTTAATTGTTTATTGTAAGATTCCAGCTTCTATATGATCACTGAGTCAAAGCATGGTTAAATGATCGACAAACTGCTATATTCAGTTTCCTCCGACTTTAACATAAGTTCACGAGATCGTCAACAAGTTTTAGAAGCGGCAGTTCACGGCTTCCGTACAGATTTGAATTTAGCTGCCTATTGTTGCTGGACCGTAGAATTCGGAAATATCAATGTTGGACGCTAACTACGGAGCTACAGAAGCGTAGAAAGGACATTGTACCATTGTATGATAGAGGTTTTTACCTCCATGATTGTACTAACAAATTTATGGACTAGTAGAACATAATGATAATATAATAATTGCAGTTTCCATGAACTGATATGTGAAAAGAATCGCTTTGCGTGGAAGACTTTTCGAAGACAAGACAAAAAAAAACAAAAAAACTATGGCTTGGAGGATTCACACTGAGTACATAGCATCGCACAATTTTTGTCACTTGAAATCCATTCGAGTTTTCCCTTTGGCTTCCGAGAACCCGCGACGTTTAAATGAGCATTTACAATAATTAGGGTACTTTAATTAGACCTCCTTTAACGCTACATTGGGGGCCCAATAAAACCATGTGGTGCACCCCACCCACTCGCCCCCCCCCCCTCGTCAGGTTCCCCAATATGTGGTAAACTTAACTGTTAATGCAAAGAATCGTTCTTAATTTTATTATGAACCTGTGTAATTGCATATGCCTTTGTTATAGAATGTAATCCGTTAATTTTAATTGGAAAGTTAGGTGATCGAGTAACACATTGACATCTCATGGATACAACATTTGCCCCTAAACTGATCCAGAATGGTCATGGAATTCATCTAATATTACAAATGAGTCATATTGTGGATATTTGTGGATGTCTCCTTCTATCCAACAATATGTACCCCCTCCGAGTTTAGTCCTGAGATAGAAATTAAAATATAATTAGCCGGTTCTTTGGTGATGCCGTTTTTGCGGCTTTAGAAATGGTCGGGTCCAGAATAGCTATTTAGGGCATTTATTTCAAAACGGGGACAGGGTGGGTGGGTGGGGGGGGGGGGCACAAGCCTCGGAACTGGGATATCGAACAATCGGTACTCAGTGTCAGGCTTCAAAAACCTCGGCTAAACTTTGTCGGTCATAGCGGCGCAAATCCATATTTGAGATTTAAGTAATTTTTGCTTAAATTTTGTGCGAAACTTTTTCCAACCTTCAACCTCCTACCACATGCCCCCCTGCCCCTCCCCCTCCCCTCCCCTCCCCCGTTTTAAATGCTCCTCTTACGATTCCCATTGTCCATATCCTTTTTCATAGATTAGTCGAGATAGATTTCACAGTCCGTTTTTTGCTCTGCCGATTTCTCTCAATATGCCGTCAAGTGATATTCGAAGAAGTATATATATTCAAGGCCTATATCATGCACGTAAAGCGATGAAACGCACAAATACCCACCGCAATATATGTACGAAACAGAAAAGTATACTGCTCACTTACTATAAATACCATTTCCAGATAAGCAAGTGAAATTTCCGGTCACATCACAATGATAAAGTTTACTGTCTGTCACTGGTTGGCTACTCCAGTTGGTTAGTAACAATAACGTATTCAGTACAGTTAATTACGTCACAGCCTGGGCTTACTAGAAAGCGGGCAATTTGAAATCAGTAAAAGGCGGTATCACAAGTAGCAACACGTTGGTTTGATTCACACCGCACTTGATCCTCAATCGAGTTCTACATTGCAAAGAGCATTCAAAATGGACGATTCCGGCTTCCATGGTTTATTGCAGAAGCTCCTTGGAAGCAAGGTTGCCAGTTTATAAAAGTACACTTTCAATTCGATCCGTCGCTGGTTTTTAATGATGTTCCGCAGGAAAATGTCATACGTGTATTGGAAAAGAAAAAAAAACATTTAGAAGCAGCGACAGTTGGAACTACCGCGGCAGTATGCACATGTTGTGACAGAAAGCTAGGTGCAAACATTTGAAGGAAGAATTAAAGGCACTTCGAGCACTACTGGCTGAGAAGGAACAACTGCTTTCGAAAAAAACCGAAAACGAAGTTCTCTGTGCTACTGGATTGTTCGGTACGTAACACTAGGCCAAGACTTATTAATGTAATTTTTCAATCACTAAAAGTCACCGTTATATAAACCCTAGACCTGTACAGGCATTCGCTCCTTTAAAAACGATAAATTAAAAGAGTTAAAATATGACAGTGAGAGAAATAATATAATAATCTCTTTTTAGATATCTGTAAAATGTTTCATGCACAATTTGCCAGGGTATACTGTTATTGATACATTCACGTTCTAACCTTGTGATGGTGAACGTCACCCGGCCACGTACCCCCTACCTCCCCCAACCCATAAACAAATCTGCTTTGTAAACCGTTGAAACATACAGTGGCGTAGGAAGGTACATTTGAGTAGGGGGATTGAAGACTGATGGCCGGCCCGGGGGAGGGGTCTAAGGGGAGTTTTTGCATTTCCAGGTGGCCTCAGATGCAATATGGTGCAATAAAGCACACTTCAACACCCACCCCATTTTGTAAACTTAATTTTGTATTTTCACCTGGCCTTAGATGCAATTTGGTGCTCCAAATGAGATTTTTTTTCTCATTTGGAAATGAAAAAGGGGTTTTTCTGACTTGCGAAGCCGGGGGGGGGGGGGTGGGGCGGGATGATACTTCCGCGCCTCCACATTTTTCACTGGGGGGGGGGGGCTGGAGATATTGACAGTTGGAGCTAGTATATTTTTCGACAAAAGTAAACTATATGCCAACTGATCTTTATATATGTCTAATTCATACTTATTCTTGTGTCTTTGTTTACAGAAACTTCAGTGTAGATTGAGCGCAATGAAGAACATAGACTGGTCAGAGGAGAGAAAAGACAGACTGTACAGTGATGTCAACTGAGTATATGTCATCCGAGGAATCTGACATGGAGAGCGAACGAGCTAGGGTACCGTAGTGCAGGAGTTGGAAGTCGGAGTCGGAAAGACTGAACAAAATGAGGCTGGACTCATTCTATAAGGACGTTCTCCTTAGCGAAAAGTCCAGAAAAAAGGATACCCACCGTTAGGAAAGGAGACGTATCTTTAAAATGCGTACCGACTGACGCCCCAACTTGGGCTGTTAATTAGGCTGAAGAATAACAATGAAGGTATGACCCCCTCCAAATGGTGAAAATGGTCATTGTTTGATGTGCCGGATTAAGCTTGTGGGAGGCCCGTGGCAAACAGTTTATATTGGAGCTCCCATAGAGATACATTGGTACCGGATAACGCCGGATGTATAGCTCACAAAAGACATCTATTTGCCCACGGTGGTTATGATACGTACATTAAAACATCACATAAAAACAGTCATTGATCAACAGCGTAAAGACTGCATATCGAAGTCCATTTCGTTTGACTTCTTTGAACTTTTTGTACTGTATACAACGTAGAATAATGTAACGTTATAAAAATATTTCTTTGAATTTTTTACCCAACGTTTAAACTCGTGCCCCTGTTGCACGTGGATAATCCTGTCCTGAGCATTTGTTGATTAATGAGGCACCAGGAACAAACAGCAAACGCCGTTGTTTCGGATACAAACAAGTTGCAGTTGACGATTTTGTATAATAAAGAAGAGCTTTCTCTAATTTAACATTTGGTGTAATTACATGATATACCTTTAAAACGAAATCATGCCTGAGATAAATGCAACAAGGAAGAAAGAATATGCCCATAATAATAGATGTCAGATTAATTATTATTTTCTTGTTAGTCTTTTGCTTTAATGGAAGCCTTTTTTTTAAATTTCCCTTCACAGCTTATATATTCCATCAAGGGATTAAAAGTTAAGGATAAAGTTATCCTTAAAATATTTAACAAAAGCCAAGAAAAAAGCATGATTCTATTAATTGTTAATGAATCATTTAGTAAATCATATTTTAAAATAAGACATAGCTATAGAGCATAGGCCTAATAACTTGTCGTCGAAATGTTGTTGTACTTGTACGTTTGTCTTTCATTATTCATGCATGGTTAATTCCAGACTTTCAGGGTAAAAAATTTAGAGATCTTGTTTGGGCTATCATTGCATTTTATATCAAAATATATGTTAATTACAATAAAATTTAAAGCAGCAACAAAATATTAAGCGTGCTACGAAATGAGGCAGGAAGTGGTGTTCTGTGCCAAGTTCGTTCCACATAAAAGAGGCTGGTACCGTTTCCGGGCCTGGGTGGAGGGGGGGGGGGGGGTCGAGGGGCCGATAACCATCATGGAAGGAGTGCCTAAGCGTTTATATCATCTCAGGATAAACACACCGAATTTTAAACATAAATTTGTTTGGTTCAATTTAACTGCTGATATGTGAAGTTACTTCAAGTGGGTAGCTGGTTTTCAGAGGTTTTGATTTGCAAACTAGTAACTAAAAATAGAAACATTCCATATTTACTTGTTTTTTTTTCCTTCTTTCACCTGGCATTAAAATCGTTGCATGTGTATATAATTGCCACAATGTAAGTAGAGTAATATTTGGGCATCAAAAAACATTCTCCGGACAATAATGCATGTTTTGAAATTTGAAAAGGAAAATGGCTTCTCGAGGTTTAAACTTTGTATTCAAAAAGCTGAATATTCAACACTATGATGTAAAGCAATAATGAGTTGCATTATAGATGTATTTACACATTAGAAGTGGTATTTCGTTAATTTACATAATTTTTGTATAAGTGTAAAAATAACAAATAAACGTTTACGATGCGATATGAGGTGCAAATATATAAATAAAAAAGTGGAAAATCAAACGAGTGTGATTTTATGTTTATTATTTTTAATTTTCTTTAAATCAAATGTAATATTTGATAGAGGTGGTCCGTGTATTTCTCAGCCTAATCAACCCGATTAAGACTCCCTAAACGTGGCGAATAAGCCCAGCCCCTGTATTGTTCGTAAGTAATGTGTTTACGATGACCACGTTTCTCCGTATATATTGGTGTAATCATGGCGTTTACGATGATCAATGCGAAAAGTTTACTGCTGGATTCAAACGTAAACTCCAGATTAACGGTCATGTTTAAGGTAGCGAATCTGTTGTAATTGTGACCGGAAACGTAAAGATTACCCTTCCCTGAAACCGCACGATTAAGTGAGCTTCACCGTATTTGGATGACACTTGGCGTTTACGGTCACCGCGTACTCGGTAAATAAGTCATCGCGAACGCGGAAAACTCACGCGTTTAAGTTGGGTCGTAAGCTTACCTTAATCACTAGTTTCAGGAGTGGAAACGTAACGGAAACAGGCTGGAACTCGGAATTTACGTCGCAATTACAGACCGAAAACGGCGATTTAAACGCGTGTTTTTTTCCCGTGATACTGCATGCTAGGCTTGGGGAAATGTATGCTCCCTTTTGTTTTGAGTCATATGGATATTGACAAAATATGCCTTAATCTTGATATGCCGATATCTTTGCAAGTGTAAATGTAGAGTTTAATTAATATGAACTTTGTTTGTATGTGAGTTATGTGAAGTAGATATTCCCTATTTGCCCTGGGAGAAGTTTACAGAAATTGATGAGTTGCATGTGCTGTAAAAATCTTGAAAAGCTAGTGTTTGGCTTATAGGTACCTGCTAGAAAGTTTTCTACTCTGTTCTTAATTTGCTATTCGGCTCCACAAATTACCAAGCCTATAGGAATAGAATTCAGCAATGGACCAAGTTAGTAATTTGTTTTATGTATTATGCCAAATTTAATGCATTTAGAATGTTCACATATTTTTGGTGTAGCTTAACTATACTAATGTTGCTCATGTTTTCTTTTTGCCTTAATTTAATGACAAATATATATTCTATATATGTGCCTTATAGCATACAGAGTGGCCATTCTGTGATGCAACATTCTGTAAGCTTCCAATCCATTCTTTAATTGGCTAAACGTTGCAAAATTTTATGACTTGATCGCTGTTTTGAGTATCCAGATCTTACCTTTCAACATGATTCATTCATTACTACCTTTACAACAGTATACTTGTATACTATACTATAATACTATAACACTACACATCCATAGTGAGGAAAATGTAGTCACAATTAAGGGTGCCCCATGGGCATATGTAATGTTTGATATACCATTTTTATTACACTTGTATAATTGCATTTAAGGTGCTTTCTTTCTTAGCTCACCTGCATTATATTTTTTATCAGCCATATTCCATTTCATAATTAATCTACCGTTCATTATCTACATGTGACCAATTCCTTATTTTTCAGTTTGCATATACTTTTTGTAGCTTGACAGGATAACTCAAATTTGCCTTTCTCACTACACTTGTTAGTATATGTTATCAACATAAATAAAACTTCGATTTTCCATGTTCGGTGCTTTCAGTCCAGATTTTGCATTTCATCCTCACCGTTTCTTAACAAGTCTATTCTTCACATTTCTTGTAAGTAGTCTATTCTTAACCAGTTTTTTATCGATAGTAACCTTATTTCTAAGCATTGCCTCATTTGCGAGACTTATTTTATGCATAAATTTGCAATCTTGCTGCAGATAATGCCAAAAACTTGTCACAATTCAATCCTTGGATTTTCACTGATTTTATACTCATCAGCAATATTAATACCGATAATATTAACACACAAATCAGTTGTCATCCATATACAGCCATGTAATTAGTATTTCAATAAATTAACTTTCAATGTAACATTTAATATTTGTGTCTAAAAGTGTGTCATTACATCAGAATTTAAAAACATGTGTACAGCATGTATTTGTCACACAAAGCAACCAAAACTATAATGTTTAAAAACATTTCCTCATGCATGCATTCATGGAATACTTTCATGCATGTATCTCCATGGAATACATGCATGTAGATTTCCTTTGCATTAGTGCATGCAATGGATTGAAAAACATGCTTCAAGCATGAATTGTTTCAAATCCGACGCAAAAAACATGCTTTAAGCATGTACATGTATGAAACATTTCAAATACATGCTTCACGCATGCCATAGTGCATGTGAGGGCATTTTCATACATGTATTGTTTCAAACCCCGCGCAAAAAACATGCTTTAAGCATGTACATGTATGAAACATTGAGTAATACATGCTTTAGGCATGTACTTGCTGGAGCATGTAATGTAGCTCATTTACATGCATGTATTTTTTCAAATACATGCTTCACGCATGGCATAGTGCATGTAAGGATGGCATTTTCATACATGTATTGTTTCAATCCCCGCGCAAAAAACATGCTCAAGAAATATACATGCATGTAAAGGGTACTAGAAATTTGTGTAAGGGGATGTACCTCAGCTGGTTAAAAATCTAGTAAAAATCCTGGTCATTTCCTAAAACTTAACAGTGTTATAGGAATGCCATTCTGACTGATAGCTGTGTATTTTGTTAACAGTCTACATCATATTAAAATTAATTTTGTCATCCTTTAACCCTGTCAGTTCTATCAAATGTATAAGTTTGTAATGCTTAAGCACAATCACTTCACTCTAATCTTTGTGAAATTAAACCCTTTTTTTACAATTGGTTGATAAATTCACCAAATATACCAAGTACTACTTAATAATTGAACCCAAATATAACTAATTAAATGAGACTAAAACATACTAAAGAATTTGTTTAACCAAACTGTTCTCAAATTTTAGTTTGATCTGTTGTCACCCAGACACTTTTGTTCATATTTAGTGACAATCATATATGACAACATAATTGGAAATTTCAAAATTTCACTTTTATAATTGAAATAAAGGCATGTCCAGTCTGTGCTGTTATGGATTATATGATAGGATGGCATGAACAAAATCGACTCCAACAATTACTTTAAAGAATTGATCTCCATCTTTATGGATTAATTGGCTGTACACTGTAGCACACCTGCAACACACCTCCGTTTATGATGTCTCTGTGAGTATATTTTAAGACCAGGAAATGCTAGAGTACTTCATTGTTGGTTCATTTTGCATTCTGCTCACTTATGAGCTCAATCTTGAAACTTTTGATCAGGGTGTACCATATATTCTGTATATTACACATCTTTCAGGTAAATTGGCAAATTAAAGTTTTAAGAAAGAAGGAAAACTCATACAGATGTTCAGTGTACACTCTTGTTAGTGTCTGCTTTCATTTTGGAAGGTGATTTGTGGGTGGGGAGGGGGATTTGTCTATCAATTACTCAACTTAAAAAGAAAATTCCAGGCAATCAGGATACAACTGGAACAGCTATAGAAAAGCTATAATAGCTCTCAAATACCCCCACCCCCACATCCCTCTCTTTTTAGAAATGTTTCACGATGACATATGAACACTACAAATAATGCCGAAAGTCATCCTTCAAAGCAGGAAGATAGCAGAAGCTAAACCAGAATGCAAAATGCATTGTAGTTTTGATGATGTAACAGCAGTTTTCTTCATGAATCTGATATAATGTATGATGAGGGTGTACATGTTAACAAGGGTTTCACGATTTAACCTCTGATGACCCCAAATGACCTTCACCAAAAACAATAGGCTTCTTTAACTCAATGTGGTACTTTACAATTTGACCACTGGTGACCCCAAATGACCTTTGACCTCCACCAAAACAATAGGCTCCTTGTACTCAATGTGGTACTTCTACACACTAAATATGAAATTGGTCTGACCTTCCCTTCATGAGATATCGTGTTTACAAGTTGGGCATCACAAACGCACTCACACACACACACACACACACGCATGAATGCAAAGGTTATGATTATCATCGAAACCAAAAAGAAAAGAAAAAGAAAGGACGATGTTTTCTTAATTATATTATATCACCATATGAATATCCATGAATAGAATACATATATTTTGCTATATAGTTCAACTAAAGAAAGGGAAGGATGCAAACAACACATCTGATGCATATTACATATCATTTCATTTAAATATTGGGGGGAAAATGTATTATTAAAGCTATTATGAGTAGATAAAGTGTTAACCTTTGAAATTCAATTTAAAACTCAAAAACATATGATATACCATAATACACCAATGCAAAGAACATAGGAGCAAAGTTGGTAAAAATGTACTTAAATTTTACCCAAATGTCAATGACATGCATTTTTCCATTTTTTTTTTTTATAAGTAGTAATTTTATTGAATGAATAAAATGATCATCCTGCCATGCAAATTGGAGGATTAAAAAAAATGGAATTGAGTTGTGCTCGATTTGATTCTTCAATGCCCAAACAACATCTTAATGTAACTTACAAAAATTTGCAGCCTAATTGGTACAATAACATGTTGCATTATAGATTAGAATCTACAGTTCAAATATGTATGCAATATGAATCCTTGTACCACTTAAATGGTGTGGTACATGTTATGACACACTTGTGGTAATTTCATGGTTTTATCTTATCAATACAAACAAAGTTAAACCTGCTTGGGTTATGCTGGGTGGCTCAGGTACATTATTACAGCCAGATATCCTAACAACAGCAGAGTAATAGGACAGTTTCTGAACAGAGGTATAAAGGTCATCAACAAAACATTTTGGTCAATATTTTCCTGTAATCTTTGGACATTTTTCCTGCAATACTGATTTTCCAAGGTGACTCACTCGTGTTTATTGCCCATTTTATTAAAATCCGCTACTAGGAAATTAGGAATGTCAATGCATATGCATATAATTATGCTTCCTTATTTACTTATGAAAGGAGAACATGAAAAAAAAAAAAACAATCTATTAAAAAAAGCAATCGACTACTACTGTACGTATTCTGTAACAGTGAAGATTGTACTCGTAAAAATAAAAATAATTTCCTCATAACCTTTAGGCTTAGAACTGAAAGCAGATTTTAAGTTTATATAGAATCCAAATAGTAATAACCTTTAGAAACTTTTAACAGAATGCATGTTGACGGCACTTTCGGGTCATTTTATAACAAATAACCTTCATAAAATTATAAATTTCACAATGCATGATACTGGCAACTGCTCACACAATAGAACTCTGCTCTCAATTGGCCATAAAATGACCCTTGAACTTATTCAATGCATGGCAGATGGTTTAAAATATTACCCCTTTAAAATGTTAAGTGTAGCAATAACGTCTCATACATGGAATGTAGTAACGCCACCTGTCCTACTTTCTTTCAAGTTTCATGTTTTTTCTTTCTTCAAATGCCCTCTTTTGTCGGAAATCTGATTGATACCAAATCAGTGATAATTCACTTTTCACCTGTGGCATATGAAAATAAGCTAGGCAATTGAAAAACAAGCTTGTTGGAGATAGGTGTTGGCCTGAGGCTAACAGATAATATCAGTAATTTATGCAAAATAAGCTACATTGTGTAAATAAATTGACACAATGGTGTAGGAATGTTCCAACTTTTTACCTCAGCAGAATAAAAAGTCATGCGAAATTTGCAGGCAGGTGTTTATTGTATTGCCATAGGGATAAGAACCCACAGTGCATCTTAATGGCAAATACATAGCAACATACATATTGGTTTATTATAGTTATCTGGTAACTGATAACCTACTTTCCTGAAGCCATTGCTATCATCAATATAACATGAATTAAAACTGTTGTAAGCAAGCCAGCAAGATTGATATAACAATTTGCCTCACAGCCACTATTTTCCAAGTATTTTTTTGCTCCTTTTCCAAGACTCCAGTTTTTTGCCTGTTCTAGGAAATAAGGAATATCACTGTATATTCATTTTTATTAAGTTCCCTTCTTACTTGGAGAACATGAATAAAAAAGGAAAAGCTATAAATAAAAGAAATTACTACATACTCTGAAAAATGAAAGATCAAATCATTTCTTAAAAAGTATTAGGCTTGGAACTGAAAGCAGATCTAACTTTTTAAAGAATCAAAAAGGTAATATACTTTGGAGTTTACTTTAAACGGAATGCAGCTTGTCCAAACAGCTAACTTTACGTCATTTTATTCCCACATATAGAGGTACTGTAAGTACCCACAATGCATCAGTATGGCATATACTTAGCAACATATGCATAGTCTGACTTATCTGATATAAACTGAAACCTACTTTAGAGAAGCCATTGCTATTATCACTATATCATGAAGTTAACTTTTGTTTATAGCTACCAACAGATTATAATTTTCTCCAATTATTTGTCGTTCCAAATTAATACAGTAAAATCATTCATACACGCTTCATTACTTTTGGCCTACATTCACAAAGCAGATACAGATGTAGGCAAGAGAGAGGCCTTGTTTCAGACGGAAGTTACCATAACTTTAAAATTTGAGGGCGCTATCTTAAGAAAATGACCTTGAGTGTTTTATGACATGCATACTTACTTCACTCGATCTACCATTCTGACACCCGTCACAGTGATTTGGGAGTCATCTCCGAATGTTCACTGATTCAAAGAAAATATGTTCCGTCAAAGATTGCTACAAAGGCCCAACGTCTTGAGTTTATCTGTGTTTAGATCTTGCAGATTGATCGACTTAAAGATTCAAAACTATTTTGTAGCTTACTATAGGGACAGCGACCATTTCTGATAAGTCCAACTTAGTTCTACGCCGTGTAGTGAATGGCGGTTCCCACACTACGGGATATCACATACACTATAAATTGACCAATTTTCAGGGTACGATTCATTTAATTTCACCTTTGTCATAAGTCCTTAATGAATTATTAAGAGTAACATGATTAAATGTTTTCCAAGCTTATCCATTTATGTTTCGTTATTGATCGGATTATATAGGTAAATTTTCAGATTAAACCACACCCGCATGGGCACGCACATTGGTTACCACTTGAGTTGGAAGTATATGTCACACCTTAGCCATAGTTGCCATATGATTCTATGAGGTGGTTTTGGTCTGTTTGCCATTGGCTGTTGGCCAGTTAAGATAATTTATGTGAGTTGAATACATGGGTCAAATAACTAATAATTTGGATTCGTTTGCATGCCTTGGGGGAGGGTTACTTAGACCCACATTTCAGGCCACAGGTCACATTTCAGGTCAAAGGTCAAATTTCAGGTCACATTTCAGGTGTAGTAGGTAACCACTAATGAAGATATATAATATGAAGATATATTTATCCCCTCCCTTGTCATCCCAACCCAAAACATGTTATCAATATTATTAGTTTTCTTATCAAATAGGTTCCCATTGAATAACCATCTGGATGTTGAAATTATTATTATTATTAATGGAATACAAAGTAAAGTTTTTTCTTACTGTGATAGTCATTATTGATGTGTTAAAAAGGTGGCAATAAAAATTTATCATCAAAGAATAATAAAACTGACCTATATTAATATTATTTAAAACTGATAAGAAAAATGAAATTCTACCATCACCTGTTGAGGCAGGCCTGAGGAATGAATTATCAAAATATACTTCAATATAATTAAGTACAAATTAAAAGCACCATAGTGCATACTACAAAATTACTGTTCTGTCTAGAAAGGCACTACTGTGATACTACCCGATGACTGTTAACTTTCCAGCATGAGCGTTCCTTTCAGGTTTATCCTTATCTGATACATATAATGATGAATAGTTCATGTGACCAAAGTCATTAATAAGGCTGTGAAACAAAGCGACATAGATTGCACCAAAATCTGGCATGTAAGCAAGATCTCTATGCCCTTTGCCCTCATTATGGTCAGACTTGATAACTTAAGACTTTTCTCCTCAATTTCACCATTATCCCCCCCCCCCTCCCCTCCCATCTGAAATAATTTAAGCTACTGGATTGTCATCTCTGGAATATGGCAGGATAAAGGTATTCTTAGAATACACACTGTGAGATAATAATATAGCACATTTCAGAAAAAGAATATGCATTTAATGAGAACTCTCTTATCAGAAAACACTTCAAAACATATATATTTAATACACAACTGAACCTTTCCGAAGAAGAGAAACCGATCATGTAACTTTCAGGTATCATATCTTAGACTTTCTCCAATGCTTGTTTCAAGTCATTTACCAAGTCATCCCCATCTTCAATCCCAACACTGTAGATGGAAAAAATGAAAGAGAGGATCTTTAGCAATTTTCCACAAACCAAATATGTATGTGATAACTAACAACAGTAATAACTTGATACACAAACTACTGCTTTGATGTTGGTGAATCTTTCTATAGAACAAAATATCATAACAATGATATCTATTAAGCTTGACAATACAGTCATGTTTCATTTAATATGACAAAAATGAACACATTTTGAAATTGACAAATGTTCTATAAAATTGCATATGGTTAACAATGGGTTAACAAAAACAATAACAGACAAGAATTGTCTGGATGTAAAAAGTATTAAAATTGGTTTGGATTCATTTAACTTACTTGCTAAATAACCACTTATTTGATGTCAAACTTTACAAGGAAGCGTTTAGGTTGATCTATACAATCTTTTTGGAGTGATGCACTCTGGGAGGTTTATAAAACTTGTCGACACTTTTGATGATGAAACACAAATAACTGTTTTCTTTGGAACATCTGGTAACTTTGAATACTGTAATTAAAAGGAAACTTAGCAAATCCAACAACCCATCATGGCTTATGTGATACAGACACATGTGATGGACAACTTGGTCACATAGCTAAGAAAAATCTGATTCTATTTGGGAGAAATGTCTCATCACTCATATATAGATATGAGTTCATCAAACTCTTGAATATTTCATTTTCAAAGTTTTCATGACTTATTAGCATATTTACTTTCTGTAGTAGAGATGTCCTTTACAAATGCTGAACCTAAAATAATGGCTCATAATTAATCAAATACTGGCACTATTTGTAATTTCTGTTTAAACAAAACTTGAAAATATGGAAAAGCTGATCAAACAGGAAATTTGTACTGAATGATTTCACCACATACCGTCACACATGATAAATCGCAAGCCCCTCACCATTGACCTATTCATACCCAGTATCTGCCAAATAAGTTTGCTTATATACAGTATGTGCGGATGTGGTTCATCACAAAGATATCTACCATAAAGCTAACTATAAAGATGGTTGGGTTTGCTAAATCTCCTTGGAGCAGTTAGCTTCACAGTAAATACATTCTCAGTTTCCAGTGATATGGCTGTTTCGCTCCATTTATTTGTAACATTTAATACATAGACAACCTACGTAGTCTTTCACTTTTACTTGTGATAAATATCGTGAAATAATCCAAGTTTTGGCCTCAAATTAATTGTAAACTTTACCAAAGGTGTGCATGTGCATCTGGGTGTGTGCTTGTGTCAAACAATATCTGAAGGGAAACTTGAATGGATTTCAAGCCTGGTAGGTAAAGGTTTCATATTGAGTTCAAAATGCCAATTGTTTAAAGAGGTGGTCAAGGTCATTTAAAAATGTGAAAACCTTGAGACAAAAATGCCTGAACAGGAGAAAAGTTGATGGATCTCATTCTTTGGATGAAGATGTTCTGAATAGATAGTGTTTAGTTTTATGTTGTGGAAGATTGGTCTAGTGTGATACTATCTGCCTGTTGAAGCCACAAGTACACCACTACACAGACTATGCGGGATTGATCAATATTTGTTCATTAATTACCATCTTTAGCTAGAAAGCAAAGCATTATCATGGACTCTAAACCAATTGACCGAGGGTATACAGTACTGTATACAGTATTCAATGTTTGTCCATTTTTGGAAAAGTGCATCTTAAATGTGTCAAAGTTTCTCATGTATGGATTTTGTATTGGGCTTTGTTCAATTGGCATATTAGGTTTTCTAATCTAATAACAAGTATAGTCAATTGTCACCTGTTTGAAATGAATAGACTGAGAGGGGTTGGGGGGGTGGCAGAAGTATTTTGGCCTACCAAACGTTATTATGCCCCAATCCCCCCCCCCCCCCCCCCCGCCCAAATAAAAGGGAATAAAATAAAAGTGGTGACCTAATTTGCATACATAATTATGATAAAATATCATAACAACACATAAATTGAAATCCCCAGCTTCTCCCTTTCCAGCCAATATAAAGGTTTAATGAAACAATATGCCTCTAACTTCTATTATTAGAAAAAAGTTCCAATTTTTCAAACTGTAACACTGCAAGTTACATGGATTGAGAAGGGAAGGAAGTTGCATTACCAAAGTCTGTTTGGCCTGACAAAAGTAGCAGCCTGATTTGACCAGAATTATAGTCAATTGCTTACAAAAGGACAATTTTTTCCCAGCCGGCCCTTGTAGGGGGGAAGTGAACTCTCAGTTTGCTGTTATTATGATATTATGCAATCTATATTTGGTTTTATTTTTGTCTGTAGGTCTGTCTGTCTGTCCATATGTTGTGAATGTCTACTATAGGTCAGTCAATTACCTGAATCTAATGAGGCCTTCATCAATTCCACCTTTCTTTCTTTCCTCATCAGTCATCAAGTAAGGACCATGAGTCATGGATGCTGGATGCTCCACCAGACTCTCAATGCCACCCAACGATACAGCAAGGAGGATAATCTTTAAGGACTGGAAGGAGAACATAAAACAGACATGAGGGATCCTTAAGTGTACATGGTAGTATTGCCAAGCCTAACCATTACAAATCACACATACAACCATCCCTTGCTTCAATTAAAAATCATAACTCAAGTCTGCAATTGGGTGGAAATTTCTGAATGGATGACCTGACTAAAAGAAAAGCAAAGCTTTGCGGGCATGACTAACATGGTGAATGATCCTTAAAGTGATCATGCCTTGAATGTAGAGAAGTAATATACTGCAGAATGTCAACACTGCTGTCGTCAGGGGGTCTGCATGCCCAATATTCATAAGGTCCGCTATTCATAAGGGTCATTGTTCATAAGGTTCGTTATTCATAACATGCATTTTTTTTATAAAAAGGTTCGCTATTCATAATGGAAATAAAGGTTCGTTATTCATAATAAAAAGGGATCATAATTCATAAGGTCCGGTATTCATAATAGAAACAAAGGTTCAATATTCACAATGGGAAAAACGGTTTGATATCCATAATGGACAAAAAGTTTCTTTATTCATAATGGGACAAAGGGTTCGATATTCATAATAGAACAAAGGGTTCGTAATCCATAATAGACAAAACGGTTTGTTATTCATAATAGGAAGTAAGGTCCGATATTCATAATGGAGCGAAGGGTCAGTTATTCATAATGGGAAAAAAGGTTCGTTATTCATAATAGTAGAAAGGGTCTGATATTCATAATCGATCAAAGGGTTCGTAATCCATAATGTGAAAAAAGGTTCGTTATTCATAATAGGAGAGAAGTGCATCATACAAGTGCAAAAGACGTCCTCCATTTTCGCGAACGCCTATAGAGTTCAACCAGTGGCCTCAACAGACTTTTTATTTTGGGGGGGGCACAACAGTCTTTATGGGGGGCACCACCAGATGGTGGCGGATGCATAATTTTGCAGAGAATATGAGCCACACACTATCAAGACCAGGCTTCACCCTACCCCCTGCAGCAAAACCTACATTTTCGACATATTAACAGCATAAACTTGTACGTTTCCTAAAGGGGGTCCTTTTCCCATTGTGAATGATACCGAACCTTTTTGGCTAGGCCAATTAAGAATAACAGACCCTTTGTTCCATTATGAATATCGAACCCTTCTTCCTATTATGAATAACGAACCTTTTTGTCTATTATATTACGAACCCTTTGCTCTATTATGAATATCGAACCCTAGCTTCGTCCTATTATGAATAACAAGCCTTTTTCACCCTTATGAATATCGAACCCTTTTACCAATTATGAACAACGAACCTTTTACACCCTTATGAATAACAAACCTTTTTGTCTATTATAGATTACGAACCCTTTGCTCTTATGAATATCGAACCCTTCGTCCTATTATGAATAACAAGCCTTTTACATCATTATGAATATCGAACCCTTTTACCAATTATGAACAACGAACCTTCATTTTTCATTATGAATAACGAACCTTATGAACAATGAACATTTTTGCTCATTATGAATAGCGAACCTTATGAACAATAAACCTTATGGATAATGACCCTTATGAACAATGAACCTTATGAATATAGAACCTTATGAATATTGGGCTGTCACCGTAGTCAGTACTGGTACAGTAACTACAGGAAGTACACCAATTTAAATATGGATATTTCACACACATATGGCACCTAACAACCAGTCAAGATCATACAAAAGCCTAACGCCACATAACAAACTTACTATACCTTCCAATCAGAACACAAGACCATAACTTATTACATCACCGCAGTATTACATAATCAGACTCGTGCAGAGTGTATTACAACCTGATTCAAAATGATTCAAACAGGAGTGTGAAAACTGTGCTAAGCTGCTTTAATTCCACAACACATATTCTTTTGTGTTAAGAGATCCTTTACTGAACATGCAGGGCATGCAACAGTTTCCTTCTGAAATATACACAAAAATAACGGGAAAATTTACACACTGAATGCAAATAAATATTAAAAGTTCCATTCTAAATCAGAACATGAACAAAATACATACTACTATTGATGGTTGTGCTTAAGTTCCATTATATATCAGAACACGAACAAAATTCAAACTATTAATGAGTGGTTTTGCTAAAGTTCCATTCTTTATCAGAACATAAACAAGATTCAAACTGCCTAATGAGAGGTTTTGCTAGAAGAAAACAAACTGTCCAGTATGGCATTATCTTGATATGTAGTATATAGATATATATATAAAATATGAAATGGAAACACACTTTGGGCTGACTGTTTAATTACCTGACTAATTAAAAAAGTATCACTGGAATTTATTGCAGAAGGAGTGACCTTAGATGTTGGATTTGTGTTGATAACCAGCAAAGCAATAAGTTTTCCTAAGGTAGTTGCAATTAGACAAAGACTTACATCAACCAGCTTCTCTGCTGATTTCTTGTTATGCATGATAAATGTCACCATACCACCAAAGGTCTTCATTTGCTTCTTTGCCACCTCATGATACGGATGAGACTTGAGCCCAGGATAGTAAACTTTAGCAACCTGTTCAAATAACGGAGACCACATTAAAATAATAATGCAGTGTCATTAGTCTTAAGGTCACAGTCAATAAACACGCCTTTAAACAATAATATGATCGACACTCTGCCATGAAACAACATTCATGGAGGTTTTTAATGTCATTAACAATCGATCTATTTGAAGTATTGGTCTTAAAAGATAACTAAATTTGTCTTCTTTACATTAATGGAGAGCTTGTTAGCGGAAACACATTCATGATATCTGTTTAATTCAATACAGATAGTGTTTTCTAATGTCCTGTAAAGATAATGATTGCATCTTCTGCAAAGAGAGCAATAGTACAAAACTTGAAACATTAGCTATGTCATTGACATAGATAATAAAAAGTAATGGACCTAACATGGATCCTTGAGGGACCCCACATGTTACGCTTAATGAACCAGAATGGACTCCATTATTAGATTCAAACTTCCTATCGGACACATTTTTTATTCCACTCTGAGCCAACACCACTGATACCGTTTTGATAAAGTTTCTTCAACAGAGTTGCGTGGTCGATCAAAAGCCTTTATAGACAGGACTAAACAGAAAATGGCTACAGCTGTTTTGTTTTACCTACTGTTAGGCTGTACTCAATTGATTTAATGCGTGAGCAAGAGCTAGCTCTTTAACAAGTTGAATACGATCAGGAACGGTACCGGTCGCAAGCTTTTTGTTGATAATATAAGTATAATATAAGTAAGTCGTTAATAGATATCAAAAGGTATACCTTTTTTAACAGTACCAACTTTAAGTCTATCAAAATCGGTGGCCTTTTCGGTAGTTTGGTAATGAATGACACACGTAGCTTGAAATTTTACTCAAATAATTTGAAAGAAACAGGGAATTTATGACTGCACATCTGAAAAGAAAACTTTCACTGTATTATTGACCTTTTGTATTAAGGGTACGTGACTGTTTGCAACTCATTTTCGACAGGCCGGAGTAAATTAGGGGAAATATGGCATAAAGCATCAGGTAATCTCTCATCTTCAAGGTGAAGACTTAACGGCCGGTATGTTTTAAGCATGACCCAACTAGATTGTGCTTAGAGGTTATGCTTAAGAAATATCGGCCGGTATGTCTTAAGCATAACCCAACATGATGTCACGCTTAGTTGCAACGCTGATCAATTCCAAAGAATTTCGTACCTTTGGATGCCCTTCCAAAAATGTAGCCACTTTCATAGCATTGGTGGCATGTTTCTCCATCCGGACAGCAAGTGTCTTGATGCCTCTCATCAACAAAAAGGCATCAAATGCCCCCTACAAGAAGAGAAACTGAACAAGATGAATCATACATAAACAGCACAAAACCCCTTCTTTCCTAACCTTGGTGATGATTTCAAATATGTCAAGAACCTTTATATACCTCTCGTCATCATTATTTAACTACCATGAGTGCAGGCTAATATGATGATACATGAAAGAGCATTGTAATAAAAGTTATCATATCAAAAGTGCCGGTGAAAGTCATTTTAACATTTTACCAAACGTAATTTATAAAATTTAATAGCAATGTTTCTGAACTTGCCTGAGTGTATAGCACACAGCAAAACTTTTAAATTTTTTATTACTGATTATGTATGATTTATAAGTAAATCATCACAGCAAACTGATCTTTAGATGTGGATTCTTATCTTGCACACACATTTGCTGTTGACCCTGGCCATCATACTTTAATACACTTCAAGACAAACTAGGAAACAGTTTCTACAAACTACAATATTTGGAAGAAACAGGGGGGTAGGAGCCGGGGGGCACCTGCCCCCCCTTTTGTCCAAAATAACAAATGTGTCCTACTGGCAAATAAAATGTGCCCCTTTGATGATGAACTGTCTTTTGGATATCTTAAGCCTTTGTTAATTTTAATATTTTATTTTAACTATTAAGTTTTAGTCTGAACATGCTATTTTTAAAATGGCATCCCATATCTTTTTGTAGCAAGGTTAACAATAAACAATCTCAATAAATAGTATTGATTGCATACTAACACATCACATATATTTAAGTGATATGGCTGGTGTGTATCGGTTTATAGCATAAAGAGTGGTGGTTGTGGAATGAGAAAGTGCCCCTCTGACGTTGTGCCCCCCACTTTTTGGAAGCTTCCTACCCCCTGCAATTGGATATGTACTTTTATCAAATATAGACCAATCTTGTGTAGCAGGCAGTTATGTTATTTGCATCAGAGCTCAGTGGAAGATTTACATTTCCTTGTACAAATATTCAGTAGCAATAACGTCAACACAGAAAAGTGCCTACCAGCTTTACCATCCAATAAGTCTGTTGACAGGATGCAAATTAGCACTTCTTACTACATATAGAGACAATTGCTTGGCTTGTGCTGTGCAAGTATTAAAGTGTGGCATATTTTGTTCATCAGCCACAAACGATAGTAAAGAAAACAGGTGTCACTATTGAACATTGAATATACAGGTGTTCACAGTCACACTTTAGGTAAACAAAGACGACCTGTATTTCATACTTCAAACTATCTTATACCTTCCATTAACACAGATTTCCAATAAAATGAAAATGACATGACAGATTAGGACGGGTCTATAATGCTTATCTTACTTGTTTTCTGATTAGCTTGAAAACTTTGAATCAATTAAGGAGACAACTCCATACATCATTGTCTAGTTTGATCTTCTGGTAACAAATTGATGTGCAATTTAACTCTATAATTAGCTTACACACAAGGTATGTTACAAATATCCTAACAGATAAAAGGCAAGGGTAAGTTACCAATTATCACAATATCATCTTGAAATGATTACATTTAAAGCAATTTTTGATGAAATTCTAGCAGCCATGGGGAATCAATCTGAATGACAAATTTGTTTCCTTCTCTCCTTCTTCTGTTTGAATACATTAAAAATTAAACCTAAATATCATTTATACTGAGATGTTAATGACAGCATGCATTTTGATAAAATTTGATTGTTGTACCAAGGAGGTTCTCCTTGGTCATATACAATAGGATTAAGAAGTATTACTCTAACCACAACATCAAGATCATATTCCTTTCCTTGGTGAAAATATCTTAAAGATGGATTTTTCATTGGGGTTTGTCACAATCTGATAAGACCACACTAAACCACCAATAGAAAGAATAGGTACAGGAAAGCAGAACCTGTATAACAGTACTTTAGGCCATGAAAATCGTACGACCAGGTGAGGTCGAAATTGTCCTTTCATAGAAACTTGCGAATTGGAACCAGACTAAACTTACAGGGGAATGATGAGTTAGTTAATGGGGCTATTAATTATATGAGATTGTTGCTGTACAATGGCTGCTGAAGCTGGACAGTATGACACAAAGTTAAGCTTTGATGCAAAAACACAGCTTAATATCAAACTATGAGGAGATGTCTACTAGATGACTGTATCTAACAATACCTGGATTGTGCCAAGCTGCTTCTGAAATTCAGAAATGTAGAAGAAGAGCTTTGGATCTGAGCTACACATAACCCCTCCCATATGATCATGGTGTCCTCCAAGGTATTTGGTCCTAGAAGAAAAATAAAAGGAATGACTGGTCAAAATTTCAAAATTGGAAACTTTAAAATTATACTAGCGAATTAAAAATGGTTGTCAAACAGCAACCAATGGATATCATGGAACAAGCATAAAACCCTTCCCGCTCATGAAAAGAGCCTGGTGTGTTAAGGTAACACCCCCACCCCCCACTCCCCCAAGACAAGAGCATCCCGGCCCCTTCTAAAACAAATAGCTGTTCTAATACCAACCATATTTAAACTTCTGACTGATCAAAATATGGCTTGCGCACTTTCCAAACAGAACACAGACAAGTAGGGAACCATTCGTACATGTGGCAATCATACTGTAGCTGTAAATAACCTTTGACCCACACAAAAAGCAACAACAATTGATAAATCACTTATGGTATTTATGTGTCAAATATAAAATTTCACCATCTGAAGCTGAACTTATTGACTTGTTTACATGGCACATTCAGATTTTGACAAATTTTCAATGTGAAATGACCTTGAAACTTTGACCTCCAGCAAAACTAATGGACTGTATGCCCTCATTCTTGACGGCTCCTCTGAAAAGCAGTGCTTCTGCACTGAGTAGGACTACCCGCATTAAATATGACAATAATAAAATCAAAAATTTTAAAAAAATTAAGGGGAACCTACAACCCAAATATGATATTCACAAACTTACCATGCTTGTTATGAAACAACTTAAAATGATTTGATATGATTTAAAATGATTTATATATGATTAGTAGAGTGCCAAGGCTTTTTTTTCCTTTTTTCTTTGCCCTATCCACTAATATAGTGGGAGTGTAATATAGATACAACACAGAATCAAACCACACAGTGACTAACTTACGTGCTGTGAACAACAATGTCAATACCATGCCTCAATGTCTGCACATTGTATGGACTTGCAAATGTTGAATCCACCATGGATATAGCATTTGGAACAGACTTTGTGAGGGCAGCAAATGCATCAAGGTCCAGAACGCCAATGGTGGGATTGGTTGGTGTTTCACCAAAAAACAGCTAGGAGTAAATATGATAAAGCATGAAGCTTATCTTATTCCACAATAAGGAGAATGCGAATGGCAACATTGTGTTACTTATTAATAGTAAAACTAGACTCGATATGGTAGAGATGTTACCCAGGTGACCAGCTGTTCAACATATGCACCTTTAAAGCAACAGTCACAACAGAACCATATTTATTTCAAACAATTTTGGTTTGAGTTTAACATTAATCCAAATCGATTGTAGTTTGACCTGAACAAACCAGTGCAAGTTTACATAACACCATGTTCCCTTTATAACTTGTCACTTTGACAACTTTTACAACAACTACCCTCAAATTTGACAAGTATCAAGTGTTATTCTCAAAGCTAACAGACCCAAAATTTCCCAGTGTAATTGTCAACAAAGGGCATTCTCAAATGCAGTAAAGGTTTTCCATGCACGTAAGAGTTACATTATGCATTTGTGAGAGCTGTTACAGTAGCTCAAACATTGTGAAACAGTCAGCTTATAGATAAATCCAACTAGTGTGTACTTTTAAGTATGACATACAATATGTATTTATATTTCTGAACAAACAAATCCTACCTAATGCACTTACAGTAGTTGAAGCAAATCATCCATTGAGCATTGAAATATCACACAGTGATACAAACAAAATTTTAACCTACAACGTACAGCATCAATCACACTAATGCTTATTTACGAAGGTATACAATACAACTAAGTCTGTTTACCTTGGTATTTGGCTTGATAGCCTTCCTATATTCCTCTATTTCACAAGCAGGTACAAAGGTACTCTCGATGCCATATCTACCAGCCATATGTTTGAAGAATGTAAACACTCCAGCATAAACAGGGTCTGGCACGATCTACAGTAGATTAAAACACAGATATATTCAGTTAAGATGAAATTAAGATAAAAATTGATCATAAGATACAAGTAATAGAAAGTCCACCCAAAATAAATTTTTAAAAAAATATTGAGGAAGATACTTTCCTGAAGACAATTTCCCCTCACCAGCTTGTAAGCATTTCAATGACAAAATATGCCTTATGTCTTCACAGCAGAGAAAAGTCTGGGTGGGTGGTGACTGATAAGTTTCTATTAAATATATTTTAAATTCTTACGTTACTTTACTTTACTTTAGAAAATAAGAGCTTCAGCTATAAAAGCAATGTTTCCTCAATCTGTAAGGTAGGCATCAAAATCCTTTTTACTGCAAATACACAGAGTGAAACAGGGATTGATGCATTCATGGGACATAGATATTCATACAACTAAGTTTATTAACTCTAATATAGAAAGAAATTCACTTCTGTAGAATGCTGGTCACGTATCCTATTCTTAATGGTACTGCACAGTGTTAAAGCAGCAAGTGAAAGACTAGATATAAAACAGTTCAGCATTGATTGCTCTTTAATGATGTTAAGCAAAATGATTTCCCAAATAATGGTCTGTTACAGTATAATTTTCTTTTACCACATGGTCTCCAGACTTCAAGATGGCAAGGAATGTTGTAGTGATTGCTGACATGCCTGATGAAAACAGTGTAGCGCCCTCACCTCCTTCAAGGTTATTGATGACATGTGCCGCAGCTTCTGTTGAATGACTTCCCAAGCGATGGTAAATATAACCATTCTGTAAAGACAATAAAAGTGACAAAAACAGTGAGCGTTGTAATTATCCTGCAGGGAATATGAAACGTACAGGCCAACATATATGTAAAGCCGTCTGTTACTGTTAAACTGATTCTACAGGGATATTATTTAAAAAAGTATCTAAACCATGTACTGTAAACCACTATGCACTATATGTACCATACATCCTGTTTCTGCAACGAGAACGTGTATGCATGTTCCTGCCAGCAAACAAAATTTTATGACATTTTATGGCAAAACAAGGGTATATTGTACACACAACACTTAAGCAGTAAGTTGTAACAAAGGTTATCAGGCATTCAGCAGGGATAGTAAAACGACAATACTGGGTCAGCAAATTACTTTGTGTTTAAGGGGAAACAACCGAAACATCCTTTGAAAGTTTCAGTATGCTTGAGTAATGAGTTTATCTAGTGGGAATTCAGTGAAACATCTGATCATAGTAATTAATTTTTCCAGGTATAATACACAAACAGCTGTTTCAAGCCCTGCAAAATGCTATGGTGTACACACTCCAGCTGAAGCTTATATATACACACAGCTACTTTAAGTAGATCCCATAGCATTTACTTTCACTGAGAAATTTTAACTTAATTGTAAAAGTTTACACCTCTCAGTATCAGGGAATGATTCAGAAGGTTCACAACTTACAGGAGCAACTTTTAAAACCTGACTTAATGAAGAGACAAGACTGATAACCTTTAAACGTCTGTTAAGTTTGTCAACTGAACTTACTGCCACACAATCACCGTATAACTCTGCTTTCTTGAACTGATGCGTTGCTGAGACACTTATGGATGGTATCACTGGCATACAGTTTTCTTGGCCCATTAAACGGGGCTGAGAGGAAACCATCACTGTCTCCATTCTCACATCATCAGGATAGTCTCGGACTTCCTCCATCTTCCTAGTGAATAGCTCATTCACCGGGAATGTAGTGTCCACTCTCAGCGGTCTCGTTGAGTCCCCCATTTAAATCTGGTGGAAAGAGATAAAACAAGAACTTGCAATGCCAATGGGTTTTGTGGCTCCTTGTAGTGTATGAAACACATTGTAAATTAACATTGACAAATTATTATTAAAGGTTTGACTATTGAGTGTTTGACTTGCAAGTGTCAATTAAGAGATCAGCAAGATTCTTGTGAACAAATCAATCTTTTCCTGGGAGCCAAAATGATGAAAAAGAGACAATCTAAATAGGGGATCTGCTTTTTGTATTTCTGGGCCATGCCAGTGAAGAAATACCTCCCTACTGACAAGTTTATGATCCACTGGAGGACGCGAAGGAGCATGAATTTAGATCAAAGAGCCCATATACTTTCAACCATGCTTTCTGCATGCGTGTTAACTGCACACGAGGCAACAAGATGCAGAAAGTTGGGTTGGTCCTTGAACAATTCTAAGGAAAGTTTAAGGAAAGATCATTTCTGATCATTTCATTGAGTCGGCAGAGTGTAACTGACAAACACCTCTGCTCTGCAATCAGGATGGTATTCACCTCTGCCCTGCAATCAGGATGGTATTCAGTCGGTCATGTTTTCCTTTTCAGTCGATCCATTTCGCATATTGTGCTTTCATTGTCAGTCAGTCTGGGGACAAATTTGCTTGAGGGCTTTCCCTAATAAATGTTCTAGATCGCCTTCCCCATAAGTGCGCCAGGTTTCATTATTTTCTTGACCAAAAGGTGAAAGTCAAAGCACTGACGCATGTAACTAACATTTTCAGGCTTGCCATGCAATACTCTTGCAGTGATATCATCAGCGATTCTATTCATGACAAAAATCAGAGAGGCGATTTTGGTTGTCATAATGCAGATATTTTGCATCATTCTGGGGGTTTCTGTGTCATAGCAATGTCCATGCCTATAGTGCGCGATAAAGTACCAGGAGCATGATGCGAAGCTTTACCATATGTTAGTGAAGTAGATATCTCATTATATACAGTAGTTTTGAAAACGAGGAAACAACTGGGTAAATACTTCATTGTTTACGATGTTGCAGGTTTTTACTTTGTCCCCCATGTCACAAAATTTTGTTGTACAGTACACGATTGTACAATATAGTAAAAACGGTTGAAGACACACTGCACACTGAGATGTGACAGAGAAAAGATTGTATATATATGTCACATAATCCCACAAAAGTGATTAGAAACTGTGCATTTCCCGCTCCATCCCGTACACGCTTAACAACTCCTGTGTCATCCTTCCATGTATTGACGAGCGAAATAAGTATTAACTGGCTCACGATCATCAAGGAAGCATTCATATACACCTATGTACAAACGCAGCAAAACGTGTGTCACTGTAGCAGGTTGGGGCTTTCAACTTAACTTTCAAATCAGCGTAAATTGATAGCAAATGCTCATAGGATTTGTCGTACGAAACTTTACTGAATGGTACTCCAATTAGGTCAGTGATCTTGACAAGCCACTTAAATTCATCTTTTTTAAATTCATCTTTCTGATGCCGTGATCACAGAGGTTCAGTCAATGTGCAATATCCCAAATAAATATGCACCAATCAGAAGAGAGGTTAAGAATTTCATGAATATGATTTGGTACTTTCAATCCGAAATATTGCCCATCAAAGCTTCCTCCTTTTACTTGCTGGGGGGACACTCCAAATCCTGAATCACAGCAATAATTTGTTCAGCAAGGGTCCTTCTGCTATGTTCTTTCATGATTGGTATCCTAAAGAAGGGGTACCAAAAAGGCCTCTGCTAAATCCCGTTCCGGTATAGGCAAGACTATCCCTACTATATGACCTGTTTTGTGTTTTTTTGTTAGTTGATCTGCCAGGATACCAACTGGTCTAAATCTTCCAGTTGAAGGCAATTCCCAACGAATTACCTGCTTGATTTTTGCTGTCCATGCAACTTCAAATATTGCATTTACTGTACAGTAAGCAACCTAAGTCTCAAAGTTCGAGTAGCTTTGGCCAAGTTTAACTATTTTATATGCTGTCCTTGCGAGAATCATTCTGACTTTCATGTTTCTGTCACATGTCCTTCAATGTTCTGCTAATAGTTGGTCTTTATCATGTTGTGCCATTTTATGTTTCTGTGACTGGATATGCTCCATTATACATGTTTTCAAGTTTTTGAATGCCATTGGTTTTTTGCCACTGCTGAAGTCAACCCTGACTTCAAAATCGTAATTGTAGAATTCCATGTTAGAGTTCAGCTGAATCATTTTTCCCTCCCTGAAGTTGGAACGTATTGAGACACAAAGGGCAAACAAACATTCCACATCATCTTCCTGCTCTCAAAACGGTGCCAAGTAACAAATTTTCTCAATGGTCTTAGCTTGTCTCAAAATTTTGTTCACATCCCTGCACTCCAAAACAGGTTTCTGTTGCTCCTTCTGAGACTTATAGCAGTGCACTCTAGAGAAACATTTTCATGTCTTTCATCCACTTTCTTCAGTAGGGATGCACCGGATCCAAAAATTTGGATCCGGCCGGAACCGGATTTTGCCGGATAGTACATGAAATCCGGCCGGATAAAATCCGGCCGGAACCGGATTTTTTTCATTACACAAAAGAAAATCATTAATAAGAAGTAGAAGTATGAAACAAGGAGCAAATCTTAGGTGAGGTATACGCATATTATAAAGAAGGTGAAATTAAGACCCCATTTATGAGATTAAATACGACTTGAAGTGGTGTAATCTACATTCTTTAATAAAATAGCTACAATATAATTGTTGACAAGCTACAGTATGTAAATTTGTTTGCTGGAAAAATACTGCATACTACCTTTGAAAGGAATGATAGCTTGAAACCTCCAAAAAATATAAATTTATATGGAAATCATTTTTTTAGATCAGTCACATGTTGTTAAATTATTTACTAAGATAATTGTCTCTGTATGTGATAACTGTAGAAAGGTTACTTTTGAAATTGTTTTCATTTTCAGCTCTGGAATTAATCTTTTTTGATGAGAATTAAAGTTATATATTCTAAGGTTTAAGAATGAACTTTAAGATGAAGTGGTTTTTGTGGAATTAAAAAAAATTCAGACGTATGTACAGTATTTAACCATATAAGAGATTGTTTCACACATAAAAATTCAGAGAAAACATGAATGCCAACAATAATGGGAAAGTAAAGATTCAATGGACCAGTATTTTGACTGATAAGTACAGTATATGAATGGCCTATTTTAACTGCACAATATTAAACTGATGAAGGCTGCAAGAAATGATTTCACTGCAAACTGTATTTGTTGTATCATATATAGCTTCATATTATTACAGTAGTTGTATTATTTTGGTTGATCTTTAGAAACAGTGGGTCTGACCATTGAGAAAATTAAATTAAACATGTTAAACCTAATTTTTCCTTTGAATGTTTTTATTAATTTTTGGAAATAGTTTACATTGATTTAAGTTAATACCAACACCTTTTTAAGGAATAATTCAGGCCAGATTTTGCAAAAGATCCGGCCGGATTTTGAAAAAGATCCGGCCGGAACCGGAACCGGATAATTTCTCACTATCCGGCCGGATAGTCCGGCCGGACCGGATATCCGGTGCATCCCTATTCTTCAGTTCCTTCACTTCTTTCTGAATGTAATCAAGTTTCTCTGATTGACTTTGCACTTCCCACATTTCCTCTTTCAACTGAGGGGTTGGTCGTTGTATTGTTTCTGAAGTTGCGGCTATACTACCAGACTTTATGATATCAGCATGTCCAGTCTCCTCAGCCTCGGGAGGAAACTCACGTTTTTTGGGGAAATGAACCTAGTGATGAAGATGAATCAAAGATGAACTTAAAGGAACCGATTGGAAAAAAGATCTAATTGTCCCTGCTCCTTTTTCAAAAACTGGTTTTCCTATGTGCTGCTTTTCAGTATGGTCCATAAGACGATCGGGTCGTAGCTTGATCTTGAGTATGTTCCACAATGTAAAAGAGGAGTACAGTAGTACAAAGTCAAGATAAAAAAAAGGTGGTAGAGGAGGACTGAAAAAGCATTAGCTTGTACAAGCAATCCCCCTTAAACAAGTTAAACAGTACAGATAAACACAATAACAATAGAGGAAATGAACAAAGAAAAAAAACAAAGGTAATTAAAAACTTTCACCCCACAGTGCCCACAAATTGCAATCTGCTTTGAAAAATAAACACGAGTTCTTAGATGCCATTTACTGATGTACAGTAGTGTTTACAATAAATTTATGCTTGACAAAATGACTGAAATGTGATACAGCAGTAAATATCGATAGTGTAGAACTTGAATAAAACGTGATTCTACGTTCCTGAACTATCCGAAAATGAGCCTTTGTACACTCCATCTCATATTCACAACACAATTGATTTGTATTAAACAAATCACTGCTTTGTTTCAATTACTCTAATTTGTGACTTTCTTTGATTTAGCTCATTGTATGTCAAATAGGTTCTAAAACTACTAAGTTTTCATGGAATATTAGCCAACCCTCTTTACATGTGGTCATAGATTATCGATGCTGTAAAGAAATGTGGGTTCGCTTAAATACAGGAATAAGAAAATAAAGTAGATGTCTTGTTTTTTAACAAGATAAGACTTTCAAAGTTTATGTCTCAGAGAAGCTAAGTCTGTAAATACAGTGTGTGAACTTTTTGACAGATTTAAGCTGGGGCCAAAGGAGATGATAATTCCCTTCTCGTGGTCAAGTTTTCCCCACCAATACCTTTGGGAGCAGCCCACCACTATCAGTTTATCCTCACAATTTGCTCACTTTATCATTTGTTGTGTATGTTTTACTCCTGTTACCACCTGCTTCTTTAGCCTTTATCTTCAGTCCCCTCTGTTGTAACCAGCTCATGCAGAAAAACACCTGTTTATGGAATTTTGTCTTATGGTTTATGTATCAAATAGCAACCATTCTTCCTCGCACGAGGCTCGCAGCCACACGTAAGGTCTTGGAACTTGTTTTGCCATTCTGTAATGACCCAGTTAGCACTTTCCTCTTCCCTTGATCTAACATGGTATTATCTAGTACGTCATACTGTACCTGAACAGCAGTTTCGTATAGCACAGGTGCATGTTCAAATAGAACACTGCTGCCATGTGAACATGTAAAAGTAACACTCTGTACAAAGGTCAACTCCTGAAAGTTTGCTCTGCTGTCTTTCGGCTGAAAGTGGAGATACTTACCACTTTGCACAGAGAAGTTGTATAAATATTATGATATGTGTGATAGCCGAATCATCGAACTGTCAAAGATCAGCTTAAGAAATATCAAAGGAAGCAAAAATATTACTACATGATAAGGGAACGAAACCCACTTAAGTCACTGTAGTCTGGTGACAATGTAAGGGTCTGGAATGGTGACAAGAAAGTATGGCTACCAGCCAAAGTAGAAGAGAGGGTTGGACCAGATCCTTAACATTGCAACATACTGAGTCTGGATCTAGGGTTGAGGAGAAATAGGGCCCACTTGTGCTAGTCTCCAGAGGTTCATGTTAAGCAAAATAATGTAGACCTAGTAGACCCTGATTTCTACAGCAGATACCCAACCTCATTTTAATTCACAAAACAGTACAAACATGATATGAAACATCCAACCAGAAAATGTAAAACATACCAGGAACATTCCAAATCAATTTAAAGATTTTATCCTATACAAGTAAACAAAACTCAAAATCAGCTGTGTATTGATTGATCGTTTTTAATGCTTTCTTTTTTGTTTGTTGTAGTATTCTGCATGAAATATTGTTATCAGTCCTCCATGCATTCTGAAGTTTCATACAAGTTACATATATTTTAATGTTCACAAATTCTTACTGCTACTGTATGTATGTCAAACTTGAAAGAAAGAGAGCTGTAAGGTACGGAATGGGAGTCAAATCATGTGCTTCTGATAACTGACATCAACCTGTACGCTCTGGCTATTCTACAAGTGGTGCATAAGAAAACACCAGTAAAGAGAATGGAATAATTGCATAAGAAGAATGCTTAATTTTCCACTAGACCAATGGTACCTGATTTGAGCAAATCTATATACATTTCTGAAGCTAAACACATGCCAAAATCTGTTCACTGAGATGTAACGCCTAGCTCCTCCCTCTCATCTCTCAGGATTTGCCCCTGCACTGACATTCTATAATGCCTGAGCTAGTTTACGATTGACATTGAAAACAAAATGCACATTGTTATCATCAGCTCTAAACCTTGGTCTTGATAGCATTTCGTATGTTAGCCTTTGTTAGTAGTACTAATACAATATTCATAACTACACAGATTAAAACGTACCAGTACTACTATTATATGCACCAATACCTCAATAACTGCATTAGTACAGGTGGTATACTGTATATACTGCTAAGCAACACCACGAAACCCAAACGCCAAGCCAATACACTGATTTCCCTGAAAATAGGGACCAACTGATGCCTACCTTTTGAAAGTGTTTCCTTAGGCAAATAACCGAAAGATTTTCTTGAAAGATGAAGTATAGATCCTGCGGTATGAAAACACTCGTGGTGTATTGTATCGATAGTTTAACTCTTGCTAATATTTTCCTGCAAAACTCTCAAACAATGCGATTTTCATCTAACTACTAGTATTAGTACTGGTAGGCAACCCGCACAACATAAACTACACGAAGCTTTTGCAGGATCTTGGGTGATGTGGTACTGCTATTTAGAATTGCAAATCCCTGGCACATGTGGCAGCTGGTAAGCCTGATAGACCAAATAACAACACCCTGGACAGCCGTACCTCGGTCTGGTAGGTTCCTACAGAAGCGTATACTAACCACACGTACAGTATTACTTTTCCGTTATCATAACGCATAGACATGGCAGCGATCAGTCTTATTGTGTATAACTGATTAATTTCAGTAAAGAATAAATTTAAAACACATTTCTTAAAAAGTGTTCGATATATGAAAGGCTTCCAAGTTCCTGTCGCGTGAACTGTTGTACGTTTGCCTGAATACACCTAGTGGAGAATGTGTGCTTCGTTATACACTGCGGAAACACCGTACTAACTTCACAGAATTTTGTTTAATTTATAGCTTGGTACATTTAATTGTCGAGCTCCATGATGAACCCAATCTTTTTCAGTTACTATACAGTTGCGACATACGATAAACACAGTGAAACTATATTCCTCCACGCCTGGGGTTGCAAAGGTGTCATGCAACTTTGTGCTTTGAAATATTTGTCGTTGCAGAGTAAGACACCACCGTTCCGCGCACAACAGAGTTCTAATTAGATAAATGCCACTAAAATGGTCAGAACGATGAAAATCGATGGAGCATGCTATAACATCCCTATACATCCCTATACATCCCTACACATCATTTGAAGATGTATGTCCAAATTGTTCGGGTTATGGTCCAGGATGAGATGACATGTCTAGGTTACACGTTATGAGCAAGGACCTTTTGTTTTATTGTAACATATTAACCGCGGGGCTTCTCCTTCCCCTAACACACTGTGCTCCCGCGTTCTCCTCTTGCACAGTTTTCCCCCGTCTGATCACCGGAAGTAAAGATATATGTTCATTATTTAACAAAAAATAATGACAGATTTTTTTTAAAAATAACGGAATTTCAATGATCTATCTCAAATATATCTTTTTTTAGTTTTAGTTTTATATCGAAACTTCGGCTATTTTAGTAAGATCTCGATGTTTTCCGACTGAGTAGAGTTGCAGTTAGCACGAAAAAGTTGAAATTTCGACGTTTATTTCGACATTTCAATGTTTCATCTGCAAATATTGACTATTTATCACAAATTTCCCAATATAGCTAAGTTATTTCCACCCTAAGTGCGTATGTTTGTGTGTGTGTGAGTTGGGGGGGGGGGGGCATTTGACATGCAGCCCTTGGACGTTCCCTGTATATGATATATTTCGAAATAAACGTCGAAATTTCAACTTGTTCATGTTAACTGGAATTATACTGGAATTATACTTATGATTGGACAATGATTATCACATGACATGAGTAGGGAAAATACCCTTTACGTAATTAACTCCGATTTTTTTTTTTTTTTTCAAAACGAACAAACACAACAATACTCAGTCGGAAAACTTGCTTGGAGATCTTACTAAAATAGCCGAAATTTCGATATAAAACTAAAAAATTCTATCAAGTGAGTTAAGGTCTATATTTTTATTCTCCCCACCCGTCCTCGCACCCAGCCCACTTGTGCATTCTTTAAAAAAAGCCATTCCATGAGCAGTGTCGCGTACTTATGATTTTCAAGGTGAGGGGGTTATATTTAGGCATGGTTATGGCAACTTATGAAAGAGGCACATGCAACTGGACCCAGGATTTTTAAAGCTATAAGGGTATAATATTGTTGAAGTCGCCTCCCACATAGGGAGGCAGGGAGACCTACCCAAGCACAAACTTTTAGAAAGTTAAGACATAAGAAAGTTTTCTGAGGCATATTTAGACCAAAAAGTTATAATTATAGGTTAAAATCAAGATTGTGATATGGTACGTACTATAGCCTATTTCAAGGTTGAGACGGGCATATTCCTTCCACATACCCTATATTTGTATGTAAGAATATTTTTGTGGAGGTCAGAGGTCATTTGGGATCAATATTAGCCTGGAACTGTGAGAGCAGAAAGCGCAAAATTTATCTACAGTTTCGGAACTACAGTACACAACTACAAGAATGTTTAGCGCGGATGCTCAGCTATAGTCCAATGCAGCTTTCATGCATTCTTACTGTAGCATGAATAGTCACGGGTGGGGGTCTACTGCGAAGGGATCTTCTGGGTGTTGATTCAGTCCCCATAGGAGATTCTGGATAGTGTGCCTAAAAGTGTTTAGGTGTTTACAGCAACATTATGATGACGATAACTCACACTATAGCCAGCCTGACCTGGGAGTTATAAAACCATGTTATTAGATATACGAAGTTTTGACGCATGTTTTATATGGCAGGTCAACCATGAGTATGCGTCTTCATGCCTAACAGTAAACAGTAACACACATTATCGCTATCTCCCAGTAATTTCCAGTGCAGGTGACTCCAAAGTCCTGAATTCGGTACAATTTTTTCGTAACCAGCTTCTCTTGTAAGACGTTTGGAGACAAGAAGGTATGAAGTATGGTGCATTTTTATGTTTTATGAATGTAATAACCAATATTGCCAACTTCTCAAGAAGAGATTAAGACATGGGTAAACTAAGTTTACTGTTAGTATGGGTTCCACTACTGCGTGGTAAATCATTTCAACTTTAATTAGCATTTCAATGTCAGAAAGAGAACGCTTCGATTGTAAAATATGCTAACCTTTGGTTACGTTGTATACGTAATATAGTGTTGTACTGCCGTGACACACTTTCATATCTATGAATTCACCAATTGAATTATTAAAGCTGTACTATGTGTGCCATTATAAATATGCACAAAGCGATTCCTACTAATGACTAGGACCCGATCTTAGTTAAGAACCCGTTTACGCAGATAATATTTCAGTTGAGAAACATTCCACAGTCAAATAAACTTATCGTTGATTAACAGACTTAATAGAGCTGCAGCACTTTGTTGCCTGTTGTTACTGGCTTACTCTGTACATGTACCTTGCTAATTTTAAATACATTATGTAGTATTGAATTACGTACTATTTTAACTCATTTGTTTTTTGGGTTTTAAAGTGATATGGAATGAGGTGTCTCAAGTTACCAAGAGGCCAGGGAACCAGAATGAACACTCTGGAAGGGCCGTTTCCGGCCATCTGGGGGGTTTGTAAAACCAAAAATGTTCTTGTACGCTCCGCGCCAACCGATGGTGGCGCTCCACTCAGATAGTCTTGTCCACAACTTTGAAAATCCTTGCTTCACCCCTGGTACAAATACTGTCGGCAAAATGTAACATCGCGAAGAGTCACGAAACACATTGACGGATTGTGCTTTGGTTCAATATAATAATTCGCCACCGAATTTTACCCCTCCCCTTAGACCCCTCCCCCAGGACGGCGGTGAGTCAAATGTTCAGATATTAGCCATTTTGACTCAATGGGAAATTTCTTAGAGGAAACACTGGCCGTAATAATTGTCAAGTAGCATTTTAATTGGGTGAACAGCACTAATGATGCACAAAGGTTGTTTGTTTCACAGAACCTGTGTCTGCTCACTTGTTTTATGTGGTCTTTCCTTGCAAAATCAGCTTTAGAACTCCTATTGAAATGAAGTACAAATCTCATCATAATGTTGATGTTGTCCAATGGACAACCAGCAAAAAATCCTTAAAAGTTGGTCTGCTGTCAGATGATTTTACTGGTGGTCAATGTTCTAGTTGATGCTGTAATACATATTGTGCATAACATATCAAATTTTTTAGTTTACTTCATCAATAACCCTTCCATCATCTTTATGGTATGGTATAAATGGAAGTGATTGTGATGAATGAACAACTCCCGGAAAGTGCTTAATATTTCCTTCTTTTTCTTTTGCATTTTGGCCGTTGGTATCTTTATCATATGTTAAAACTGATTATTGGGTTTTCATCTCATTAAAATGTATAATTAGCAATTTGGCATCCTGGTCATCTGGAGAAGTTGTTCAGTTTAACGTATAAAAGAGCAAGTCCGAATAGGAAAATACTATTGCCTTTTGTCAAAATTTAGTTTGCTCGTTTCATACGTAGCTTCCAACTTTTCATTCAATTAAACTTGGAAGATTAATGTAAAAAGCAGAGTTTCTTAGATATAAATATTGATGTTATTTTTGTCTGCTGTACTATAATATGCAATGAAGGTGCTACTTGGTTTTAGTTTTACAGTGATGAACAATCCTTGCAAATTTTCTAATACCAGTCTGTTTCTTCCCCAGGATTGGTTTTGTTTTTCTTTTTAGACTTTCTGATGTTAGCCAAAATGCTCAGGCATTTCAGCCACCTCACCATGATCTCCAATCAATGTAAATTTAGTCACATCAAAGTGTTGGACAGTACCAAAGACATCGCAAGAGCTACCCTTTGTACCAGCAACAATACATACAGTCGCAGATCCCCGCAAAGAAAAGTAGATAAACACTTACAAAGGCTACTGGAAAAAAACAAGTAAGTTTGTACTTCTTGATTCCTTGCATTCCAAGTGAGCACATTGTAGTAAGATTGTGTATAATAAACTTCACACACTAGTAACCTATTCAGCTCCTTTTAATGAAATTCAATATTTACTAAATATGAATTGCTTGGCTGACTCATTTACTTTGCCAGAGGTTGGGAAGGTGATATGGAGGGAAGGGGAAGTTGTATCTCTTTTACCAAACTTTCTCTATCCACAAAGGGAAATTAACTTTCCATGTATAATTCAGCCATAACATGGAAGGAACGCTTTTCAAGTTTATTAATTTTATACTTGGAAGAGTAACATTCTACAAGTCCTACAGTAGTGTACATCTAGCGGGATATTATGGACAGGACTGGACCGCACCATACTGAGATAAGAAGACCCCGAATGTCGGTAATGTTATCAATCATATGCTATAAATTTGCATAAAATCTACAGCATATGAGATTATATAGTAATAGCCACATGTTAGTGACAATGGCCCTACAATGTCTTTGGTTGATTGTCTTCCATTTCAGATTTACAAGTTTCATTCGTGGAGAGTAGGAAAGAAGTTAGAGCTCTTCTTATTATAGATGGTGTTACGACTGAAAAATTGTTTTTATTTATATCTTCTTCATGCAGGCACAAATATTCTTTTGATGCAGTATCACACACACAGCTTGGTAGTATGGTAAGTAATAACTGTGAAAAGGGTAAGATGTGCAATCAAGTTCAGGTGGAAAAGTGAAAAGCCTGTTACAGTACTTCTACAGCTCCTTATGGATGTGTATTTTGTAAAAAAAAATCACCATTTTCGTATATTCCCTCCTTGCAGTTAGTTATGCTTTGGTGTCTCAGAGAATTGGTTTGTATGCATCATGTGAGTCTTAAAAAAAATTGAAAAAGTTTCCCTTGAGGAAGTACTGTTGCTAATATTGCAATGTTGTTTGGTCCTGTTATATGCCAGACATACAGTATTTAACCATTCTGTGTGTTGTAAGTGTCAATCACACTCATAATATACCCTGCTTCATTGACACTTGTAGGTGAATCATCCACCCAGACAAAGGACAGGTGCAAAGATGATGGGACCAGAGGAAAGTGTTAAACTGAAGACCTATAATACCATTCTTCACGAGCATGTGGACCAAATTATGAACTCTGGTGTTATCAGTCAGGAGCTACAAGATGTCCAGGTGTCCATCGTTGGGGTAAGGTTGATCAAAGACTAGTATGTACAAACAATTATGAACTCTGGCGTTATCAGTCAGGAGCTACAAGATCTCCAGGTGTCCATCGTTGGGGTAAGGTTGATAAAAGACTAGTATCTACAAACAATTATAAACATTGGCTTGTCTAAGCATTTACCTCATTTGATGGAAAGAACAGCTCGTGGTCTTTATTGCATCAGAGGACATAATTTTGTAAGTTTATTTAGAGGTGATGTAAGCTGTGGGATTGGTCATGTCAGTTATGGGGTGGCCACTGAAATGACGTCAGAATGGGAGACACATCAACGGCCGAGGAGATGGCATGACCAAATGGCATGGGCTGCTAGTCCTGAACGATGTTTCAAAGCTTGGAGTAAACCCTGCAGCTTTTATATTTGACCATGTTACTCAAAGATATACACAAGGAAAAAAAAACAAATTTCATTGCAGTTAATATGAAGCTGGAAACAATCACATTAAATGAAAAGGAGTGCTCTGCACTGAGCAGGACTACCCTCATTAAAAATGACAATAATAAAAAAATAATAATAATAAAAAAAAAGCAAATTCTACTTGTTTGCACAGTTGTAAATACATTTGTTAAACCAACACCAGTTGAGGTTGCTCCAGAGAAATTTGAGATTCTTGGAAGGTGTATTTACACTGACTACTAAATATGCCAAACATAGCTCCTACCTTTCTTGGTTATTATCGACCCTGTCCGAGAAGAATAGATCCTTTTGTTCTACATTTACATACCTCTTCATGGAAAATGAATGAATTTAATGTGACAATGATGATTTTGTAAATCACTGCAGCTAATATTAGCTTACATGCTTCAAAAATTTAAACTGATCAATATCTCAAAACATTTGGTTAGAATGGACAAGAAAATTTCAAAATTTTACCAACCAATGTAAATAGTAGACTTGGGGGTGGGGGGGGGGGGCGGCTAACTGCCTTCTACGAAGTAACATGAGGAGAACTGAGGTTACTTTTGAACATAGTATGCTGTGTGACCTTTTTTATCTTTGGGGCCCCTAAGGCTCCTGTGCTCCAACCACTCTCAACCCCCTGGTTATGCCACTGATATCAGGTAACTTGAAATGTATGTAACTAACAGGTAAGAGGTAATATTACGTATATAACTATATATAACAAAAAAAATAAGATCATACTTATATGTACTAAACTATATACTAGATAATATATGACCTTACGATACAAACATGTAAATATACCAGATGACAGGTAACATGATATATAGGTAACTATACCAGATAACATATGACCATACTTTATGAATTAAACTGTATACAGATAAAATATTATTGTACATATATATTAGAAGACAGGTAACATTATATATGTAAATAAGCCAGATGACAGTTAACTCTACACATATGCAACTGTACGGACAAACAGTTTACATCTTAGTTATTCTTGCTTGAATTTTATATAAGTGTGAAGTGTAATGTATTCCTTGCAAGGGTTGACTATAATTACACTGAGTGATAGATAGACCAGTGTGAATTTCTTAAGAAAGTGAAAGGCTTGGAGACAACAAGCTGGTTGACCTTGTTCAAGAAGTGCATCAGCTAGATGTTGAAAGTTATTTTTAATAGTCTTAAAAACACTTGTAAAAATCAGGCCTCAGTTATCACCTTGATGCTCTGCTTACATTCTAGTAATTGCAGATTGTTCGTAATATGTGTTCTTCGTTAGCTTCTATTGCAAAGATTACGTTACCAACAAAATCTCAGATGTTAAAGGTCGAATGCCTAACCCATCGTTAGGAGTATAATTAGCTAAATTATATCATTATATCTTGATATTATATTGTTATTTTATCTTGAATGGAATGCGTTGGCTAATCGATATGTTAAATCTCTCTTCCAGGTCCGTTTGACGGGGGACATGAGCACCTGTAGAATTTACTGGCAGGCTAGTGGGAATCACGAAGATGACCAGAGGATACAGACTACTTTAGATTCACATGCCCGTCAGATAAGGTACAGAATTGTTACACTTTTCACCACAGTGATATTACTATGTAGAGAAGGGTTTTCCTAACTTTATCCTCCCACAAGCCCCCTGTGGATGTCAGAATTGTTCACGAACCCCCAACTTTTCGAGACACTATCTGAGTCATTATTATACTATAACACGCATTACAATGCTTTGTAAAAGATCAAGTTCATAGTGTATTATTGTAATGAAAAAAAAACCAAGAGACGAACAAATATTTATTTGGAAACTTCAAGATCAGATCAGCTTGTTATCTTCACAACGTACTGTCATGCATACACCAACTTCAGCAAGTCATGCAGCCTGTGTCTGTTTCATAATTCAGCTATTTATCACATGCACGGTACGGTACTACCATGGCAACATATGCTTATGGAATGCGAAAAGAGTTTGTCTATAGGTACGACTTTTGTACATTACTAAATTATATGATATATTAGATTTTAGTTCAACAAAAAGTACTCTAGTTTGACTTTCAGAAACGTCTCACGAACCCCCTGGGATGGACTCACGCACCCACTGGGGTTTCATGCACTCCAGTTAGGGAACCCCTGATCTAGAGGGTAATGTTTCTACACATGTATATTGTGACATATTTTCTCATTATTCTTGACATAATATGAGTAAGTAAACCATCTTACCAGGGGGCAAGGGATGTGTTAGATTTCCTCTCCCAATCTTGTTGTACTTGAGTACTTTTCACCTGTTTTCAAACATTTCTGGTTGAATTCAAGTTTGAGTAAATTAACGGTTTTCTTGATGAGTTGAAAGTTTGAAAAGTTCATTTTTTCTTGAGGAGTATGATCTTTCAAGATGTTGCAGAGGTTGTTCATATGGTAAGGTGAAATACTTGAATAAAATCTGAATCACCACTGTCTAACCCTGTGTTTGATTGGTAGTCCCAATTGGAATAGTCAGTGATTCAGGGCACTATGCAAGTGTTACTGGGCTTACATTGTAATTGTCAGTATCAGTGAAGTAGGAGTTATGGGGAAGGAAAGGGGGGTGGGGGGGGATAGAGAATGAGGTTGGAATGTGGAGATTGCTCAGAATGGTGTTGACTTGAGAGGGCCGAGAGTCATCCCTTGTATAATATCCAAACTAGCCTTGTCGTATGGTTAATCTTACTGTGCTGAAACAGGAATGAAGGCTGTAGTTCTCACATTTATTCCTTACATTTTGTGCTTTTATCCAGTTTACCTAGTTGGAGTGTGATGCTTACATACAGTACATGCATAGTACTATATTGTTGCTGCCATCTAAATAAAAAGAATTTGAAAGCAGTTATGCACTTGCACTTAAGATCTAGATAAGAAAAAACACATCGTAGTAATGACATAAAGAACACCTCCCCACCCCCCCCACAACAGACCTGTATGGGAAAAGGGAAAATACAGTAAAGTAAAGACATAAAGGAACACCCCCCCTACCTCCACCAGACCTATACGGGGAAAATGAAAAAACACAGTATAGTAAAGACATAAAGGAACCCCTCCCCTCTGTCACCCAGACCTATACAGGAAAATGGAAAAACACAGTATAGTAAAGACATGAAGGAACACCCAGCCCTCCCCCCCCCCACCACACCTATACAGGAAATGGAAAAACACAGTATAGTAAAGACATGAAGGAACACCTCGCCCTTCCCCCCCCCCCACCACACCTATACGGGAAAAGGGAAAACACAGTATAGCAAAGACATAAAAGAACACCTCGCCCTCCCCCCCCCCCACAACACCTGTACGGGAAAAGGGAAAACACAGTATAGCAAAGACATAAAAGAACACCTCGCCCTCCCCCCCCCCCACCACACCTATATGGGAAAAGGGAAAACACAGTATAGCAAAGACATAAAAGAACACCTCGCCCACCCCCCCCCCCACAACACCTGTACGGGAAAAGGGAAAACACAGTATAGTAAAAACATAAAGGAAGCCCTCCCTCCACCAGACCTATACAGGAAAATGGAAAAACACAGTATAGTAAAGACATGAAGGAACACTTTCTTTGTTCTTTCAAAAGTTATTTCAGAATTTTTCCACAGTTACATGCACTCACTTTTCTTATGCAAGTATTTTCTATTATTTTTTTATCTCAATAGGCATGAACTCATCAACCATCGAGTGCTGGGAAAGATCCCCCAAATAGCATTCTTGCAAGAAAAGACTGCTGCTATGAAAGCAGAGGTAGATCGTTTGCTAGAAATGGCCGATTTTCCGGCTGAGGATACGGGTGGGGGACCAGAGGAGACAGAGAGCTGGTCTGAACCCTCGTTGGACACACCCCCTGGACCAGAAGGAGAGGTAGAGGCAGGTGTAAGAAGGGAGTTAGACCCAGTACTTGGACTAAATCAAAACGAAATACATTCACAGATCAAACTGTTGAAGTTACAAGCACAGAAGAAGCTGGACTTAACCACAGAGGTGACGATTGAGGGCAGTATTGACAAATTCAAAAACTCTGTCAAGAGGAGGCAAAAAGGAAGAGTGAAAGGACTGTATAATGTAGAAAGTCACGGGAAGGACGGGTTAGAAGAGTTTGATGAGCAGGGTAATAACAACTTTGATGAGGAATTATTGGATGAAGATGACAAGAGGAGAAGATGACAATTGATAGAGGTGTTAAGAATGTGATAAAAATGCTAATTTCGACAACAAAACTTGATGTAAGCACATATGATTTTTCAATTGTTGGTGGAATTGAATCAACTTATTTGATATTCCTTTTACATTGGTTGTATAGATGTAGGGTTTTTGAGTAGTTTGACAATACTCATTATTAATTAGGTTATTTTTGACAGAACCCCGACTGATGTGGCTTGTCATCAGTGACATTAAGATACAGTTATCATTAATATCTAAAACTTTCAACATATCTAATATTGATGGATATGTGCATTAATAAATATAATTATGGTAAATAATGGCTGCCTAGCTCTGGAGAGTTGGCTACAATTAAAGCAGATTTGAAATTGGTAAATTAAGTACAGCACTGGACACGACATGACATAGTGTTGTTCATTCTGCTCTGAGTTCAGAGGACTTAGAGGCTAGCAATCATATGTAATAATGAGCAAATAACCATGGCAATCATCTCAGACACCAGCTGGTTCTAAAATAGAAAAATAATAATGATGGTTGTAATGATTTAACAGAAAGTTTCCTTTAGTAATATTCTGAATGCTTTCATTTGGATATTACTGACTTTATTGTGCTTATGGTCCACTGATAGAGTTTGTAAGTTTGTGACCTGTCTTAAAGGCATTGAAGACTCGCCCCAAACCGTGTGCCGCGCTCTGAAAAACTTTCCGTTGCTTGCAAGTAAAGTTTTCTTCTTGTCGCTACAAAATGCAAACAGTAATGAAACGTGATACCTTGTTATCTTTTATCTAGACCTGAGATGTCCATGGCTGCTATGTACACTGTGTTGTGGGCACTGACCGCAGCTGTATGTATTGACTGTACAATAGTGTCTAATTACCGACAGTAGCAAGCTGTGTGTGTATTTTCTGGGATCGATGGTGGTGTATAACACTTCTGTTACACCTCATTCGAAACCAAGTCATATTACCGGCATGAGAGGTTTCTTTGTGCACTAGTCTTCACACCCTTTAAACTGCATTTTGCATTGAACTTGCTACAATGGAGTGATGTTATTTTCCAACAACAAAGGAGATATGTAAGAACATGAATAATTAGCACATTACTATAATCTACCAAGAGCACCCTATAGGGAAAAAATATAATCAGGCAGAAACTTCATTGGGTAGCAAAGGCAAAGATGAAAACATTACATTTACTTTGTGCGACACAACATTTTAAAACATGGATTAAATATAAAACTCCAGAATTAGGAGTAGCTGCTAGAATCTCTTAGTTAGCTGAAGGACTTCAAGATATGTTGAATACAATAAGGCTAAGTCAAATGATAAAAAAAAATTATAAAATAATAACATTACAACCCAAAGCAGAGTGCAGCTGCCATACTTTGCTGATATTAATTTTTTCCAGTCAGTATAAGTCAATCTTATATGTCCAAGTTCATATATTTATGACTATGTTAAGGACAATATGTTGTACATACATTTCCTTACTACAAATCTTGGGAAATGAGGCTAGTTTTGTTGCTGAGTGGGTAAAGGCGATGGCATTTGAAGCAATGAGGCTTAGCAATTGGGAGGTTCCGGTTTCGATACCCGGCCGGTTCAGAGTAAGGTGGGTTTTCATCCAAGAGCAATCTACGGTTTTCCCATCTGAAATGACTTTCTAAATTAACAAGGTTCCAAATCGGAGTTAAAATGTTGAATTGGAATCCACCTGACGTGTAAGTTGTAATCCATAAGCCCTTGCTGGTTTCTCCCACATTTGTGGTTTGTCTAAGTATCGTAAAAGTAACTGCTGATAATTATTATTAGTATGAGGCTAATGTTTGTTACCACTTTTATCAGGGTTCTAATGGTAAGATTGTGAAGCCTTGCAGCTTTTTTAAAAGACTTGAAGCAAGTCTACTCATCTTCCTCCTGTTACAAGTTTACACTACTCTGTCCACTGTCCTAATAATTTCCTTTGTCCTGTATTTTATTTTCTCATAATTAACTTTTTGACTTCCTTGGACTTGAGAACTATTAATATTATGTTTATTGTATGATTCAGAATTAGTAGGTCACGAGCAAGACACTACTATGCTAGTTAATAAAATGTATACTTCTACATCAAATTTATAAAGAAGACTGTATGAGCTGTTGAAGTGGTGATGATATCACTTGTTGACAGAGTCTATAGAAAAGTCTACAAAGGGTCAAAATTTAAGACCGAAATTTCGGCTGTCAAACTCAGGATTGTTTTATGATGTGAGGTAATTGGATGGTGTAATTTGACCTTATTCAATTTCTGTGAGCAATTTTTGGAGATGTAAACATGAGGAAATCAATTTTGAGATATAAAAGTTAAAGCATGGTAAAGGTTAACAAAACTGATTCATACTGGACAAGAATTGACTAAGAAAAATTAGGATTAAATCCTCCCTTTACTTTACATGTCGAGGCTAAAAACTAGCAAACTGTTCGTTATGAGAAACAAAAATTGATCTTATCGGGTAATGGTCATTGACAAAATCATTACTACCCAGGCCTGGCACCGGAAGAAGTGGGTATGTGGGGTGTACAGCCCCCCCCCCCTACTACCTCACACGAAAAATGAGTAGGTATTAGCACATCCTTGCATGTAGACATATATTTATAGACCTAATTTATAGCATAACTATGCATGAGAATGCATCATTTCATGTGTAAAATGAGAAGAAGAAAATTCGGGGAAGAGATATTCAAATGGCCCTACATGGGGGTTTGCTTCACTGATCCATGGGTCAGTCACTCCCCCCCCCCCCCCTGTATAATCCTGGATCTGCCACTGCACTGAGTATTTGCTTTCATGAGAATAATGTATGATTCTGACAACACCGTATTATATTGACATATCATTGGATACCTCCCCCCCCCTGCCCCCCTCAATCTTACTAAGAGATGTATGCGGTTACTGACAATTGAATACTCCTGATTAACGAGTTATTAACGAATTATAATCCAATGCAGAAATACGGGTGTATCTAAGTTATGTAATAGTTTATCGTATTTTGAAAATCGCACGCCAGTTTCATCATTTCTGTTGTGGTTTCGGTGGAGTAGTAAATTCTACCAGATTGTGGCAATTCATAATAGAATGAGCTGGGAAGTGTTATGTCGGTATGAGAGGAAACCAGCAACTAAAGGTTTAAATTCCTAAGAGATCGGTGTACAATGAGAGTTGCAATTCAGAAGTGTCGAAGGGAAAGCAATTTTTTTTTAAAAATTGGAAAAAGTTTGTGAAACTTTTTCTTGAAATGTCAATTTTATTCGGTTATATCATTGCTTTTCTTAAATCAAACGCCATACCTTAGAGATCGATATAATAACATGAGCTATTCGGACGTGTATATGGAAAGCAAAAAAACAATGTCACATTTGAAAAGGAAAGATTGAGGAACTGTTGCGTGAAATGTCAAGTTTAGTTGGTCATATTATTGACTTTCTTAAAGCGAACGTGTTACGTCAAATTGTAAAATGATTTGAAATATACTGAAAAAAAAAAAAATGAATAATCTGTTATGATTTCATTGCATGATCCACGACTGTTAAAACCTGTTACATCATATTTTAAGCATTTTCTCTTAGATTATCCGATCAGCTCTCTGATGGTCACGTATATATATATATATATATATATATATATATATATATATATATATATATATATATATATATATATATATATATATATATATATATATATATATATATATATATATATATATGTGTGTGTGTGTGTGTGTATATACTAGTGAGTACATTATTCCCTGTTCCTTACACGGTAACCAATATATTCAGGTTAAGCAATAACCGTGTATCTCTACTGTTTTCTATATAATAGGTCGTCCAGACATTTTTGTTTTCTAGCAGAAACAACAGAAGTCCATGCGCAACACTGACTCACATTCAAATGTCTTTGTATTTTGCTTAGGGCTAGTACGTAATCTTAGCTAGACTGTGATGCTTTTAAGTCCTACTTTAATACTGAAGTGGTGGAGTTCGCAGATGTGCACTATGTAGCTATTTCTATAGTTGGCCGTATTCCTTCCTATGAAACCATCACGAGGGTTTTCCATCAGTTAAATGGGGTAGCAGTAATGAATCTGGCAGGGATGTTTGTCTCAAATGTGCAGTCATGACAAGATGGTTGTCTCCCTTATACCTCCAGGATATACATCTAACTCTCTTAGTCGTCACTAAACCAATGGATAAATTTAGATTCTTTTTATACAGGAAACAAATCGCTTCGAATGCACATTTTATTGGTTATATACGTTTATAATATATAATACAGTAGCTCTTTCCGTCCAAATGAAATCGTTCTTTCTTTAATTTATATTCTGCTCTGCAGTCCATTTTCCAGTAATGACCATCGTCTACTATTCTTTCTCCTTCCAGACGTTTATAGTTATATTAGTTTATACACAAGTTGTTTAGTAATTTATAGTCAAATGAAACTAGAGAAGACCTCAGTTTAAGTACTTCTGACATCGATAGTATAGAAACAGACCGTAGAAGTATAGGCCATATTGACCAAATATTCGAGAAGATAAATAGAGATTTGAGTAACTTATGTCTCTAAAACCTTGAAACATGAAAGATTATAACAAGAAATAACATTGACCAAATATGTAACTGACTTGTATATACAATAGCGAATCCCGAGGAATACATTGAGTTTGAGTGGCTTCTCATATAGATATGCGATAAGAACGAAAATAATATTTATAGAAGTGTTAGAAACTGTGCGGCTTAAGATTTAAGGTAATCACTTGACAATTCTATCTTCACAGGTCTGCAGCCAGGTTGGTGTAAAATGTTGTATATAATATATATATATATATACATAAAGTAGTATACACATATAGTAATATATGTATATATAGTATTATATATTAATATATAGTAATATATATATTATATAAGTAGTGACACCAAATCGAGACCCCTAATGTTTGGAATGAGCCCTGGTTCGTTGTTAAACTACACTCGGGTGATTCGATAAGTGTACTCTCCCTTAACCCGTTCCCTTTCTTGGGGCAATCGGTGATTATCTCAAACCCTATCTTATTCCGGTTCACTTACAATGTGCCCATCCCCCAAAGTTATTCTCGTTCGTCATAGGTCAGCGCCACTACGTCACAGAGCGAGCGATTTTAACTTTAACAGAGGCTAAAGACATCTGTACAGTGTGCATAGTCAAAGAAAAATGAAAAGGTAAAAGAGGGTAGGTTATATGCAGACAACTTTCCGAGTACCACAAAACCCATAAAGTTTTTCATATTCATTTATATTTCCATTATGTGTTACAGTAATACATTCATACTTACACATCTCATTTCTTACACTTTGATTGCTCTACAATGAAGGTGTCGCAACGTATATATATATATATATATATATATATATATATATATATATATATATATATATATATATATATATATATATATATATATATATATATATATATATATATATATATATATATAGGGCAATGCAAATTTATGAAGAAAAAAATAGTCTCTCGTCCCGATGAGTATCAAAATCGTGGTAAACTACATGAAATCTCCAACACTTTGATTTATGTAATTTTTAGTCCATGTTTTATTCGAATGCTCGCAATTAGCTGCTATGAAGAAAAGTGAATTATTTAGTGAACAGCAACTCAAACTAATAAACCTTCCTTGTTTACTCATCAAGTAAGTTTTAATTAATGAGTTCTCACTGTGTCATCGCAATTGATTTATGTGGTAATAATCACATGCAAATAATATACTATACAACTTTTTTTTTTTTTTTTATTTGCGACTTTTATTGTTTCGGAATTTTGGGATTATGGGATAGCATTAACACATCAACACCTACTCAAGGAAAAAGTTTCGTTGAATAATCCAGTAAAGAACAATTGTATCGCACGAATTGGTATTGTGTACTTTAAATTTTTATTAACAAATCTTATATTTTTTCTTGTCTTCGTAAGTTCCTGGTGTGGTATTTGCGTTTCGAAGTAAGATAACGTTTAAAGGAACCAACTTTGTAGCGAAGTCAGCCCAAAATACAGTTTTAAACACAATTTGTAACCTACATTACTTACGGTATAGTTTTCAGGGCAGATCAATAAATTTATTATACTAGTATACGTCCTTCTTGCATATTTTTATTATACTGTTATACCTCCTTGCATATTTTTCTCTCTATATATTTTACATATATATGTGTGTGCGTTATGCGTGGTTTGCGTTTGCGTTTATGGAGTCGCGTCTTCTAGCTCGGATTCGCCGTATTCAGGAATGTATATCTCCATGACAATCAATATATTATCGGTAACGTATATTGGCTCGTAGAAACATTATCTTGATGACCTATGCAACGCCCTATTCCCACCCCACAAAATGACCAAACGTTGATTCATTTGCAAATTTAACTCTTTTTCTTTCTTTTTTATATATTTTTTTCATCGGACTCCTTTTCTGCAAATAGTGGATCGATGGTTGCTCTTTGGAAGGCGTGTATCGTCATGTATACTTCTGAATTTCTGAATTTATGTTCTAGCCATTCCTGACCATACATATACAGTCACCTACTCATTCTACACAATTACTAATCACGTGACTAACCAGTGTTACCTATGCTGGGTCAAAACAGATAGCCCATCACCATGTACTGCAGGCTGGCCAATGTAATCTGTTAATTTGGTGATTTTAACGGATCATTTTTCTCTCTTAATTGGGACCTTTCACCGAATTCTTATTTATATCGTCTTTCACTTACAGTCGTATCCTATACTGCATGACGTCCGGTAGCCAGCATTTTCAGACTAATTTAACAAATGAATTCTTATCGAATGAAATCAACCATTACTTTCTTATTTCTTCTTTGTCAGCCGAACAACCCAATAAGCTAAATGACTAAATTGCGAATGGGGGAAATCTTCACATCCCTGTCGTAACAAACCTTAACCAATGATTTATGTGAATGTTGTTGGAAGCGGTTTGTTGCATATATACCGTATACTACACATACCTGTTGGCAGGCGACGTTGGATGCGACCTTGTTGCTATGTTTACAAGGATCCGCGGGAAATATATTACAAGCACTCAAGGAAATTAATCTAATCGGCTTTTCTGTTTCGGCGGGAATTTAAGTTTACGAGAAAGCTGCAAAACTTATAACTAAAATTAATTAGAGTCATGATACGGGCGCGTGGTGCATAAAAACCATAAATTGCGGGTAACTAACTTCAGCCTGCAGCGCGATTTTGCGAACTGTTATTGGATTAACTTTGTGGCAAGTGTGAGAAACAACCCTGTGAAACACATCTAAGATAAAAGTCTTTCTCACATCCCACAGAAGGGGAAAGAAAGCGTTTGGCGGCAAAAGCAGATTAGGAAGAAAGGAAAGAATGGTTATGAAGAGTGGTTTTTCTCCCCCGGGGAGGGTCAAACATATTAAATAATTGATTTTACTTCCTTTGCTGGTGATTCAAAACTGTAGAGAAAAGCATCTTTCTCGAAAAAAGAAGAAGGAACGACAGAAAAAATGAACCCAGTAATCCTACGGATTGATTCTCACACAGAAATTTTAACTCA